>NC_081415.1:128234674-128561237 GCF_030272615.1 Cryptomeria japonica | reverse complement strand
TCTAAGAGTTTCTTTGCAAGGCCTTGTTACTGATGAAGACTATAGGATATGCATATTGAAAGAACTCGAATTGTTGGATGAATGTCAGCAATTGAGGTTTGATCATCTTAGAGTGTATCAAAAGAGAATGTCCAAAGGATATAACAAGAAGGTTCGACAACAAGAATTCCAGGTTGGTGACCTAGTGCTAAGATAAAATCCTGAAAATCAACAGTTTTGAGATAACAAAGGGAAGTTTGAACCCAACTGGCAGGGTCCCTACATCGTTACTACAATCTTCGACTCGGGTGCCTATCAGCTCTCAACATTGGAAGGAGAATAGCTCCATGAACTGATTAACACCATCCATTTGAAGAAATTCTTTACTTAGCATTCTCTGCTCCAACAACCTATACACCTAAAAATTGTCTTGAAAAAAAATCATAAAAACCCATGAAAAATGAGAAAAAAAAAGAATCTCTGCCAAGTAGGTGAAAACCTAGAAAACAAGTGCCTCTTGTACTCAAGCGCTCCATCTATCAATGCAACATTGGCATTCCCGCTTTCATACATCTTTGTTTTAGCTTGTACATATATTTCATTCACTTTTGTGACATCTTGGTTCGTTGGAACCCTCATGGCTTGAAACTGATCAATGTCCTAGTCTTAGGTTAATCGAAAGACAACATTACATGTACTAAGCAATATCAACCAAGTCATCATTCTATCAGTGATACTTGGTCGTCCACTCTGAGTCAGTCACCTATCTCCTAACTACTGAAGAGTTTTATCACTGAGTACACAAGCAAAACAACAAAACTGAAAATAATCACTAAACAGTTTGAGCTATGCTTGCAAATTCTCTTTGTGTGTTGTCTTTTATATTAGTTTTCTATTATTATCCCTCTGAGTAACTCGAGGAAGTCCATCTTGACTAAGAGAAGCAAGGATTGGGGACATAATATTTTCTTTGTTTTCTGCTTGTAGGAATGATTCTGATGATCTAAAAACATCTAATAAGATGGGTGTCTGTGATAAGAGCCTTCACATCAAGGTGAATCCACCGCACATACCTCGACTCTACTTATTTGTATGCTACAGGGAGGTTCATGTCATTTCTTTGTCTGTTTTGAGGGAATTTCTTTATCATGCAATATGGGTCCCTGCGAAATCTGTCCAAGGATATGAACGAAAAAAGGGTCATTGCGGACAAGATAATAAATATTGCACATGAAAAGAAAATAACTCTAATCTGCTTGCTATGTTTGTTAATGCTCAGTGATGAAACTTAAGCATTTCAAATCCAGTGACTAGGTTTAGGTTGCATTTCATTTTGCATTTCATTCTGTATTTTGTGAATTTAGAGTGATTTTGGTATGGTAATGATCTCTTTATCTTTTGAATGAGAGTTTGAAGTTTCATCATTTCTAAGCTTAGTGGTCTCTTCTTCATCACTTCTCTGATTGAGTACTTGTGTATTGAGATGTTTAGCTACATACATAAGCATTTTATATAGATTCATACATTTCATTATCACTCATTTACATTTATCTTATTGCATTGAAAAACAAATTTTTTGCACTACTCATTACTCATTTTCATTCATTTTATTTGCATATGAAAAGAAAAAAAAAAAACATCCATATTCATTTACATTGCATACATCCATACTGAACAAATATGCATACATATAGAATAAAGTATATAGAAAAAGATCTCATAAATTGATCAAAACAAGTATAATGAAGTCAAATCAAGATCTTGTATATATAATCATTAGTATCTCAGGGTACATAATGATGTCAATTGACATATACAAACTCTCATTGGAACAAGAATCGTAAGGGCTACAAAAAATGGGTGTGTCTACAAAAAAATCTAAGAGCTACACAAAAAGATCTAGCTCTCTGTCTCTCCCTCATTGCCAAGTGGTGGAGGAGGTCAAGCCTGTTGACTCGGATCCTTCCTAGGTGCCCGAGCTCCCTTTGATCGAGCCATATACTGAGAATATGGTACAACCTACTGCACTACTGAAGCTACTACATTGTAAGACGCAACATACTACCTAACTAGTTTGATGGAGAACCTCCTACTGAAGAGCGTCTCGCTCTGCTCTCATCTCTGTGACTTGATGATCGCGCTCTTCTCTGAGCTCCATCAGTTGACGATCACGCTCAACTCTGACCTCAGCTAACTGATGATCTCGCTCCGCTCTGAGGTCTCCTAGCTATCAGTCTTGCTCCACCAGCTGAGTTTGTGCCACTTTCAACTGTGACCACAGACCTACCAAACGTGCTCTCATCGACTGCACTGCGTCAGCCCCCTTCTCCCTCGCAAGCTCTCCACCCCCATGTCCTCCTCCATCTCCGCCTCTGACTCCACCCTAATCCTCCTGTCTCTGCTCGACCTGTCTTAGAGCTACTCACTCCTCCTCACCTCCACCCTCAGGCACCCTTTCTCCACTCAGTCTCACCCTAGAAATCCCTAGGGATCCACCCTTAGGCACCTTCACTGCTGCCTACCTCCAGCTGGTACCCTGTTGTTGCTAGCACCAGGATCGCCACCTGCACAACTCAGAGCTTTGGCTCTCTGTCCCTTCCTCTGTCCCTGTGTAGGGCCATCATACTCTACCTCCTCTATGCGAGGTGCCTGCTCAGTCGAATCCGTAAATCTTGGGAATGCATGTTGTTGAAACCAATCCCTATATTGGGGAAATACCCCCACATCTGCAACATCAACCATATAGTCCCATCTAAGTCACTATAACCTAGTCAACTCCTGCATGCCTAAGGAGTATGATAGCCTAGGCCCCCATCCCCGCCTCTCCTCATCTACATAACATGCATATGCATTAAACTCCTGCAAGATCCCCTAAGGTCTACCATACAGGTCTACCATACTACCTCATCACTCAAGTAACAACAAACCACTCAAAAATTGTCTGTGATCTGCCTATGAGAGGCCGTGTAATGAAGAGGTCTCTGCGTACAACTCTCCAATCATCCCAAGGCTCTAGACCCCTGTACGGTCTCCATATCACGACTATCAAGTTGTCCAGTTTCCATCTCCAATAATCTATCTTGCGCAGATGGGGCTAAGTCACATATCCTGAATATTTGAATATGATGGGCTAACTAGGATCCCTGCCGTCATTCACAATCGGTCTACATACAAGGAGATGCTCCCAGGCCCATACCTGTAAAATCAAAACTCTTGCAGCCATACTCTTCCCCTCCCGATAGACGATCTCATGCATCTAGCGATACATGTGTACTAGAATACACGAACCCCATCCTAATCTTTGGGGGTGCTCAATAAGTCTGTCCAACATCTTGCCCCATCAACATAAAAACCACTGCTGTCCCCTGTCCGGCATCAGAAAGTAGCTGATAAAACCTACCAAGACGTAAGCCAGTGGAAAGTCCTCACTTTACCTGGTCATCATCATGTCCCAACTGATAGAACATGTTAGAATATCAAGGTCCCTAAAGACCTGTCTAATAGCTAGTAACCCAGGAAGGTGCGCTGCATCATAATCAACCTTACCTCCAGCAAAAGAGATACAAAGAATCCTGTATACGTCCTTGGGAGTGATCGTCATCTCCCCAACTGGCAAATGGAACGTGTTATGCTCTGAATGAAACCTCTCAACTAATGTCGTGAGCATACCATGATTCACACGGATATCAGGCAACTGTAAAAGGTGAGTCAATCCACACAAATCAATATGTGCCCTATCTATATCAGATAACTCATGAACTAATGTCATGGCTAATGGATATACACATCGGAATAACACATTGGGCATTCTAACCTGCAAAAAATTCAAACAACAGACCATCAGGAAACATTTCAAATTAGCCTATAAGAGAAGCAAAACATCATGCAAATCCGACTACATCAACTACAAAATCAAATTTTCAAATTTGCACCTTTAAAAATGCTCATTGTTTTTCAAATGACATAACATAGAGTAAGAAGAAACTCGTACGAGTCAGGAATAGGCTTAATATGACAAAAGACTGATACGACACAAGATTAGCTCTAGGATGACAAAATGGGCTATTTTGAAGGTTCTTGTATGACATAAGGGTAGGCATAGTATGATAAAACTAGTGGACTTAAATGATAAAACAAACTTAATCAGTTTGTTGTACGAGACAGGATTCTGTTTCGCATGACAAAATGAGAAATTCTGACTTCTACATACCTAAAAATTAAAAATTTCAATAAAAAAATTCAAAATTGAAATGATTAACAGACTTAAGATCGATCACCTACCATTGCCTCTTAGTTCTAAGGTCGATTATGTCATCTCTGGCGTTTGAATCGATGCTCCTGGATGGGAACCACCATTTTCTTCACATAAGGCTTTTTGAATTTTCAAACTTAGGAGGGTTAAAATGATTTGAAAATGACACTTTTACTCCTTGTATAGTCAAAACCCTAATTTTTTCAACTTGCTTTGATGGACATGAAAATTGTACCCTTAACTAATTTGCCCATTCTGATTCCATTTTCGGGATCGAAATCAAAATACAAGATCATTTTCCTAGTTAATTTCACAATTTGGACCACTTAGCGCTTTTTCATAAGATGCTCATTCTCGCTTCAATTTGCACTCATTAATCAACATCGAATCTCAATTCAATTCTACATATCAGCTTTGCACTCAATTTCTCATCAATCAACGCCAAATTTTCAAAAATTCCTTTGAATCAATTTGTGCTCAAATAATTATCATTGATAAACAATTGCCTAATCATCATGTACCCTCACTATCTTTCGAATTCACTCCAGAGGGGGCATACTCATGACCTTATGACCTCACATCTTCAAAGTAGAGAAAATTTTCAAATCTTCATCAAAGTCGAGCAAAAACTATTTTCAACTAAAGAAAATCAAATTCTTATTACTAAGGGGCATCTCAGCTTCATTGCTTCACATCAAGTTGAGATCTCTCGATCATCTGAATCGAATCAATTGCTAGGGGCATATCAGTTCCATCACTTCAAATCGAGCTGATATTGTCTTCATCTGAATCAATCTCTTAATGTTAATCATTTTCATCACTTTTCATCAAGATGATTATTCATTTAAACTCAATCAAGGGTTTAAAGAGTATTTTCGATCACACTCAATCTAAGTAGGTGTTCAATTTCATCGCATCAAATAAAGCTGGACAGTTTATCTTTGCTCATCGTATCTTGATCCATTAAGTTCAAGATTGATTTTATCTTCGCTCGCTATGTCTAGTTCAATCAAGTTCTAGATTAGTAAGATCTTCTTCTTGATCAATCAAGTTCATGTTCGATATCTTTGCTCTCTATCGTTCCTAGTTCAATCAAGTTTGGGATCAGTATCACTTTAATCAACTTTGTTTAGCTTCATTGCTTCAAATCAAGCTAAACACCTTGCTCTTCATCTGGTTCGCGATCAATCAAGTTTAGAACTGGCATCTCCTAGACATCAATTATTCTTTGAACCAACACGCTGCTCGCACATTAATTCAAAGAGGGGCAAAATGTAATACCCTAAAATTGGTCATCTAAACCATGGGCCCCTAATCTCGACAACATCACCAAGGTCTTAACCAAAGGCAATTAAATCAATCTTGAACACATTAATTAATTCTTCAATCATCAATGACACATGGCAAGGGAATTACTCAATATTAATTAAATATTTATTTAATTAATTAAATCATTCCAAGAATATCTTTTTGATCAATTATCTTATTTTAATTCATTAAATATCCTTGCATATTTAATTAATTAATAAATTTTTCATTTAATCGTGCAAAAAACGGAATTAATTTATTACAAAAGAGGAATTAATCACAAAGCAAGAGTTAAATTGAAAATAGAATAAAAGGATTGAATTGAGAGAGAAATCAAACTTGAGATATTATTTCTTCTTCTAAATTGAGAACTTGAAATCAGAAAAGCAATTAAAATAAATTATTAACCATTCTCTAAAATTGGAACACTTAAAGCTTTTGAGAAAAAGAAGTTTAGTTGCATTGAAAAGACTCTTTTCTTGAATAAATCAAAGAATATGCATGGAATTACCTATTTTTATCACAAGTGCATAGAATTAATTAATTCTGATTTCTAATGCAACTTGAACTTGTTAGGATTCCCAAAGATACTGAGAGGGGGGGGGGGGGGCGGGGGGGGTGAATCAGTATCTAACCAGTTAATGGATTTTCTGAACTTATTAAATGAATTGCATTCCAAAACAGTGTACTGATAAATCAGAATTAATGCGGTAAATAAGAACAATAAACACAACATAGAAAGCACACCATAACACAATATTTTTAATGAGGAAACCTGGTGTGGGAAAAACCTCGGTGGGATTTGTGACCCACAATATTCGCTCACTAGCCAATAAGTGAATATTACTAATACAATAGGGGCTTGCACATGCAGGAAGGCCAACTGCCTAAAGTTCACTGCTTAAATACAAAAAGGGAAGTCTCATTGACTTACAAAAGTGGATTATATAAATCCAATGTCATGTACTGCTTCGGATCGGTATCTGCTATGCTAGGTTCAGTACCGGTTTAAGCTCTTGCAATAATCATAAACCTTATTCCAAAATTTGCCTTAATATTCACACATGTTATCCATCTCGCATATTCCTATTACAAATGTTCTATAAGATCTCATACTTATATATGAGCCTTATTACAATTCACCTTGTCGGCTTACAAAAAGATTTTATAAATAAATACAAAATACAATAAACAAAATCTTGTCGGCCAAGGTGCTGGTGAACATCTTTGTCGCTGTTGCTGCTGATGTCTGTGCCTGTGCCGGTGTCTGTCGGTGCCATAGGATTGTAAGGTTGCCATCAATGACAATACCTTCAATCACCTACAATTTCTCATTGGAGTGTGCATTTTCCAACAATCTCCCCCTTTGGCATTCATGGCAACACTCATGAGAAAAAGCCAAAATGTGTATCCAAAAATGCCTTACCAAAATTGTCAAAACTGTGTTCTCCCCCTGAGTAGATGATCTCTTTTGTTATACATTTTTCTTATCCTTATTCCTTTTTCTCATCCCCTACTACTCCCCCTTTGGCATCAATGACAAATGTTGTCATTCAATGTCAATTGAGTGTAGTTCCTGTCTAGATCCTTGTAACCGGTTGGTTACTATCTGATATAAATCTGCTAAGGCAACATTCAGACTATTGTAGGATCTCTCACTATCTTTTAGTGTTGTTTCAGTCCTCTAGATTTTACCAGTGAGAAAGTGCATTTTCTCTTCTAGTGTCTTAAGTCCTAGAACAAGAGCCTCAGAAATCTCTTTTCTCAAAGAGATGAGGATATCCTGTTTAGGACCTAGTCTACACTTCAGTTCCTTTGCCTTAAATTTTAACCTTTCCTTATTTTTTTCAAGTTTTTCTCTTTTCTCTTCAAATCCTGCAATTTCTTGTTATACTACCAATATTGAATCCGATAAACCCATTAAGTTGTCAACAATATCATTGATTTCCTTTTGAGCTATGTTGATCTCTTTATCTATACCTTCTGTCAAAATGTTTGTTTTGCATGTATCTCTGTACAATTTCTTGAAGTCCAAAATTATCTTGCCTAGTACCAATAATAATGTATCCATATGTTCTTTATTCTTCTTGACTATCTCCTCAAAGAATTTTTCCTTCTCTTTATTCATTTTCTCTCTGAAAGTCTCCTCATTAATTTGATCAATTGTTAGAAGATTGTCGGTTATATGTTTAGACAATGTGTCTAATTGGCCTAAAGAATCTTTATTCTCTATGTTACACTTGGGTGCAATCATCTTCAAAATTGGTATGGTGTCATCAATAGACTTATATGCTAGTGCATTACAATATTTTATTTTCTTAATTGAATCTAGCAATACCTCTGTCACATTAGTTGGTCTAAATTCATTCATGGAGGTTTCGGATGACTGTCCAACTACCTTCACAATTTGTAATCCGTTGGTGGTAGTAATAGCTTTGCTTTCCTCTTTCTCTAGAGGGTTAGTTTGTGTCTGCATTTCAACTACCAAAGGTTTAGGCTTTTCAGTTGTAGCCGGTGGCACTGTCTCTGAATGTACCTGTGAATGATCCTATTGCTCTACCTGTTTCTATGTACTCTCTACTGATGGTTTCTCTGATGGTGCCTCTGATGATTTTTTAGTGGTATCCACTGCCAATTTTTCTATTTGTGACTCTATGTTTTCTACCAGTTTTTCTATTTGTGACTGTGTTTTCTACCAATTTTTCTATGCTTACTTCTGAAATGTCTACAACCAGTATCTCAACATATTTTTCATTGCTATCAATTGTGGGTTGCTCAGTAGATACATCATTATGTACACCAGTGCTATCTGCTTTTCCTGTATCCAATGTCTGTCCAGTTTGTTGTTGACTCCCAATTTCAATGTCTCCAACTGTATCTTCAATATTTGTCTCAATTGTTGTGTCTTCTACTGGTGGCTCAGTTGCCACATCTCTTTTCTCACTTGATTCCTTATCAACCACAATGTTGACTTCCTATGTGTCGATATTCATTGTATACAATACCTTAGAATTAGGATTTGTGTCCTCATGTGTTGTCTCCATACTCTCTATTTATGGTGGAGTATCAAAAGGAGGTGGGGGTAAGTTGTATGTTATCTTTATGCTTAGAGGTCCACCTACCTTCTCTTACCCTTATCCTTTTCCTTTTGATAGACTTTAAAAGTCTTTGGTCTCTTAAGCTCTTCTTGTTTCTCCTTTTCAACAAACAATATATCCCACTTGTCTATAGTTTCTTCAGATATCTCATTAACTCTTCCTACCATTAGTGCTACATGTCAGTGATCGGTTGAAAATACTATCCGGTTAGCCTCACTTATTAATTCATATATCTCTTGTGTTGAGTTCACTGGGTGAACTGCAAGTAGTTTTTCTATCTTGATCTTTTTATCCAATTCAATAATTGCTACCCTTCTTGCTTCTAACCTTGTATACAAGTCATTGGGTATATCATCTACAACATCCATCAAAAATTTCTTGTAGATATCAAGGTGTAAGATAACACTATTTTCTATACTTTTTTTTTCATCATTCGAAAGTGTGTTATACAGCTTGCTGATATTTGACAATTTGCCATGTTTAGTTATCTCATTCAAAAGTTTGTCCAAAGGAGGGATAACTTGTTTTTCCTTCATTTTCTTTGGTGTCAACTTCTTTGCTAGAGGCATAACTGCCTGTTGTTTCTGTCTTGTTCTCTTAGGTGTGGGAGCGGGTACCGGTGAGGTTTTCCTTTTCCTTACTACCCTTTTAAATTCTACTGGTACTTCACTGTCAGAGGAGGTAGCAACCAGTGAAAGATGTGTTTCCGATTGTAGTCCTTCCAATTCACTCTCCTTAATACCGGTTTTATTCAATACATCTTCCTTGATTGCTTTTCCCTACCTTGTTCCTTTTCTAACTTTTTGTTCAGTTTTCTTTATTCTTTTTTGAGATTGGATTTTGCTTTCAATTGTTTCTGCATTACCAAATATTTCTTCAGCTGGTTCTTTAGGGGCTTCTAGAAGTGCTTTTGCATAAGATTCAATTATGTTCTCATCTGCCTCATATCCCATTTCTGTAACCCAAATAGTCCTCGGAACCACTGCCTCCATCCAAATTTTATCTTTCTTTATCACAAAGTATATCTCCTATTGATATTTATCTACTATAGATTGAGATAGTCTTTCTCTAATTTTCATTCTATCCTTCAGTGTTTGAAAATGTTCATTTATGTTCTTTTCTCTATCATCTCACATGTTTTTAGAATGTCCATTAGTTGTTTCCCTATCGAGATGTCAAAACCAAAATCCTTTCTACCAATATCGGGTACTTCTTTGGTTATATACAGCATTAAACACACAAGTAGGTTGCCAAATCTGAAAGTCCCTTTCTTATCCCCTTTGATTTTATTTAGGTTGTCTATCAATTCATCCTTCAACCATTCGCATATGTCAATTTTTGTATTGTTGTTTACCAAGTCATAGGCACTTTTGATACATAAGCTAGAAACAAAGTTTAGTCTGTTGGCATGTGTAACTTTGTATCCAAGAATCATGCTAATGAACCTTACATTGGTATCCTTTACATAATTTACTCTCAAGGATCTCTTGTCAAAGGTTGCAATGGTTAGGGTCATTGCAGTGTCATTTGGAAACTTTTTAGTCTTGTCAGGCGTACTATTGGTGGAAGGTAAGCCTGTCACTACCCTAATTGCCTCTTTGGTTATCTTATAAATTGAATCCAACCAAAAGAACTCCCCATGAACTCTGCTTAACACAATCCTTATAACATCCTTTAGAAAATCAGGAATACTAAGAATCTCCACAAAACCTAGGGTTTTGACTATCTTATGTTCTGGTTTAACATTTCCATTTTCATCACATATAACAATCCTGTACATGTTCTTAATTTCATCATCTCCTAGTTCTTCTATATGACAATGTATGTAGATTCTAGGATCCTCAGCATAAGCAACTCCTTTAGTTATTTTTGAGAATGCTCCTAAGGTATCATCTTTCTTTGCAATTTCGAGAATAATCTTAAATACGGGTCTAGGGCACTTAACAACTTCAATTACAGTGGGGTTTGCAATGAATTCAAGTGCAGAGGAGGAAGCCATTGTTATAAATAGCTTAATCTGCCTTTAGGTATGAGTGCTTGAATGATTTGCTTTACTTCTCGCTATGGATGCCTTCACTCAGGATTTTTGTTCTCTAAGGAAGTTTGAATGCTCGGTGAATGAAAAAGAGCCAAAAATACTTGCTTTATAATGTCATTTCCTCCAACTACCACATTTAATGCCTATCGGTTAAGTTAAACTTAACACATCTATCAGTAAAGAAGTATTTCAACTTCTCACCATCAATTGAGGGTAAATTAGCATGTTTTTCAATTTGTTGCCATACCCCCAAAAAGTTTCTTTTTAGTTAGATGAAGAATCTCCTACTGGTGGAGTGATACTCTGTTCTACTGGTGAAGGAATAGCTTCATTTGTAATAACCCACCAAAATTAACCCAACAAAATTGAGTATATTTTTTTTTTCTCTTTTATTATGTTTTATTCAATTGCATACTCTGGGCATCCATCCAAATAGGATTGGGCAATCATCCATTCGGGATGAGCTTCTAACCATATGGGTTAGGCAATTGTCCATACGGGACGTAAATTCCATCTATCCAATACGGGATAGGCATCTACCCATACGGGGTAGGCATCTATCCAAACGGGATAGGAGATGCTCTGGCCAGAGACTTAGACTCATCAGGACCATTCGGGTCCTGAACCACTCACTAAGTACTACATTCTTCTAACAAGAATGCACCGAGGTTGCCGTCCTTAGGAGTAATAAGAAAATAACACAAGCTTGAATTCCGCCTCGGAATTTGGCTTAAAGCCTCGGGAAGTCAAGCGAATCCATACAGGATTCCTTCCGAGTATGCATTGAAATAAGTTTGATTATCTTATCTTTCAATTAGGATTCTTACTCAACCAAGCCTAGACCCCACCCATGAACGCCTGAGTACGAGGGACAACTCCGTCCCAAGACTGCCTACATACCCACTTCGGCGTGGGATCAAGGCGTAAAGTATGTAGTTCTATTTTCTAATCTATGGTTTGATGTAAACTGATTTTTGTGGGTACGCAACCCTTTCTAGGGTCAGTGTCCCAGACAGTTTCTCTGCGGTTGCTACCCATGAAGGTAGCACTTAAGCGAAGGCTCAAGATGGCCTATTGCTTGTGGCCTAAACAAAATAACTAGAACCTAATTCTTATCATGAGCGTCACCCAATTTCAATCACCAATATCCCTTCGAGGTGAATAAATAAATAAATAAATAAAGTAAATTTCACGAGAGCTCTTAACTTGACCATCCCTAAGAGGGTTTACTATGGTTTATCTCAACGGATGTGGAATTCAATTAAAAGTTATCTTATTAAATTATCGATCCAAGAGGGATTACCCGCCCCTTGGATTTTTAACTTCCAAATGTCCCTTATTACTCCCCGACGATTTATAGGGACGATGCCATAGACGTCGTTAATGCAGCTTTATTAGGCGTTAAGTGCAGTAGTTCAACACGACGGCATTACCCGTAAGCGTGACCCAGAGGCACCGTATATACCGAACGCTGCTAGTTTTAGTTTTCCAACTCCATTTGTTTAGTTTTCTAAACTAACATCATACTTGAATATAATTATGAAATGGATGTACATAATTTAAACCTTAAATACTATTTGAACAAAGAATATCATTATTCTACAATTAATTGGATTAATACATGTATTGGCATGGTAATGATAATTGCGAACTTACGAGTAATTGCATGAAAATTAAGGAATACGAAATAATCATAATGCAATGCAAAAGTAACGTCATTCAAAATGCAGAAATGTTTTCTCTATCGCAAGACTTAATTAGTTATAAGGTTACAAATTTCTCATGAGTGACCAAATTGAATAATAATAAGACTTTACTTATCTCCAAAAATTATGGGTCAAATAATCCATTCATTTCTCTAAGGAATTGAAATAATACATTGAATTCAACTCTTGTTAATTTTAAGGAAATTAAATTTAACTAAAGTAAATGTACATGAAAAAGAAATTAATTTAATTTTAATTTAAAACGATACACAAAAATACTTAAATGTTAAATCGAATGTTAAAACTTCCATCGAAAAATTCCTACGGCAATCCCGTTTTATTAATATATATATATAAAACCAGGGGGTGGGGACCACGGGTCCCGTCACTCCCTGCGGTCCTGCATATGCAGGCCCGTAGGGGTTGGCGGGGCCACGTGGTCTCCTCCACTCCCCTGCGGCCACTTGTAGTGACCGCAGGGTAGTGGGGGGTACCACTAACCCTGTCAGTTTTCGGTAACGCCACTCCGCGTACACGCGGTTATTTTCGGGTCTGTGCGTACGTGCGGTTATTTTTGGGGTCTGCGCCGAATGCAGTGATTGATAATGCAACATTAATATTTGTAAATTGACATTAGGATTATAAATATATATATATATATATATATATGTATATATATATATATATATGTATATATATATATATATATATAAATACATATATGGTTTCAAATTCTTTACAAAGGATAATTTTTATTTAAGAAGGTAAGAACAGGTAAAATAACTAAGTATTTCTTGGTTTGTCTCCTTACAGAAACCAGACTTTTAATGTATATATATATTTTTTTATCTGAATCACAGAGAGAGAGAGAAAGATTTATCCAGCCATTACAAGAAGGGAGTTGTTCTCAGACTTCTCAGGAAATTGGTTTGTTTCCAGGGTTATTCTCAGAGTCCAGGAGGATTTATTCGACTGGTAATTTCAGTGAGCTCTTTGTTCAATCCACAGAGAGTTTTCAAAAAGAAAATAAGAATACTCATTAAATGATTTATAGAGAGAAGAAAAAAAATTGTAGTGAAGTTTATCCTTGTTTTCAATAACTTCTTTTCTGTTCTTCAAAAAAAATTTATATAACTAGATAATCATAATGGAAATGAGATTTGGATAACAATAACCAGAGAGATGAAAGATGGTTCTTCTTAGCAAGAATCAAAAAAAATAAGAGGAACAATTTAAATCTGGATCTAGATTTATTATTATATTTTTATTTATTTTTTAAAAAAACAGTGAATCTAATTCTTGTCAAGCAAATTTAATCTACTTCCTTATCAAGAATCTGAAACTAATAATCAACAATTTGTTCTATTCTACTCCAAAATTTAAAACTAAATTTTAGCAAAAGTTTGAAACAATGAATCAACAAATTTATTTTTCTTTCTATCAAACATTTTAATCTACTCCAAATCTGAACTAAATTTTATCGAAATCTGAATAATGAATCAACAATTTATTTTCCAAAATCAAGAATCCAAACAATGAATCAACAACTTAAAACATTTTAATCTGATTCTTATCAAAGTCTGAAAACTAATTTCACAAATGAATTTCATTTTCATAAAATAATCTAATCTAATCTACAGCAAGAACAAGATGCACAAACTAAGCTTGAAGGAACCTGGATGCTTGCAAAAATGGTGTAGAGTCTTCCTTGATCCTCCAAATTGAAGAGAAATCCTCGCAACAAAACCTTGGCTGCAATGAAAAAACTGGACTACAAAAAAGAAATTGCAGAATTTCTTATCCAATCGCCAACTTTTCTTTTGAAACTTGTACCTATTTTATAAAAGAAATTTCAATTTCCCACTACCTATTTTTTTAATTTAAAAAGGGAGATTCTTCTCCCAATTTGGCCTCCATGCAAATTAATTAGGCTTAGTGGGAGGAGTTACATGCAAGGAGGTGGAGAAGCCTCTAGAAGCTTCTTATTCCTCCTACAACATGTGCCTTAATTTGGGTGAGGGAAATTAAATAACAATTTAAAATATATATGCATTTTCCATGTGTGTGTGGTTTATTAATTTATTCCCTTACAATATTCATTCAATAATTCATCCAAAGAGTATAAATAAAGTTTTGTATTTTAAATCAAAAAAGGTGATAAAGGAGGGTTGTGACATCCTCCCCCCCTTAATCGGTGCATCGTCCCGATGCACTTATTAAATGCATTCAAAAGAGTTTATAGTTCATGTTCAAAACAAAAAGGGAAATAGCTGCTGCATCTCCTTAGTATCCTCCCAGGTGGCATTCTTCTCGTCGTACTGGTCCCATTGCACTTTGCACTGATCAACCTCTCTGTTGCGCAACTAGCACTGGCACCTCTCCAAGATTCTGAATGGCTCTATCATTATTCCCCCCATTTCTTGGACCTGCAAGGCATCCCAATTCAAAATGTGTTTCTCATCAGGTACATATTTCTTAAGAAGAGATACATGGAAGACATCATGGATTCGGCTCAATTGGGGAGGTAAGGCCAACCGATAAGCAACTGGATTAATTCTTCCCAATATTTCAAAAGGTCCGACATAACGAGGTGCAAGCTTAGTCTTTTTCCCAAATCTTATGGAACTCTTGTGTGGCCTAACCCTTAGGAAGACTTTCTCTCCTACTTCAAACTCCCTTGGTGTTATGTTCTTATCTGCATAACTTTTCTGCCTATCCGAGGCTTCCTTCAACCTTTGCCTAATTTCCTTAGTTTTCCTTTCCATTTCTTTCAACATATCTGGCCCAATAATCACTCTATCTTCAAGACTGTCCCAACTCAGAGGTGTTCGACATGGTCTACCATACAAGGCTTCAAAAGGTGCCATTCCCAAAGATGTTTGATATGTATTATTGTAGGCAAACTCTACCAAAGGTAGGTACTCTTCCCATTTTCTCTGTTGGTCCATGCAGTACATACGAAGCAGGTCTTCCATAATCTGATTTGTCCTTTCTGTCTGACCGTCGGTTTCCGGGTGGTATGCGGTGCTAAAATTTAGTTGAGTCCCTAGAGCTGATTGAAGTGTGGTCCAAAACCTAGAAGTGAATCTTGCATCTCTGTCTGATATGATTTTCTCTGGTACTCCGTGCAACCTAACTATCTCCTTAATGAAACGTCTAGCCAAGGTGGGTGCATCATCTGTCAGATTTCCTGGTATAAAGTGTGCCACCTTAGTGAGCTTGTCAATTACCACCATTATTGCATCATGCCTAGAAGGTGACATGGGTAGCCCTTGTACAAAATCCATACTAATAACTTGCCACTTATGTTGGGGTACATCGTGCGATTGTAACAATCCAGCGGGGTGCCTATGTTCTGCCTTTACTCTTTGACACTCCAAACATTTAGCTACGTACTTGACAATATCGCTTTTCAACCCTTGCCAAAAGTATAATTTCTTTAGATCTGCATAAAGTTTGTTAACTCCTGGGTGGCCTGAATAAGGGGCATTGTGAGCCTCCGATAAGACTACTTCCCTTAAATTCCCTGAATTAGGAACATAGATTCTGTTATTGTATCTGAGTAGCCCATCTTCATCAAATGCATACCCTTCGACCTTAGGGTCGGTCGGGTTGTGTCTTATAGTTAATTTGACTTGCTCATACCATGGGTCATGTCCTTGTTCATCCATTACTTGCCTTTTGAAAGAGGTTTTGAAGGTTGCTATAGTTATCAAGTGTCTTCTCCTACTTAAGGCATCTGCCACCCTATTTTCTTTCCCCTTAATATATTCGATCTCAAAGTCATATTCACTTAAGAACTCTAACCACCTTCTTTGTCTGGCATTTAAGTGAGGTTGGGTAAAGATGTATTTTAGCCCTTGGTTGTCCGACTTAAGCTCAAAGGGCTTCCCTAGTAAGAAATGTCTCCACTTTTGCAGGGCATGCACAATTACTGCCAACTCTAAGTCGTGGGGTGCATAATTGACTTCATGAGTCTTTAGCTTCCTAGATTCATAAGCCACTACCCCTTCATCTTGGACAAGTACCCCTCCTAACCCTTCAATAGAAGCATCTGTTACAACTGTGAAGTGTCCATTTGGGTCTGGTACCTTTAGAATGGGTGCTGAAGTTAGTTTTCCCTTCAAGATTTGAAATGCCTTATCACTTTGCTCGGTCCATACAAACCTTTTGCCCTTCCTTTGCAATGAGGTGATGGGGTTTGCTATCTTAGAGAATCCTTCCACAAACCTCCTATAGTAACCTGCTAGCCCCATAAAGCTTCTTACCTCTGAAACATTCTTAGGGATTGGCCATTCTACTATCGCCTTTATTTTATCTGGGTCGACTGCTATTCCTTCCTTTGATATTATATGCCCAAGATAGTGAATCTTTTCCTCAAAGAAGGCACATTTGGACAATTTTCCATATAACTTATGTTCTCTCAATCTTTGCAAAACAATTTGTAGGTGCGCTAAATGTTCCTCTTCATTTCTAGAATAAATCAAAATGTCATCCAAGAATACTAAAACAAACTTATCCAAGTAGTCATGGAATACACTATTCATCAGGTTCATGAATGCAGCTGGGGCATTAGTTACCCCAAAAGGAACTACTGTGAATTCATAGTGTCCATATCTCGTCCTGAAAGCTGTCTTCGGAATGTCTTCTTCCTTAATTCTGAGTTGATGGTACCCTGACCGAAGATCTATCTTGGAGAAAACTGCCGCTCCTTTCATTTGGTCAAAAAGGTCCTCTATGCGAGGTAAGGGATACCTATTCTTTATGGTAACTTTGTTCAACATCCTATAGTCGATGCATAGCCTTAAGGTTCCATCCTTCTTCTTAACAAATAAAACTGGCGCTCCCCATGGTGATACACTTGGCCTTATTAATCCCTTAGCTAAGAGTTCCTCTAATTGCATTTTGAGCTCTTGTAATTCGGTTGTGTTCATCCGGTAAGGTGCCTTTGATACTGGTTCAGCTCCTGGGAGTACTTCGATAGAAAATTCAAACTTTCTCTTAGGGGGTAAACCGGGTAGTTCTTCTGGAAAAACATCCCTAAACTCCTTTAAGAAAGGGGTATTTTCAAATGTTGGTGTATTTTCCTCCTTCCCTTCATCAATTTCAACCATAAAGATTTGTCCTCCTCTTCTCCTTTCCTTCTTTAATTGCATTGCTGAGATAGTTTCTATATTAATGGGTCTAAACTTTCCTTGGATTTTGACCCTTTTCCCCCCATCATCCAAACATTCAACAATTTTGCTATAACAATCTACATTAGCTTGATGGTCTGCTAACCAACTCATTCCCATAATTACATCATATAATCCTAAGGGTGCCACATAGAGATCTACCCTTGTTTCGAACTCAGGGAATTGTACCTTTGCCCTTGGTAAACACTTAGTTACTTCTCTAGTTGCCTTATCCCCATATTGGACCGTCCATGATGACTCCATTTGATTAACTTTTAATGCATATTTGTTCACTAATTCAGGTGAGATGAAACATTCAGATGATCCAGTGTCAATTAGAATTGATATTGGTTGTTCAAATAGTGTACCTGTAGTTTCCACGGGAACATTCTGGTATCTTCTTCTTTGGTTCCTAACTGCTGCATGAATCCTCTGTTGGGGCCCTTGTTGGGGTTGATTGGCTCTGATTTGTCCTTGCATCCTGGGGCAATCTCTAGCAAAATGGTTTTCCCCGCACATAAAGCATCCGCCTGGAGGACCTCTCCTACCTTGATTCCTAGGGGGATCATTCCTTGTTTCATTTCCCCTGGGTGGATAAGTTATCCTGTTCTGCTGGTCATTCCTGTTATAGTTGCCTCTGTTATCATTGCCCCTGTTATTATTGCCCCTGTTATCATTGCCCCTATTATTGTTGCCCCTGTTATTATCATTTCCATTCCTTTGATATTGATTAGGCGGTGGTCTCCTTTCGGAAGAGTTATTCCTTTGACCCTTGTTGAAGTTAGTGTTTCCATTGAATTCTTGCTTCCTTTTGAATGAGTGATTCCCATTATAGTTCCGTCCTGCTAGTGTCTGAATCTTCCTCTCTTGCCTTAGGGACTTTTCAAGTACTTCATTCATATTTCTGGGTCCATGCATATCAACCTCTGCCCCTATGTTGGTATTCAGCCCCAAAATGAATTTCCTTGCTTGGCCTTCTTCGTCCCTTTGGTACATAGGCACATACTTAAGCAACTTGGCGAACTTATCCCAATATTGTTGAACTGATAGGGACCCTTGACGTAGATTATGGAATTCTGTCACTTTCTCATCAAAGAACAATTGAGGGAGCCACCTATCTCGAAAATGGTGAACAAATTGATCCCATGTGATTGTATCCCTGTTATACCCATTTTGTTCCTTGGTGTTGGTCCACCAACTAGCCGCCTCCCCTGTGAGTTGATAGGAGCCCCATAAAGCCTTAGTTGTTTCGCTGAAATCTCTCAGCTCAAAATATTTCTCCATTTCATTTAGCCAATTCTCAGCCCCTTCACCAATCTGCCTCCCATCGAACTTAGGAGGGGTGATTTTCTTCAAATCCTTGGAGAGTTCTAATATGTTATTTTCCTTTCCATTACCCATCACATTTCCTTGATTGCTACCAGGGTTTCCATTCTCGGTACCACTTCTATTCTCATAGTCATTCTGCCTTTCCCTAAGATCCTGTAGTGATTGTTCCAGGAAGTTGATTTTATCTCTTTGTTCGGTTAGAAGGTCGATTATAGCTTGGACCCCATCTCCGTTATTACCTAGGTTGTGTCGATCCTCTTCATGATCTTCCTCGTGGTTTCCTTCATGGTTTTCCTCATGGTTTTCCTCATGGTTTTCCTCCCTTTGACTCCTAGTACGTCTCCCATTACCCCTTCCTCTTCCTCTTCCTCTTCCTCTTCCTCTTCCTCTTCGTCTTCCTCTTGCCATTCTAGGTTTTACCTGAAAGTTAAATTATGTAGTTAGTTTCTTTTTGTAGAATAAAATTTAATTTCTATTATTGTAAAAAATTCCCTTAGTTGAATAAATTGAAGTGAGCACAAGGCCTAGATTTGAACCTTTGCTCTGATACCACATGTAATAACCCACCAAAATTAACCCAACAAAATTGAGTATATTTTTTTTTTCTCTTTTATTATGTTTTATTCAATTGCATACTCTGGGCATCCATCCAAATAGGATTGGGCAATCATCCATTCGGGATGAGCTTCTAACCATACGGGTTAGGCAATTGTCCATACGGGACGTAAATTCCATCTATCCAATACGGGATAGGCATCTACCCATACGGGGTAGGCATCTATCCAAACGGGATAGGAGATGCTCTGGCCAGAGACTTAGACTCATCGGGACCATTCGGGTCCTGAGCCACTCACTAAGTACTACATTCTTCTAACAAGAATGCACCGAGGTCGCCGTCCTTAGGAGTAATAAGAAAATAACACAAGCTTGAATTCCGCCTCGGAATTTGGCTTAAAGCCTCGGGAAGTCAAGCGAATCCATACGGGATTCCTTCTGAGTATGCATTGAAATAAGTTTGATTATCTTATCTTTCAATTAGGATTCTTACTCAACCAAGCCTAGACCCCACCCATGAACGCCTGAGTACGAGGGACAACTCCGTCCCAAGACTGCCTACATACCCACTTCGGCGTGGGATCAAGGCGTAAAGTATGTAGTTCTATTTTCTAATCTATGGTTTGATGTAAACTGATTTTTGTGGGTACGCAACCCTTTCTAGGGTCAGTGTCCCAGACAGTTTCTCTGCGGTTGCTACCCACGAAGGTAGCACTTAAGCGAAGGCTCAAGATGGCCTATTGCTTGTGGCCTAAACAAAATAACTAGAACCTAATTCTTATCATGAGCGTCACCCAATTTCAATCACCAATATCCCTTCGAGGTGAATAAATAAATAAATAAATAAAGTAAATTTCACGAGAGCTCTTAACTTGACCATCCCTAAGAGGGTTTACTATGGTTTATCTCAACGGATGTGGAATTCAATTAAAAGTTATCTTATTAAATTATCGATCCAAGAGGGATTACCCGCCCCTTGGATTTTTAACTTCCAAATGTCCCTTATTACTCCCCGACGATTTATAGGGACGATGCCATAGACGTCGTTAATGCAGCTTTATTAGGCGTTAAGTGCAGTAGTTCAACACGACGGCATTACCCGTAAGCGTGACCCAGAGGCACCGTATATACCGAACGCTGCTAGTTTTAGTTTTCCAACTCCATTTGTTTAGTTTTCTAAACTAACATCATACTTGAATATAATTATGAAATGGATGTACATAATTTAAACCTTAAATACTATTTGAACAAAGAATATCATTATTCTACAATTAATTGGATTAATACATGTATTGGCATGGTAATGATAATTGCGAACTTACGAGTAATTGCATGAAAATTAAGGAATACGAAATAATCATAATGCAATGCAAAAGTAACGTCATTCAAAATGCAGAAATGTTTTCTCTATCGCAAGACTTAATTAGTTATAAGGTTACAAATTTCTCATGAGTGACCAAATTGAATAATAATAAGACTTTACTTATCTCCAAAAATTATGGGTCAAATAATCCATTCATTTCTCTAAGGAATTGAAATAATACATTGAATTCAACTCTTGTTAATTTTAAGGAAATTAAATTTAACTAAAGTAAATGTACATGAAAAAGAAATTAATTTAATTTTAATTTAAAACGATACACAAAAATACTTAAATGTTAAATCGAATGTTAAAACTTCCATCGAAAAATTCCTACGGCAATCCCGTTTTATTAATATATATATATATAAAACCAGGGGGTGGGGACCACGGGTCCCGTCACTCCCTGCGGTCCTGCATATGCAGGCCCGTAGGGGTTGGTGGGGCCACGTGGTCCCCTCCACTCCCCCGCGGCCACTTGTAGTGACCGCAGGGTAGTGGGGGGTACCACTAACCCTGCCGGTTTTCGGTAACGCCACTCCGCGTACACGCGGTTATTTTCGGGTCTGTGCATACGTGCGGTAATTTTTGGGGTCTGCGCCGAATGCAGTGATTGATAATGCAACATTAATATTTGTAAATTGACATTAGGATTATAAATATATATATATATATATATATTTATATATGTATATATATATATATATATATATACATATATGGTTTCAAATTCTTTACAAAGGATAATTTTTATTTAAGAAGGTAAGAACAGGTAAAATAACTAAGTATTTCTTGGTTTGTCTCCTTACAGAAACCAGACTTTTAATGTATATATATATTTTTTTATCTGAATCACAGAGAGAGAGAGAAAGATTTATCCAGCCATTACAGGAAGGGAGTTGTTCTCAGACTTCTCAGGAAATTGGTTTGTTTCCAGGGTTATTCTCAGAGTCCAGGAGGATTTATTCGACTGGTAATTTCAGTGAGCTCTTTGTTCAATCCACAGAGAGTTTTCAAAAAGAAAATAAGAATACTCATTAAATGATTTATAGAGAGAAGAAAAAAATTGTAGTGAAGTTTATCCTTGTTTTCAATAACTTCTTTTCTGTTCTTCAAAAAAAATTTATATAACTAGATAATCATAATGGAAATGAGATTTGGATAACAATAACCAGAGAGATGAAAGATGGTTCTTCTTAGCAAGAATCAAAAAAAATAAGAGGAACAATTTAAATCTGGATCTAGATTTATTATTATATTTTATTTTTTTTTTTAAAAAAACAGTGAATCTAATTCTTGTCAAGCAAATTTAATCTACTTCCTTATCAAGAATCTGAAACTAATAATCAACAATTTGTTCTATTCTACTCCAAAATTTAAAACTAAATTTTATCAAAAGTTTGAAACAATGAATCAACAAATTTATTTTTCTTTCTATCAAACATTTTAATCTACTCCAAATCTGAACTAAATTTTATCGAAATCTGAATAATGAATCAACAATTTATTTTCCAAAATCAAGAATCCAAACAATGAATCAACAACTTAAAACATTTTAATCTAATTCTTATCAAAGTCTGAAAACTAATTTCACAAATGAATTTCATTTTCATAAAATAATCTAATCTAATCTACAGCAAGAACAAGATGCACAAACTAAGCTTGAAGGAACCTGGATGCTTGCAAAAATGGTGTAGAGTCTTCCTTGATCCTCCAAATTGAAGAGAAATCCTCCCAACAAAACCTTGGCTGCAATGAAAAAAATGGACTACAAAAAAGAAATTGCAGAATTTCTTATCCAATCGCCAACTTTTCTTTTGAAACTTGTACCTATTTTATAAAAGAAATTTCAATTTCCCACTACCTATTTTTTTAATTTAAAAAGAGAGATTCTTCTCCCAATTTGGCCTCCATGCAAATTAATTAGGCTTAGTGGGAGGAGTTACATGCAAGGAGGTGGAGAAGCCTCTAGAAGCTTCTTATTCCTCCTACAACATGTGCCTTAATTTGGGTGAGGGAAATTAAATAACAATTTAAAATATATATGCATTTTCCATGTGTGTGTGGTTTATTAATTTATTCCCTTACAATATTCATTCAATAATTCATCCAAAGAGTATAAATAAAGTTTTGTATTTTAAATCAAAAAAGGTGATAAAGGAGGGTTGTGACATCATTAACATTCATATCTGACTTTCTAATCCATTGTTTTCAAAATTATTGCTTTACTTCTTCAACCTTTTCTTTACCTTTCAAACTAGGTCCTTTGTTATTTGTCGGTGATGCCTTCTACAAAATTTTTCAATATGTCCAATCTTGTTACAAGCATAACAAGTCACATTGTTTTTCTGAATAGCTTTTCCATATCATATGCCGGTATGTGTTCTGGATTGATTAGATAAGTGTCCAAATCTTCCACAAACATAACATCTTACATTCAGTCTGCAATTTTCCAAGGTATGACCAACTTTATTGCATTTAGAAAATTGACCAATGGGTGCAATGGCGTTATGATAGTTTCTAGATCTACACTGATTTGCTCTATGACCATACTTGTTATAGTTAAAGCATGTTCCTTTAAATTTGTAGGCATTAGGTTGTCTTGTCGGTTTACTGTGATCATGATTGTTTGCAGTACCGAAGCTTTCACCAACTTCAAAGCCAAGGCCATTTGTATCTCCATTAGGTTTCTATTTTTTCAACATGTCATCAAGTTCCACTGAGCTTTTCTTGAATTTATCCTTGTGTTGATTTGCAGTAGCCAACTCATTTTCTAAGAAATCTCTGCCTGTGTCAGAATCTTCCTTGAGCTTTTAGGCTTTTGAAAATAGAGGACCAGGCTTTGATACCAATTTTTAGGATTCCCAAAGATAGTAAGAGGGGGGGTGAGTTAGTATCTAACCAGTTAAAGGATTTACTAAACTTATTAAATGAATTGCATTCCAAAACAGTGTACCGGTAAACCAGAATTAATGCAGTAAATAAGAACAATAAACACAACATAGAAAGCACACCATAACACAATATTTTTAACAAGGAAACCCAGTGTGGGAAAAACCTCGATGGGATTTGTGACCCACAATATTCTCTCACTGGCCAATAAGTGAATATTACTGATACAATAGGGGCCTGCACATGCAGGAAGGCCAATTGCCTAAAGCTCACTGCTTAAATACAAAAAGGGAAGTCTCACTGACTTACAAAAGTGGATTATATAAATCTAATGTCATGTACTACTTCAGATCAGCATCTTCTATGCCAGGTTCAGTACCGGTTTAAGCTCTTGCAATAATCATAAACCTTATTCCAAGATCTGCCTTAATATTCGCACATATTATCCATCTCGCATATTCCTATTACAGATGTTCTATAAGATCTCATACTTATATATGAGTCTTATTACAATTCGCCTTGTCAGCTTACAAAAAGATTTTACAAATAAATACAAAATACAATAAACAAAATCTTGTCGGGCAGGGTGCCGATGAACATCTTTACCGCTGCCGCTGCCAGTGTCTATGCCTCTGCCGGTGTTTGCTAGTGCCATAGGATTGTAAGGTTTCCATCAATGACAATACCTTCAATCACCTACAATTTCTCATTGGAGTGTGCATTTTCCAACGGAACTTCTTATCTGAATGCATTTTGATTAAACTATAATTGGAATCTATCTCAAGGTTAAGTAAACCTGACTTCTCAATTATTTCAATTAATTCTAAATTGTGCTTTTTCTTTATCTCTCTTGTGAATTTCTATAAATTCAGCCTTCAACTCTCATTCAAATCACCCTAGAGATACTTGAGAAACACCCTGGAGATTTATTATTATACACTTTTCACTCTGGAGTCATTGAATATATTACGCTTTCTTTTTGAGATTATTGCATCTTAGTTTAGCTTTTTGCATATTTAGTTTATTCATGATTGCTTGAATCCATTATTGCTTGAATTTGTTATTTCTTGAATCATTCATCCATCTTGCATCCATATAGCTTAATATTGTGCTCATATAGATTAAATCCTTCATCTTGGTGTAGTCTAGTCACTGATATTGCTTATACAAATCTGAGAGCAATCTTATACTCACATCTTTTAGAAGGAAATTAGTCAATTTTTTATGGTTTATTATTTATTGATTATTGATTTACTAACCATACATGTAATGACTTAATTGAAGTGTTGTACCTACAGCTATCAGACTTCTTTTCACTTTTTCACACACACAATTAGCAACAAAACCCCCCAAAGATCAGAAAGAATATCAGATGGTGGAGACCAATCACGAATGGAAGAAAATGTAAGATGACCATTGCAGACTTCATCCCAAAACCGAGCCTTCTTCCCATTATGGACAACCCAAGAAAGGTGTGGAAGGATGACTAATCTACAACTAACCAGAAAATTCCAAAAAACTGAACCTTTTGGAAGAGAAGAGACTGTGAAAATCCTTTCTCTAGGAGATCCCCTTAAATATTTAGAAAACATAATGGATGCCCATTTACTTGATGGATCCTTATATAATTTCCAAACAAGCTTATCCCCCAATTCTTTATTATGGGACACTAGATCGTGAATACCTGCACCTCCCAACTCTTTAGGGAGGTAAACTTTATCCTAGGCCAGAAAGGGAAGCTTATTTTTGCCTCCAATGTTATCATTCCAAAGAAAGGATCTTAGATACAACTTGAGATCCTGGATAACTTTTGGGGGAATTTTCATGATAGACATCAGGTATGTAGGAATGTCATGAAGTACTGACTTAATTAGAAGAATCTTACCTGCCAATGTGAGCCATTTATGATTCCAGGAAGAAATTCTGGAAGAAATCACATGCACCACTTTATCCCAAAAGATAGCTTTATTCGAGCCAACAAAAAAAGGAATGCCCAAGTATTTGCAAGGAAAGGCACCCACTTGAAAGCCCCAAAATTGAATAAGCCTATTTTTGACTAAGGGGGATACATTCAAAAAGAAAACCTTGGATTTTAAAATATTAACTTTCTGACCTGAAAAAGAAGAGTAATCAGTAATAATCTTCTTGATTACTCTAGCCTCTGTCAAAGAAGCAGAACCAAACAGAAGAGTATCATCCGCGAAAAGACAATGGGATTATGAAGAAGGATAACCATCTATTCTAATACCACTCCACTGACCAAATGCTGAAGCATCAAAAATGGCCCTACTTAAGGCCTCTACCAAAATTATAAACAAAAAAGGGGAAAGAGGATCCCCTTGCCTAACCCCCCCAAGAGGAAGAGAAAAACTCAAACGGTGACCCATTAATTAAAACTAAAAATCAAGCAAAATAAATGCAAGAAAAGACCCATTTAATCCAACTATGGGCAAATCCAACGTGCTTCAATACAACAACAAGAGACTACCAGTTAACCCGATCATAAGCTTTAAGCATATCAAGTTTTAGAATCATAGTTGGAATTTTCTATCTCAAAATGGAATGCAGGACCTCATGGGCTACAATTGTACCCTCTAGAGTTTCCCTACCAGGAACAAAGCCACCTTGTTCAATGAAAACAATCTTGGGAAGGAGCGTAGCCAATCTAACCGAAATTGCCTTGGTAAAATTTTTGTATAAAGTATTACAAAGAGCAATAGGGCGAAAATCAGAAAAGGAACTAGGATGATCCACTTTAGGAATAATAGCAATAAGAGTAGTGTTAAGTTCCTTCAAAATAGATCTATTCCACCTAGACTCTTCCAAGGCTAATAATACATCATTCCCCACAAAGGCCCAACACTTTTGAAAAAATAAAGCCGTAAACCCATCCGGACCCGGGGCCTTTTACGGATGCATGAAAAATACCACCCCCCTTAACTCTTCCAAAGAGAAAGGAGCCATAAGCATCCTATTATCCTCATGACTAACTAAAAGGGGGATTGAATTTACAAAGGTATTGTCTAAGGAAATAGGCTCAGCCGAGAGCAGATACTTAAAGAAATTTACTACTTCAGAAGCAATATCATCTTCATCTGATAAACTCTTCCCATGAGAATCAATAATACAGGAGATTCTATTACATTAGCACCTTAACTTAGTTGAAGAATGAAAAAATTTAGTATTTCTATCCTCCTCTGATAACCAAACATCCCTAGATTTCTGCCTCCAATAAGATTCTTCCCTAGCCAAAACTTCCTCCAATTGACTTTTCAAAAACTTAAGCTATCAGAAGACAAAGAAGTCATACCCGAGCTCATGATAATCTTATTAATCTTCTGTATTTCCTCCTGAATCCTATCTTTTTCCAAGAAAATGTTCTTAAAATGAAAAGAATTCCAACTTCTAATTTTAATTTTCAAAAATGCCAATTTCTTAACTATCTAAAACATCCTTGATCCATCAACATATGGAGCAGACGACCACCATTGTTTTAATAAAGGCAAAAAAGATTGATCCCTAAACCACATCAGCTCTAATTTAAAAGGAAGCTTCCTAGGAGCCCTATCCTCAAGTATAGAAAGCATTATAGGAAAATGATCTGACCCATAAAAAGGTAAAAATGAGGAAAAGAAGTCTTCACCAGAATTATACTAGTTATCAAATAAAAAAAACCGATCCAATCTTTCAACAATTTGACAAAAATCTTTCCTCATGTTAGTCCAAGTGAAAGGACCATTTTGAGGCTTACAATCAACTAAATTCAAATTATTGATAAACAAGCAAAAGTCAACATTAGAATGCTTATTAGGAATGATTCCCCCAACTTTCTCTTCTAGACAGGAAATTGCATTAAAATCACCCCCAACAATCAGGAAGGCATTCAACAAAGGAGAAGCAATCAAGCCTAGATTTTCCCAAAGCTTCCTTTTTTTCTATTGGCATTTTGGATATGTTGATATGGTTTTGTCATTGATGTCAACACCTGTCATCGCTTGTCAACACTTATTAGCACTTGGAAATTTTGGTTATGTTCATTGGCAAGTCAGAGACTTATGAACAGGCACCGGTATTTGGTTCACTGGCAGATTATATTGTTCACTGGCACTTGGAATGACTTGGAGACTACTTGGTTATGTTGAAGACATTATTTGATCACTTGGTTTTGGCAATTTGGTTAATTGTTTATTCGGGTTTTCATATTTGATGTTACCAGCAAATAGGTCCAGGATATGCACCGGCAGGTATATCTATTCTAGATCAACACGGCACGTTATGGAGATGATTTATTATTATTGTAAATGCATTGAGCCAACATCATACATCGGATATTGATTTATTTGTAATTGATTTTATTGTAATATCTTTTAGTGAGCCAACCTATTCAATTGGTCTTAGGTTATGATATAAATGTAAGATCTCATTTATGAGATTGACATGTGATTAGAAAAAGGGATTGCAATAAGGCATATGCGAAAATAAGCAAAGCTATACACGCAGACATCATTTGAAGGTTGAAGGAAGGTTTTTGTGAAGGCAATCAAAACTAAACCGGTACTGAATCCAGCATATGAAGATGCTATTTTATGCAGTACATTATCATTGGATTTACCCATCCAATTGTAGTCAGTGTGACTCTAATTTTGTGACTAAGCAGTGAGCTCTAGGCAGCTAGCCTTTCTGCATGTGCAGAATCCATATTGTACACATATACTATCTGCAATAGTATCATTTGATTGTGGGTAAGGCTTCCAAGTGTGGTTTTTCCCCTTACAAGGTTTCCACATACAAATATTTGTGTAATGTGTTGTGGATGTTAATGTCTTTATGTCTCATGCAATAATCCTTACCAGTATTGCAATTAACTGTTAAGACTATCTACTAGCATAAAGTTTGGTTTACCAATATTAAGCATTAAGATTTGGTTAAGTTAATTTTGGTTGAATTTATTGGACAACTGATTCACCCCCCCCCTCTTAGTTGTCTCCGGGACCTAACAATTGGTATCAGACCCTAGTTCTCTTTTTGTAGAAGTTTAACAGCTTGAGGAGATCTAATGTCTTGTAACTATTTCAGGAAGGACAGTCCGAAACTTGATGGAACTAACTATGGTATATGGAAGATCAGGATTGAGACACATTTGAATTGCATCGGAAAGGACATATGGGATGTTACAAAGAATGGCTATACTACTCCTACTCAAGGTCAACCTATTCCACCTAACTTGGCTAAAGATGAGGAAAATGATTACAAAGCAAGAGAAGCACTTTTGAGCGCATTATCAGATCAACAAGTCATGGGATTATCAGAAAGATCTACTTCTAAAGCTATTTGGGACAAACTAGAAACATTAAATGAAGGAGATTCCACAATCAAAATTGCAAAACTTGAATGCTTCCGGGTCAGGTATGAAAGTCTGAAAATAGAAGAAGAAGAAAGAATTTCTGCTTTTATGGAAAGAGTAAATGAAATTGTTTTGGGTATACAATGTTGTGGAGGAACCTTAAGTGAAGATGAGATTGTTTCTAAGGTTCTAAGGGCTTTGCCACTAGCATATAAATTGAAAGTTACTGCTATAAATGAATTGAGAACAATGCCTAATGCATCAGTATCTAGAGACACTTTGGTTGGAAAACTTTCAGCTTTTGAGTTTGAGGAATTTGGTCCTGTTACTACTATCAAGACAGATCTAGCTTTCAAGGCATCATCATCATCATCATCATCTGATAAATCTGATTTGAAAGTCTTCTATGGAAGAGAACTTGAAGAAAGCAAGAGAGAAAATGAAGAACTTGAAGAACTTGAAGCACTATTTGTTAGGATAATGCCTAAAGGTCCAATTGGAAGTAAGTATGAAGGTAAAGCACCCTTTAAATGTTTTAATTGTAATAGGATTGGTCAAAAGGCTTCTAGATGCCCTGATAAACATGCAAGATTAAGAGAAGAAGCTAAAAGAACATATAAGCCTACCCCTGACTATCAGAAATACAAGTTTAAGAAGAATAGAGACAAATCTTGTTATTATGTTGATGAAGGAGTTACTGATGATTCTGATGAAGATCCGACAAACAATGGATGGGCTTTTGTTGCTATAACAGAAGATCAACCAGCACCTACTGTTCAACCGATAGAGCAGGCCCTGGTAGCTAAAGTTGAAGATAAGAATGAATGGATTATTGATTCAGGATGTTCACATCATATGATTGATGATAAGAGTAAATTCTTAACCTTTCAAGAATACAATGGAGGTCTAGTAAGATTTGGAGATGATAAATCTTGTTTGATCAAAGGAAAAGGCACTATATTTTTTGATGGTAAGCACAATACTGATAATATTTACTATGTTGAAGGTTTGAAGCATAATCTTTTGAGTGTTGGTCAATTAGTTGAGAAAGGATTTCAGTTACAATTCAAGAATGGTAAATGCAAAATCTTAAATAGAACTGGTTTGGAAATTGCAACCGATAATTAGACTAGAGGTAATATCTTTCATTTGAACAATAATGAGAAATCATGTTTGATTGCACATATTGATGAAAGTTGGTTATGGAATAAGAGACTTTGTCATGTAAATTTTGATTGCATTGTGAAATCAGTACTACTAAGGCAGTAAGAGATTTACCTAAGATTGCTAAACCTCACAATTTGGTTTGTAAGGAATGTCAATTTTGAAAGAAAGTTAGAGAAACTTTCAAGAGTATTCCAAAAAAGTCTAACAATGTTCTTGATTTAATTCATACCGATTTATGTGGTCTAGCAAGAACTAGAAGTATACAAGGAGATAGGTATTTTATGCTAATCATTGATGACTATTCTAGAATGTGTTGGGTTACTTTTCTCAGAGAAAAATCTGAAGCATTTGGGAAATTGAAACTATTCAAGGTGATGGTAGAAAATGAAACTGGCAAGAAAATCAAATGTTTGAGATCATATCAAGGAGGTGAATTTACATCTAAGGAATTTAATATATTCTATGAAGTGAATGGGATCAGAAGACAGTTATCAGCACCTCGGACACCCCAGCATAATGGAGTTGTGGAAAGGAAAAACAGAACTATCTTGGATGCAGCCAGAAGTATGATATCAGAAGAAAATCTACCTCAGATATATTGGAGAGAAGCAGTCAATACAACAGTTTATACATTCAACAGAGCTCACATCAGAGGTGAAACCGATAAGACCCCACATTAACTATGGTTTGGTAATACTCCTACTCTTAAATATTTTGGAATATTTGGAAGCAAATGCTATATTAGAAGAGATGAGTATATTGGCAAATTTGATCCTAGAAGTGATGAAGGAATATTTCTTGGTTATTTATCTAAGAGCAAGGCATATAGATGTTTTAACAAGAGATTGCAGAAAATTGTTGAGAGTGCAAATGTGAAGATTGATGAACAATTTAGAGGAAATTCAAGGTACACAAACTCTAAACCAGCAATAGAGATAATCACAAATGAACCTACTATGAATACACTGGCATCATCTGGAGATTCAACAGTCACTGAAGAACAACAACAAGTAAAAACACCCCGGTATGTAAGACTAAATCATTCTGAAGATCAAATAATTGGAAACAAATTTCAAGGAGTTATGACTAGAGGAAGATTGACAAATGAAGAGGTATGTCTTATTTCTCAAATTAAACCTATATCAATTAATGAGGCATGTGAAGATAAATATTGTATTAGAGCTATGGAAGATGAATTGGAACAAATTGAAAGGAATAATACTTGGTCATTAGTTCCTAGACCTAAAGACAAAAATGTAATTGGAACTAAATGGGTTTTCAGAAATAAACTTAATGAAGATGGTAAGGTAATTAGAAACAAAGCGAGATTGGTGTGTAAGGGATATTCACAGAAAGAATGAATTGATTACAATGAAACCTTTGCATCGGTAGCTAGAATTGAGGCAGTCAGACTTTTATTGGCTTTTGCAGCACACAAAAACTATAAAGTATATCAAATGGATGTTAAATGTGCATTTCTGAATGGAGATCTTGAAGAAAAAGTTTATATTGAACAACCTAATGGATTTTATTTGACATATAACAAAGACATGGTTTGCAGGTTAAGGAAAGCTCTATATGGATTGAAACAAGCTCGTAGAGCTTGGTATGCTAGATTGGACAAATATCTTTTGAAGCTTGGATACACTAAAGGTAATGCTAACAACAATCTATACTACAAAGTGACTAATGATGACATCCTGGTTATTGAAGTTTTTGTTGATGATATAATCTTTGGAGGAGAAGATGGTTTGTGTAAAGACTTTTCTAACAAAATGCAGCAAGAATTTGAAATGTCTATGATTGGAGAGATAAAATTCTTTTTAAGATTACAGATTTCACAGACTGATAAAGGTATATTCCTATGTCAATCTAAGTACTTGAAGGAATTACTAAAGAAATTTGGCATAAAAAACTGTAAACCGGAAAGCACACCTATGACTACAACTGATAAATTATCTTTGAAAGATGAATCTACACCTATTAATTCGACTAGATACAAATCTATGATAGGAGGTTTATTGTATTTGACACAAACAAGACTTGATATTATGAATGCAGTATGTATTGTTTCAAGATTTCAGAGTAATCCTAAAGGAAATCATGAATCAATAGTAAAAAGGATTTTCTGGTACCTACAAAGCACTACGAATATTGGTTTATGGTATCCTAGAGATGAAATTTTTGACTTATGTGCATACATAGATGCTAATTGAGCAGGAGATGTGGATGACAGAAAAAGCACCACCGACGGAGCATTTTTTCTTGGCAGCAGACTAATTTCATGGTTGAGCAAAAAACAAAGTTGTACAAGTCTATCAACAGTAGAATCAGAATATGTTGCAGCAACAACAAATTGTACACAGGTATTATGGATCAAGCAAATGTTGAAGGACATAAAGGTAAAATGCAAGGAACCTATAACTATTTACTACATGATAATATGGCTTCAATTGATATATCAAAGAATCCAGTATTCCACTCTAAGACTAAACATGTTTCTATCAAATTCAATTTTCTAAAGGAGAATGTTGAAGCAAAAGAAGTGAAATTGATTTATGTGAATACTAAAGAGCAAATTGCAGATATTTTTACAAAGCCTTTTCCTAAGGAAATATTTGAGTATCTCAAAGAGAAACTTGGAGTCCTACCCCCACCGGTAGAGACTTAGATAGTTCATGTTTGTCATCAACCAACAGAATTAATAGAAAAATCTTTTTCCGGTTTTGATGAGGAGAGCTACTTCTCAGGGGGAGTAGTTGGTATAATAAGTTGGTATTTTGTATTTGGTTTTGCATTGCTTTGGCATTTGATGCCAAAGGGGGAGAGATTGATATGGAAAAACACATTATCTTTTTCTTTTGGGGAGAGATATTATGTATTTTGATTTCTGGTTAATGATCTCTTTGGAAGATTGTTGCTTTTTGGTTTTTTGCATTTCTGTTTTTGCACTTTGATGGTTTTTCCATCTTGTGTTGCCATCATTGCCAAAGGGGGAGATTGTTGGCATTTTGGATATGTTGATATGGTTTTGTCATTGATGTCAACACCTGTCATCGCTTGTCAACACTTATTAGCAATTGGAAATTTTGGTAATGTTCATCGGCAAGTCAGAGACTTATGAACAGTAACCAGTATTTGGTTCATCGATAGATTATATTGTTCACCGGCACTTGGAATGACTTGGAGACTACTTGGTTATGTCGAAGACATTATTCGTTCACTTGGTTTTGGCGATTTAGTTAATTGTTTATTCGGGTTTGCATATTTGTTGTTACCGACAAATATGTCCAGGATATGCACCGGCAGGTATATCTATTCCAGATTAGCACAACACGTTATGGAGATGATTTATTATTAATGTAAATGCATTGAGCCGACATCATGCATTGGATATTGATTTGTTTGTAATTGATTTTATTGTAATATCTTTTAGTGAGCCGACCTATTCAATTGATCTTAGGTTATGGTATAAATGTAAGATCTCATTTATGATATTGACATGCAATTAGAAAAAGGGATTGCAATAAGGTATATGCGAAAATAAGCAAAGTTATACACACAGACATCATTTGAAGGTTGAAGGAAGGTTTTTGTAAAGGCAATCAGAACTAAACCGGTACTGAATCCAGCATATGAAGATGCTATTTTATGCAGTACATTATCATTGGATTTACCCATCCAATTGTAGTCAGTGTGACTCTAATTTTGTGATTGAGCAGTGAGCTCTAGGCAGTTGGCCTTTCTGCATGTGCAAAATCCATATTGTACACATATACTATCTGCAGTAGTATCATTTGATTGTGGGTAAGGCTTCCCACCGTGGTTTTTCCCCTTACAGGGTTTCCACATACAAATATTTGTGTTATGTGTTGCGGATGTTATTGTCTTTATGTTTCATGCAATAATCCTTCTCGGTACTGCAATTAACTGTTAAGGCTGTCTACTGGCATAAAGTTATGTTTACCGGTATTAAGCATTAAGATTTGGTTGAATTTATTGGACAACTAATTCACCCCCCCCTCTTAGTTGTCTCTGGGACCTAACAATTGGTATCAGAGCCCAGTTCTCTTTTTGCAGAAGTTTGACAACTTGAGGAGATCCAATGTCTTCTAACTATTTCAGGAAGGATAGTCTGAAACTTGATGGAACTAACTATGGCATATGGAAGATCAGGATAGAGATACATTTGAATTGCATTGGAAAGGACATATGAGATGTTACAAAGAATGGCTATATTGCTCCTACTCAAGGTCAACCTATTCCACCTAACTTGGATAAAGATGAGGAAAATGATTGCAAAGCAAGAGAAGCACTTTTGAGCACATTGTCAGATCAGCAAGTCATGGGATTATCAAATAGATCTACTACTAAAGCTATTTGGGACAAACTGGAAACATTGAATGAAAGAGATTCAAAATTGCAAAACTTGAATGCTTCTGGGTCAGGTATGAAAGTCTGAAAATGGAAGAAGAAAGAATTTCTGCTTTTATGGAAAGAGTAAATGAAATTGTTTTGGTTATACAATGTTGTGGAGGAACTTTAAGTGAAGATGAGATTGTTTCTAAAGTTATAAGAGCTTAGCCACCAGCATATAAAATGAAAGTTACTGCTATAAATGAATTGAGAACAATGTTGAATGCATCAGTATCTAAAGACACTTTGGTTAGAAAACTTTCAGCTTTTGAGCTTGAGGAATTTGGTCCTATTACTACTATCAAGACAGAATTGAAAGAAGCAAGAAGAGTTGATTAGATACCAGCATCAATCTCCAATTGAGTTTTAACATGCTTAGGCTTACAACATCTCTTTGTAGGAGTACAAAAAGAAGAAGCAGGCGAAAGTGGGGACTGAATCAAAGGTAAACCACCTAGAGGAGCAGGGACCTTATCCTTACCTAAATCCATGCCCTCCTCCATAATAGCATGCGACGGATCACCAAGAACAGAGGGAACCAAAGCCCTTTCTAGATTGAGCAATTGAAAAGGGTTACTAATAGGGAAAGAAAATAAATCATTGTCCAACCTACCTAAATCAACTTTAATCGAGGTTATTACTTTACCAGCTAGATCAGAATTTAAAACAATGTTATTATTATTAACAATATTTTGCACTTGAGCAATAAGTTCATCATCCGGAGCAATAAGAGGACTATTTGTAACCAAAGAAAGCTCATTAGAAACCAGCTTAGTAGAGCTAACAGGCAAAGAAGAACCCTTAACACCCGACTTGTCTTTTTCTAGACTCACACATTTCTAGGGCAAATTCCCAGCAGTTTTAGACAAGAGATTAGGATTACCCACACAAGTATCCTTATCCAGGCCCAAGACTTGTGAAGGAATAGAACAATTAATTGAATCTTTATTAATGCCAACTGAAACATTTTTATCCAAAGGAGAAATGATAGGTGAAATGTGAGAGTCTTTTAAAATAGTTGGCACAAAATTCCATGAAAAACCTTCAGGATTTCTATCAACAGAAGAATCTATAGATCTGGAAGCAAATCTAATCTTTTTCATATAAAAAAACAAAGCCAAATCCATAACAACTAAAGAACGAGCAAATTCCAATGAATCATTCACAAGGTTTTGATGCCAAATACTAGTAGAGGACCGAATGTTGCAAGTTTGAGGAGGGGACACACTCGTCGCAAGAAGAACACAAATTTTAACCAAAAAAATAGCCATCCTAAAAAACAGAGTGCGATATTAAAAACTTGCCAAAGGAATCCCCAATTTTCTTTAAAATATCCGACTCAACAAATTCAGAAGGTAACTGAGAGAGTTTAAACCAGTCATGAATCTGGTTGGAAGGAACCCAAGTGGGCTCGAAGAAGGGTTTCCAGATTTCCACAAAAACCAAACTCTTACCCAACCAAAAAATCGGGACCTCTAAAGCCTTATCCCTAGCTTTAGGAGAATCAAACACAACAATAAAAGCACTGGCAGATAAAACTTGGAAGTAAAAGGTTCCATACCAGTGCGAGTGGATCTTACATTGAAGCTTTGAAAGAGGAATAAAGTCTCCCCAAACCTGGATAATGACCGCCAGAGCCTGAAGATCACGAGTGTTTTTCCCTAAAGAAACATCAAAAGCATCAATCGAAGGTACCAGAAGCAATATAAAGTTTGACTTCAGTGACATCTCAGGATTCGGTAGAGGGCGAACAACTTCCTCTGATTTTTCCTTCCTCAAAGAGGCACCCGACGTCTGTTTTACAGGGGCAACCCTAGGTTCCGTATTTGCCACCCAATGTCATGCCTTATTAACAGCTTGTGAAGCCCTAAAATTGCCAACCGCCGAACACCAAGAGCCTTTGACCTTCTTTTATGGCCCCGTCCATCTTACTGTTGAAAAAACCCCTGAAAATAATTAGAAGATGGGAAAGAATGGAAATCACGCCTAACATTTTTAACCCAGGGCAAACCCTCATTCCCTACATGAGCACGATGGAGAGGAAGACCTGAAGAAACATTATGCCGGGCAGCCATGTCCACCCACTGACCATTCCGAAACACCCACTGAGGCACATGATCCATATTGGTACCAAAGGGATCTTCAGGGGGATGGGGATTGGTGACCGATTCATCTCCCCAAGCAAGTTACTTCAAACCCTCCTTCTGCATGACGAAAATTCGCTTTGAGTGTTCAAAAGCTCTCCTCAATCTATAAAATATATATTTATCTATAAACATAGATACATATATTTCTCTTTATTTACTCAGTTTTGTTCTTATTGTAATTATACATATATACACATTACATTTTTATTTTTTTTATTTTTTTATTTTTCATTTTTTTGTGTCACTTTTTAACTTTGTCCCTTCTCCCCTCTTCTTTTTGGTCAGTCTCGTCTACTATCTTTTTTTCATTTCTCTTTTCTAATTCTCTTCTTGATTATGGATCATGTTCAGAAACATTGAATCAAATCGTTATCATCTATTGTTCTTATCCCTATATAGACATTGCATATTTTGTGCTGATTCCTGAATTAAGCTTCAGAGAGCCAGGCCATTGTTATCAGTAAGAGGAAAGTTGAACATGCGGGGCCTCCATTCACGTGAATTCTCTTAGACAATAAATGTAAACATATTACAGCCACCAGAATACACAATAATGCCAAGACAGCAAACTTTTCAACAGATCCAATGGTGCTCATCATTTTCAGACATATCAACCGTCGATGGCCGATATTAATTCGCTCCATCTCACACAGAGAACGCGTACGACGGAATAATTTTTTTTCATTTCATTTAACATCAATACTAAGTTAGGAGAGTTCTCTACTCGAAGGTGTTCAGTTCAAAACAAGATTCGATGCATTGTTGGATACTTTAGTTTGAGCCGCTGTCACTCAAAAAGATTATCTTACCGATTTCTTATCTAGATGGGACCAGTTGAATAACATGGAACATCATAAAAGGAGCTCAAATTCTCAAACCATATCATATTAAGTTTAAACTCTGCTGTCCTGAATATGAATGGCCAAGACATATTCTTCATTTGTCATGCTGTGGAAAATCAATTCCAATCGGAAGACGTACACTGAAGAAAGATGCGCTAATTTGCTCCATAAAATTATTGTACATATAATTGTCTTATCAGGTGGTTTTACTGGCTGTATAGACGTTGCCCCCTAGCTAAAAGGTACAGGCTAATGGTGGTGCACGATATGTTGAGGTGGTCGTTCATGTCAAAATGACCCCGAAGCCAAATTGGTAGATTTCCCACATCGTTACCTGGTGTCAATTACCCACCAATCTCCTTCTATGATATTTTCTCATGATTTCTTCACATGGTGGCAATTTTTTTTTTAAGCACAATTTATTAAAACCAATTTCCATGGCGTGGACTGATGGTGGATTTGTGTTGATGATTGTTAACAGTTTCGGGGGCGGATAGAATGGACGGTCCAATAATGTGTTTATAAAACTAAGTTATAAAACATACTATGGGGCTGGTTCATTCTATCAGCCTCATAGATGGTGCCATTGTTAATTACCACGCTAGTACCTACTCACTAAATGGACATTTAGTGCATTAATAACTTCATCATTTGAGTTCATTGATGATCATTTCAGCCTACAATGAAGTCGTATGGCAGTTGTTATGTATATTCCATCCTCTACAACCCTATATTCTGGTTGTAAGTCGAGTGAAAATCATGTAGCAAGAGAAATGTGATGGAGAACTTCGGCTCAATGGATGGAGAGGTTGTGAGCTAGTGGCAGTGATGCATTTACTCATTTCACTATAGTTTCAACACATTCAACATCAAAGGAAAATGGAACCATTGGTCATGGTAGGTGAGTGTGCCTTCCAATCTCACAATGGTAATGATCCTAGATAGTAAATGTTTATTTCAATTGATTTTGAATTGAATTTTTTGTTTGTATTTTATTTTTAATTGTAATATATGTGTAGCTGCAATTTTTTATAACTCTTGTTGTGCACACCATTAATAACAAAAAACCCATTTTCAAACTAATTAAAATAATCAACTCTCCTCCATCATATGCTCCCCTTTGCACACTATTAAATCTATTATGTGTGTGTGTGTGCACACACACACATGTACATCTATATATGTGTTTATGTATATGCAAATACATATACATACTTAAATACATATATGTATGCATGCATGCATGTATATGTGTGTGTGTGTGTATACATACATACATGCATAGTAGCTATATGTATCGTACATCCAAAAAAATGAGTGACAATTTGAAGTCGATTGAAATATGAAATTAATAATTTATAAAACTCATATATATATATGTGTGTGTGTGTGTGTGTTTCTCTGTGTGTGTATATGTATATGTATATGTATATGTATATGTATATATATATGTATATATGTATGTGTGTGTGTATCTATATATATGTGTGTGTATATATATATATATGTATGTATATATATATGTATATATATATATATGTATGTATATATATATATATATGTATATGTATGTATATATATATATACATATATGTATATATGTATATATATACATACATATATACATATATGTACATATATACATATATATTTGTATATATATGTGTGTATGTGTATGTGTGTGTACACATGTATGTATACATATATATGTAGATTCATATACATATATATATATACATTGCTAGAGGTTCTTCTATAAGTGAGTTATGCCATTAAAAAGTTGGTCACTTGTTTGAACAATCAAAGTTTGGCTATGCTTTCAAAGATGAGTATCTTATATGGGTTTCCTTAAGTAAGGGTAAACATAGAAGTGTTTATTGGGTGCATGATTGGAATATAACTCAGAAAAAAGTTTGAGAGGTGTATTATAGAGAAATTAAATCTCTTGAACTTGTCCATAGTGATTGTTATGGATCTATGAATGCCCCCATTAAGGGAAGAAGATATATAAATCTTAACATTCATTAATGATTTTTCAAGAAGGTTTACATCCTTAAGAAAAAGGTGTAGTGTTTAAAAAAAATAAAATTTTAAAGCATTTATATAAAGTGAAAGTGTAAATTGTTGATGAAGGATTTGGAAATATGTTTCTTGAGTCTCAAAAGATCAACCATAATCCAAAGGCTCAAGAGTTAGAATATAACATCATAACAAAGAAATTCATTCTAATAAACATAAATGCTAATGAAATACTAACTAATGAGAAAAAAATGCATTCAAACAAACTCACACTCCATTGCCCGCCTATCTATCAAGATCCCGCATTTAAACTTTAGTGTTCTCATATTTGGACAATGCACAAGAAGATATGGAGAATGGAGAGGGTTGATAGAAATGGTTGAAAAATGACTATGATTTCTCAAAAATTAAGTATGCCAAAGAAATAAAATGACATTATGATGCATGAATTTCAAGAAGTGAGAGAGATTGAAAGTGAAGAGGAGCAATACATTTATAAGTATCCTCATGGGTGAATCAACTTGTGGGATAAATGTGGGATAAAGAAAATGGTTGAAGATAATAATTTGTCCCACGTTTTCCAAGTGACTCCAATTGGTGGGGGGTAGAAGGGAGAAATAGGATGAATAATAGAGATTGGGAATGGATTTAAGAATGATTTTATGATAGAATTTTTTATAATGATTTAAGGAAATGAAATGATTTAATGAATTAAATAAAAGAAGTTATTAATGAATCAACTAAACATATAATGAAATTAATTTAATTAATAGAGGAATTTTGATTATGTATGAGGACATTTTTATGTGTCTACATAAATAATTGTCAAATAAATAAGAACAAATAATAATGGAGAATATGTCAATAACAAGTTCAAATAATTTTTTAAATGTCATTACATTGACAAAATGTTTTCACTAAAACACGAACAATAGGACTATAGTAGAAAGGCCACAATGCTTGCTATGATCCAAAGATCTTCCTTTTCTTCTTTGGAATGAAGCTACTAATGTTGCATATCATGTATTGAATAGATCTCTTACAACTTGTTGTTGAAAATCACTCTTGAAGAAGTATATAATGGTAAGAAAGAAAATGCTAAATATTTTTGAGTACTTGTATGTGAAACATTTTCTCACACACTTGATGGTATCAGAGAAAATGTATTTGATAAGAAGAATGATAAGTGCGTATTAATTGGCCATAATGATAAATGGAAAGGGTTTACATTGTATGATCTTAAAATTGAGGATGTGTTCACAACTAGGAATGTTAAATTTAATCAAGGTTTTAAGGATGTGATGACTCCTACAATGTCTTAAAATGAAATGAATTTTTCTGTAAAAACTTCCAACATAGTTGAAAAAAATAATCCTCAACGATTTTATGACCACAATAATGAAAACCAATGAAATGTCAAGGGTATGCAATTTTTGACAATACACCATCATCTAAAACCCCAAGTTCATTCTGGATTTGAAATATGTGAAAAATAATTGACATCTACTTTCTAGTTTAGAAAGTAAATATGTCATAATTTTTACAAGAATTTGTTAATAGGCTTTAGAATAAGGATGGTATCTACCAAAGAATAATCAAAATTCAATATATAATAAAATCTTTAGCACAAAAGTAATTGGATGTACAACCACACCTTTTCCTGACACCTCCATGTAAGAGTAATACACACTATATATCCCAAAATGTAAAAAATGTTTCATATCATGACTTCTTTATGATTTGTAAGGGTTGGGGCCCTTCCCCACATATATCAATAAAAAACAGCAAAAAATACTAGAAAGTAATTTAATATTCAAATTGTTGTGTCTTTCATGTGACAAATATATTATGTATTAAGCACAAATTATAAACAAATCAGTCAATAAACCTAAAAAATCCAACAAAATATAACAACAAATTAATAATTTAAAGATTTTTTATTTTCAACAATATTCATTTTACGTGACAAAGGAGATAGTACAAATTTCAAGTTTTAAAATAAATCTCTCTACTAATGGCATAGACTAATAAAATGTGGTAGAGTAGGACGGGGTTCATCTAAGATAAGTTCTTTTATTTATATTTTATTTAGCATAATAGAAGATTATAGAATACTAGCAATCGATAAAAGATCAGGAGAATACATAAGTTAATAGGCAACAAGTACAACCACAAAAAGTTACAAATTGAAATTGAAGAGCACTAGAGTAGCATGTCTCCACATTTTGTCAAGAAACATGATTCCTCAACAACACCACACAACACTTGTTTATGTAAGAAATGGGGGTGGCTCTCAAAAGAGGATGACATATGATAATATATATCAAATGGATGCAAAGGCACTCCTTTTACAAACGAATAGAATACACGTATAAAACATATATTCCTTTAACTAAGGACACTTCTAAACATCAAGTTCTAGTATTCACGTTACAATTAGCATTAAAAGAGATACAAACCTTCCTTCGCTGCTATGGTCTCCTCTTTAACTGTGATTTGACTTGGATTGATAAACAACAAATTCACAACAATATGCATTGCTTATTCCACTTATCTTGCTAACTGGGAATCTTTCTCTACATCGGCTGTGGCTGGAGCAACTTCCTCTTTGGCTTTGACGGTATTTTTCTTCCCTTAGCTATTTTTCCCTAGCTGTGACCATCCTCCAAACACTTTATTGTAGACTTTGCCTTTTGCTATCTATCTTCTAGATTAGGTAGCGACTATTGTCTTCTTTCAAATTTTTCTGTGCCTCTTTTTGTTGGCTTGGTGGTAATGTTGACTATCTCTCCTTTAGATGCGGCTAAACACAGACTTAGGCAATGTCCTCCATATACAATATTTGGAGGCAATTTCCTCCTTAGCAGCCGCGATTCCTCTATCTTGCTAGACTGTATTATCATTGGCTGGAGCTTGCCTTTGAAACCCTCGATTATCTTCGGTTTATTTCACTTGCTTTAAACAGTGGCTTCAACCCTTTGATTGCTAGTGACCTCCTCTTCACTTTAGGTGGCAGTGTTTCCCAAGTGGTGATTTCCTCGTGGAAGCATCCTTTGATGTTTTCCTCTCCCAAACAGGTGGACTACTACATAATAGAGGTATTTAAGACATTAATTTAAGACAAAAGTTAATATATACATTATGTTTAAGTTCTATTGTTTATTATTTAATTGTCTCAAATTGAGACAATAGAAGAAAACACTTTTCTAACACTTATTTTCCCTCTTTTAATTTCTTCTATCACTGAACTCAGCTATCTCTGCTCCTGCGACGGGAGCGGCTTCATACTCGGCATGCATTATCAATCGCGGGAAGGAATAGCATGGCTTTTATTTTACCTCCAAACTCCGCCCATATTTTTCCATCGGCTTCATTAACAGGACACAATTCGTGTAGGGGTTTTCTAGTGGATGGCAAGGGCATAACTTCAATCTCCATTTCTGCCCTTTGTACCAAGCATATTCTCAAGATCTGGTTTTCCAGGGGTTTAGGGATCTTGAGCAGGTTTTTATTTCCGTACATCAGCATCGGTGCCATAGCCCCAGGGTCGAATCGAGGTAAGTATGTTTCAAATCCATGTTTTCAAACATGAAGGAAACTCGTGATTTTCTGAATAGATGCTTATAGGACCCAATTCTTGTAGGGGTTTTCCAATCTACAATCTCCATTTTTGCCCTTTGTGCCAAGCACATTCTCCTGATCTGATTTTCTAAAGGTTTAGGGATCTTGAACAGGTTCAGTAGCGGTGCCAGAGCCCTAGGGTCAAATCCAGATAAGTACATTTGAACTATACCAAATAAGCTGCGGGCTAATGCTACCACTTTTATCACCGACCCACCCAACGTCCCCCACAACCCACCCTGCACGGAAGCACCACAGGCGTACAAAATCGCCATCTCTATTCTCTTGGTTGGAGCACAATCTCTTTTTTGTGTAAAGTCTTTTAGCGGGGGAAACTTCTTCACGCAGTTGTAGCTCCGCAAGCCTTTCTCGTAGTAGAGATAGGTAATCATCACACCCCCCCCACCCTTCTTCCCGATGAGTAATTGAAAGTCGCCTTTCTCATAGAGGTACTTAATTCACATAGACTCCAGCTTGTAATGCGCATACCCATGACTGAGGTAGGCATAGCAACGCATGATAAGCATACCCAACCAGGTAGGCATACTATGTATTCGTAGGCCAATAGTGTCGTTTTCCCTCTATGCAACATCCATAAAATTCAATGAGATTGGGATGCTGCACTATATCATAAATTGACTTCACTATGTGAGAATAGATGTGGTGACCTATGTCATTTTGTTTTGGTACTTTAAAAATGAGAGAATTGCATGGCCAAATAATCGGGATTCCATGAGCCAGACAAAAAAGCTTTAGAAAAAATCATGTAAGATGTGGAGCTGTAAAGGTAAACATGGTCAATATTTGTTGTGGTTCTATAATTACATGTTACAAGTTTTAAGACTTTCCTTATCCTAAATTCATCTCCATCTAGAAAGAATTAAGCATTTTTCTATGCCTTCTGAAACTAAAAACAACAGAGCCATGAAAAGATGAGCTCCCCATATGATTGAGACTTTGTTCAGCTATAACCAATATAGCTACCCATCACCAATAGATTTAAGGTTCGGTAGTTAGTCTAAAACAACAGAACATGGACAAAGATGACAAAGGCTTGTGAACAATTTAGTAGCTCTTGTTGCTATAAGTTGTCTGAAAAATATTTGTGAATAATGTATGTGAAACAACTTTTGACTTATATAATTTGCAGTCAAGCTTGATTTCATTCCATCAAAAAGTTCATGATAAACATCAGATTGTTTAGCAGTCCTCTTTAAATCTACCCTCACACAATTTTCACTCAAATGACTCCAATTTTCAGAGTTTGCCACTGGTACTATTTTTCTGAATTTATTTAGATGGAATACTCCAGAGATAGAACTTGCAATGAAATAAATAAATAAATAGGTAGTGGAAATGTGTATAGTATGTATCACTGACCTGCACCATATTTTATTGTAAATGTGGAAGAAACCCACACTTTTTAGCTGTCTGATATGAGGACCTAACTATAGGATCTGATTTTAAAATTACGACACCAAGTTTTTCTAGTGGAAATTATAAGAAAATTCATTACTCTAGCCTATGTGTATCTTTCTAATAAACACCATAGAAATACTACATGAAATGAAGGACCTGCATCATTGATTTCTTTTTTACATATACAAACCGAAGTACTTGGGTCAACGATGTCCTAGAGACGCTGTAATATAGCCTCTCTTGTGTATCACACGCAAGTAAATATATCTGAAATACTCCAAGAGAACTTAAGTCCATATATCTGAGTGTCACATGTAAGTAAATATATGTGATTATGTTTTTGTAATTTGAATACCTGTTCCAAATTTCCTTTATAATGTTGTTTGAAAAATTAATCATCACACGCTTCTACCTATGGTCTCAGACTCAATTTAGTAACAATCATGCACACTCACACAATCTTGTACTGTATTTTGGATTACAAAATCAAAGAGTTACCCTTATGTTTATGTGGAACTATGTCAATTTGACCAATTTTTTCAGCATTGTCCTAGACCTGTGTTGTCCCTGAGATAGATTTACTGAAATCTAAAACACTCGAATAGAATTAGATGTTGTATGTTTAAGTGTAAATATATGAAATTATGATTCACAAATTCAATTCTTGTTTCAAATATTCCTGCTAATATTGTTTGACATAGTCAAATCTAAAACACTCCAAGAGAATTAGATGTCATATGTTTAAATGTAAATATATGTAATTATGATTCACAAATTCAATTCTTGTTTCAATTTTTCCTACTAATATTGTTTGGCATAGTCGAATCTAAAATACTCCAAGAGAATTAGATCACATATGTTTGAATGTAAAAATATTGACTCTAGTAGAAAATGACCTATAATGCCATTTTATATGAACTAAACAATGCAACTGCCACTAATTTTTCCTACTAATGTTGTTCCTACTTACCTGGTAAGTAGGAACAAAAAGTTCCATAGGCTTAGGTTCAAACTTCCTGTTAATATTACAAGTACCCAGAGAATATATCCATGTAAGCTTTCTATGTTTTGTCTTTGACTGATAGAACTGCTTGAACACCTCTACACATCTTACCTTTATCATGTAGCAAAAGTCAATAAGCTAAGCTGCAGAAATAGGTACATCTAAGAGTTGTGCTATATCAAAAAAGGGCATACCATTTTAGCTGGCAGATTAAGATCAAATGATTTGTAACTTGGCCAAAACCCAGTTGTCAAAATTGTCACAATCTAGTTTATGTTAGGATGTGCATGAGAGTTTTCATTAACATAATCATCAAAATGCCCTTGGTTCTCCTTTGCTAATGTTAATCACCAAAAAGGCAATTACATGTTTACATTAATCACGAAACTATGGAAAATGTATTAATTGAATCTTAAAACCAGTTTGAACAATGGTTATACTACCAAATATTTTAGCTGAAAGTAAAATCATAATTGCCATCAACTTGCACATAGGTCATCTGAATGTTTTGTTTGCAGCTATATGTAAAACATGCAAGTAGATGGAAAGGTAAGGTTTGTACCAATCAACTGAAACAAAATATTATATGAATGATTAATCTTAATTCTCTAAATAAGTTGCTTATCGCCATTGTCATATGGGTTCTTACATGAGTGCATCAAGCCAGAGGTTGATTTGTGTTGAAGTTGGATAGAAAGATAGTGAAAAGAGATTAGACACAACTTTTTCTCTGCATAGGTGACGTTCTGTTAAACATATCTCATAAATACAAATCTGAATTTCAAGGATACTCAAGATCAAAATATTTTTGTAGACAAAATATTCCGCCCACCCCTATTTCCCGTAGTTTGTCAACATCTTCAGTGCTCTAGGCCACCATGGTTCAGAGGACATCAGCCAGTATTTAAAAGCTAGTAATATGTATTTTGTATACATAGCAAATGTAGTGCTCAAACAAATAAATTAAAAATTATAGTAATGTCAAGAAAAGACTTAGTTTAGCCTTATCTGGAGGCATGTGCTCACAATCAGGTCAGGAAGAACAAAGTTGTAATTTATTCCCGGTTCATGTCTGTATATGAACACTGAAAAATCAAATGGAATACCAACTTAGAAAGGTATCAAATTATGAAATGACTCTCATCTAGCTTGTATGTGATACTAAAATATGAAATGACAATATACAGGCTGTTGGAAGAAGTTCACACAAGATGATTAAGCTGCAATGCAATCAACTGCAAAGGGAAAGGTAATTTGTTATCATGTTTTTATTTTCATCTTATTTCTTGCCCTCCATTTGATTTAATTATTTTCAGGACCTTCTAGCATTTTTACATTGTAGGTCATAATAAATTAAAAATGTCTTGAATCTGTGACTTAGAATAGACCAAGAGCACTATTACAACATAACTGAGTGTTGTCAACTAGGATGTTTTCTAAATTCACTTTGAAACTAATTTTCCTAGTTTCTGCCATGTATTTCATATCCAAACCAATTAGGCAAGCTTACTTTCCAAGCATTCTTCAAAATTTAGGGGTGACTGGAAGAGAAGATTCTTTGTTCTCGATGGCTGTGGAATGTTGTATTATTACCGCAAACAAGACTGGGGCAAGAAAATGGTAAGACAGTTAAGGCCACTGCGTTTCTGGTATTTGATTCATACATTTTTGGGTGTGGACATTTATATGTTTATCATTCCCAATTTTTGAGGTAAGGAAATTTATATGTTTTTCATTCTCTAAATTTTGATTAATGGATATATTTTGTAGGATAATGCTTTCCAGCATTCTCTTAAGAGAGGTCATCATGCAACTGATCATGTATATGTTTTATTTGGTTGGTTTCTTTCCTCTCATCACCACGGACCATCACAAGATGAGAGGTCTATTTCACACCATACTATTAATCTACTTACATCAACTATTAAGCTGGATGCAGAACAAACTGATCTGCAGTTTTGTTTCACGATAGTCTCTCTGAAAAAAAAATACACTTTCCAGGTGTGTGTTTTGATTATGATATATATTGTTAAAACTATCTTTGAATTGAAACCCCACAAACAACAATTAGATACATCTTTCATGTCTTTCATCGTGGGTTTGTATTGTGTTCTGCCATATGTAGGTAGAGAATGCAATGGATTGTATGAACTAGATTGAAAAAATAATAGGAGTCGTTGCTTCACTTTTGGAGATCCTCATCCATATATTAGCATCATTCACCCTTAGTTATAACCCATTCTTGTTTGGGAAGTAGTTGTCAAATGATCTAGACTTTCTAGTGTTGCTGAAGCACTAATATGAGTTTGACAATAGAAGTTTTTCCTTTGATGGCATAGATTCTTATCATTTGTGTCTAGTGGACAAGAAAGTACCTTAAGCAACCCAAACATTGTTGGACTTTCTGTAGCATCTGACGTTCAATATCCACAATGAAAACATGACCACATGTTATATTATGTTTCTTTCCCTTGTGGCAGTCTCTCTCTTATTTTTGGACAACAAAATGTTCTCTCATAATGGCTTAAGTAGATAACTCTATGTTAAATTTGAACCAGAATAAATAGATAGCAGAAAACTAAACTTAAGAACAACACAAACACAAGAAACTTATCTTGGGAAAACCCTCCGCTTGAGGGTGAAAAACCTAGCCCACTCAAAAATAAATTCTATTAAATCTCTGAAAATGAAAATAATTATTGATAGTTTCAGGTTACTATAAATCACAACCTACAAATCAATCATGACAAAGAAGTCAAACGGTACATCTCATATACATTCTATATGACTTCATGAAGTCTGAAAACTCTGAACACAGAAAACATATAATATTACTGTTCTGACAGAATCCATACACATCACTCTTGACTTGCTACCAGACAAAAATGATAAGACAACAATATGATTATCAATCTGCAAAAGAAGAAGAAGCTCAATGAAAATAGAAGAGCGATCTATATAATGAATCAGATAGCATGTGAAAAAGACTCCACGATGGTAGAGGAGAAGTCACCAACAACCACATAGATATCTCACCGACAACCACCATAGAGCTCAGATATACAATGAAGAATTTCGAAAGGAAAACAAAAGCCATCGAAGCGGTATAAGATAGATAAAGGTAAAGGAAGCCACCAAGACGAAGACAAAATAATAATATAGAAGATTGCGATATGAAATAAATGAGAGACGTCGGAGAGGAAATAGATATGTTCAGGTAATACTCCGAACCAACAGAGCATCTCTCGAACATGAAAAATATATGAATACGAACACAACATCAACCTAGGAACATAAACTATAGAAGAAGAACAGAGATAGCATGAATCTTAGATCTCTATCGCAGCTATAACTTCAACACTCTATACCAAGGATATTTACATTTACAACTTTAGGCCAGGGTAATTATCCATATCCTTTTCAACATTCTGCCACCCACATAGGATGATTAGTTGGTGCATGTGTCAATCAATATTCTTGTTGTCACCAACAATGATTTATTGGGTCTAGTATCAATGTTGTCAAGGATTTCAAAAGTTACTAGTCATAGCTAGCTTTGGTTACTTGTATGGTTCCTAGAGATGTGATGATTGACATTCAAAAATTTTGCTACTTGTTTATCTGAGAATGATGACTTGTGTATTTGTTATGGAGACTATTAAGGGATATTGTCCTTATTATCCATTATTAATCCAAATTTGTGTTGCTTGCATGTCTCACTAATTTGTTCTAGCTCACTGTCATGGGTATTTGACCCCTGTTGTCTTTGACTAGTTGGGACTGCTCCTTGATCTTTCTTTTGTTTCAGATCTTGTGTTGGCTATGTTTATCCTCGGTGTCTGATATTACCTTCATCTCATGAGGCAATGATCAGACCTTAGCCCGATACTCTACCAACTATGGCCAACTGTCTATACTGTCCCCTAGCTAAGACTGCAATACCTTTATGACTCTTCAAGGGTTTTCTTCTGTATTTTCTTGTGGCTGCTCTAGACAGCAATTGATTTGATAGCTCTATCACTAAATTTTGGATCAAAATACCTAGCGGCTGTCTTCCCACACTACTATGGCCTTTATGATGAAATATTAACCTTCCAATATATTGTTTTCATTGCCGAGACTGCTCTGTTATACTTCAGTTGTTTCTTTATGTACCACAGTGATCTTTCACTTTATGGCCTGATTTATGTGGAATGTCTTTCTCAGATTTGTGTTACGTAAGCTATCTTGAATGGTATTCACTTTCATTCTTATTGACTGTAACTACATTGTAATCACTTGTCTTGAGGACTATTTTCTCACTGTATTTGATGCTCTGTGATGACTTTGAAGACTATCATTTCCATCTTTTTGTTTCTTACTTGTATTTTGATGCCTTTGTTCCTTGGTTCAGATCTCCTTAAAGTTCTACAACCAAAATCTATTCTCCATCATCACACTATTTTTATCATTGTCATTTGAAACCTGCCTCTGCCCAAACAAGACTTTGTTCTGTTTAGGTCTTGCTTCAACAGTCTCTGTGTTCTTGGGATCAATCCCTTGCATGTGCTATCCCCATTGACTGTTTTGATCCTTGCTCGTTAATAGCTATGGCATCCTTGCTATGCTTTGTAATAATCATCATTATCTCTTTCTTTGCATTAGAGTTTGAAATCACATCATATATTGAGTTGGTTTATAACGTGCCAAGACTGTCTTTTCTCCATTCTCTTTGGTCCATTTGGTCTGTGATTTGACAATGATATCACATTAGTTTTTATTGAGAATGCATTTTGATGAAACTGTGGCTCTCTAGACTAGTATACCTGTCTTTCTTAAGTCTGAGACTCCATCTGTTTACTGTGTTTGGACTGCTAATGACTTGGTTTAGAAAGAAACCTCATTGTATCTTTTAGGATGGTGACTATCCTTTGTGGTCTTATGAATGTGGCTTTCAATCTTTCCTCATCTTATACTTACTATTCACTGTCATTGTTATGGATGACTTGTCAAATTTGGGTTTTGTGCTACTACAAGAGTATGGTCTGATCCGTTTGATTGATCTCTCTGCCCTTGATGCCATAATGCTTTTTGATAACCGGTACATGCAAGGAGAGACTATTTTGTTCCAATCCCTTTAAGTCTTTAGAAATATGGTGCTAATGCTTACTTTCGTGATCTTCACATGCTTAATTCTTTGATAATGACTGTGTATCCCTTCCAAAACTCTTGTCATTTGGACTGTATTTCTTGTGCTATGGTCTGCAAGATGACTATAAGCTATGGTCTCATGGCATTGATATTGATGATGGCATTCACTTGTATAGCTCTATGCCCTAGTTTACAATACCTTTACCTCTGTGACTGTATTTAGGCTTTAAGACTTGTTAAAAACTTCCTTAGAAAGTTTGTAATCCTTTATCAACATTGCTACACTGACAATAAAATCTCCTTAAAACAAAAATCACGACTGTCTCATGACCATCATATTCACCTTTACCTTCTCTCATGAGCCTGATCTGTCTTTGACCTTTACCTTCTCTCATGAGCCTGATTTGTCTTTGAAAATATTACTGCTCTGTGCTTTTTACAGGTCTCAAGACATTAATGCTTTCAGGCTCTTTCTCAAAGAGGCCTAAGGCATAATCTAAGCCTATTTTTGTCCTGAAAACCAAAAATAGGTAACAGTTATATGTATTAATTTGTGCTCAAAATGTGAAAATAACTAAAATTAGATGCTTATCTAGCATACATCTTGACATTCTAAAGTATTGTTCTTCATGGTTTTTTCAAATCTCTGTGTCACAGGGCCTGTGATGACTAAATATACCATTGCTTTGTAGAATTTGGGACATATAAAGAACTTCTTCGCTCCCAGGTACTTAATGTAGCTCTTACTATACAAGAATTAGTACTAGTGTACTTGTATTGAAAATGTGGAAATAAGAAGAAAGACTGAAATCTTTTTATTTTTACTTAGACAAATAATATTCTTCCTGTTGTAAACATTCTGTTTACTTTTAATAAAATCACTCAACATATTTTCTAGATGTAGGAATGACTTATATATGTTTTAGCTAGAGAAAATTTTGAATGAACGGCTGATACACTTTGTGAATATTGATTTACATGATGTGAAGGTACTGTTGATTTAACTGGATAATTTCTATATAGATCAGTGTCCATTGTAACTTGACATATGGCTTGAGAATTTTTGCTAAATCTTTTTCCAAATTATATAATTAAATATATTCGTGGACATGATCCATGATATGTTCTGTAGTGCTTTAGAGCTGATACATACTGATAGTGAACATATGGTGTGGTTGAACAATTATGTGAAGCTAGAAATTAGTTAATAGAGGAGCTGAATTTAGTGAACGGAAAGTTCTGTAGCTTGTTTTAAAAAAATTTAAAGATTGCAAGGAAGAGTTATAGAAAACCAATCACATGAAAATGAATTGACCTAAAGCACCATTTCTTAACCAAGAAAATTTGCTTTCACAGTTATATTTTAGTTTGGGTTCGTGTAAATATCATTTACTATTCCTCAAGCCTTAGCTATGAACTATTTGTTTTTTTATGATTACTAGTGACCTTCTGAATGCAGATTGAATACAGAAATAGACAACAAATTAAATCTTTCACTTGTCTTTTTGGATTCCCTCTTTCCCATGTACACAAAAATAAAAATCATTATATACACACCATGGCAACTAAAATACAACATTGATGACATTTAATATTATATTAAACTTGACTTATAATTCTCTAAATCAATATAAATATTCAAGCACTGTCCCTTGATCATTTTATTCTTCATCATACACAGTATGCCTCTAAACCTCTTAACCTTTTTTTGTTCAAGGCATTGATGGAAATATCTGTAATCTGGGATTCGATCTGTAACAAATGAACTATAAAATTATAATCTTGATAAGTTTCTATTGTTTTGAAAATGTGATTTAGTGTTATCCCCATTTGTATGAAATATTGGATATTTGTTAACATGAATTGTGCTTTGATTATCACGATACAATATTGTTTCTAAATCCTAATTCTTAAGCTCTTCTATTTCAGCTTTAATCCTAATTTTTGAGGCTCTCCTCTCAGAGTCTCAACCATATTGGTTAAACATGCTGCTCCAAAAGTTGAATACTTCTCTAGTCAATGACAATTACATTACTGATTTGTTTTTATGTTCCAGATATATTGGAAAGCATCAATGATTATATCGATGATGCTGAAATGATGGATAAAATGACTACCAAGAGCTGATGTGAATTGAAACACTGGCCTGTATGATTTTGATTTGTTTGCAATTATTTTTCAGGCTTTCTTTATTGAATAATATGCTATAAATTACTTCCAAGATTGGAAAGAGTTGGTTTTAGAATCCATTCTAAGCTTGATTAAATTTAGTTAGAAAGAGGGTAGTTTGAATTTGTCGATTGATGACTTACACTTGTTTTGCATTGAACAAGTTCACACTGAGGATCAGAATCAGACCATGTAGGTACCAATTCACAAACATAAATGTATCGTTCAAAATTTCGGTACATTCTCTTTGTGTTGCTAGAGCTAGATAGACATTGTAAGGTTTTATTTAAGAAACACAGTTGTTTTATTTTCAAGACAACGAAAAGTTGTTCAATACAAAAACACAAAATGGCTGGCAATGGTCACATTCTCAACCATTATTTAGACTTAAAACCCACTGCTAAACCAAAGGGTGTTTTGAAACCCAAGATTCTGAAGGATAAAATTAAAACCAAAGGGTGTTTTGAGACCCAAGATTTTGAAGGATAAAATTCTTCTTAAAGGGTGCTAGCTCAATGGAAGAGTACCTGCTTTACAAGCAGGAGGATGGTGGTTCAATTCCATCGTGCCCTAACATAATTAATTATATTGTAGTTTATATTTAACAATATTGATTTATCTGAATAGTGAGCTATTTTTTAAAATTCATTGTTTTATATTATCTCTAGAGAGACAAAAGTAGTTTTCTCTCTAATGAGAATATTTTTATCGTCTTAAGAAAGACAATAAGTGGGATTAAAGACGTATCTGTCTCTATAGAGACAATATGTTTTATATTATAGTTATTGTCTCTATAGAGACAAAAATATATTTCTCTCAAGAGTGTTTTTTATTGTCTTTATAAAGACAATTTTTTAAGACAATAGTTTAAGACACTCGCTTAAAGACAATATTTGAGACAATACACAAGTTTAATTTTGTCTCAAGTTAAGACAATTCACTCAAAAATTGTCTCAAATATTGTCTTAAAATCCCCCTCTATGTAGTAGTTGTGACTTCTTGAGAATTTCCAGTGGCTCTATTCCCTTCGAAAACTCCTACAATCTGTTTTATTCTATGGGAGTGCATATAACCTCTAATATGTAGTGTACATCTGCAAGATCTTATTTTAGTGATAAAATAGCAAAAAGTCTACCATTACAACGTGATAGACTTTCAAAACACAACAATGTAAGCAAGACCTAGTACTTCTGATAACTATGACTACTAAGCGAGGGCAGGTTGTTTCTTCAGTGGACTTCTGTATGTTCATCTTTTTCTTCATTTCTTCAGACAGCGCATGCACGCCTACAGGCTCATCTACTAGACCAGTATCTTCTCTGTCTTCCGCTAATACTCTGACTTCTTTCTCACCCTGGACTGGACTCGACTAGCTCCGATATGAATTGTAGGAACTAAGAGGGGGAGAAGAAACAAACATAAACATGTTTTCATTAAAATATAAGATTTACATCTAACAAACTTATGATAGAGCTTCAGTTCATAAAAACAAACACCATTTCATTCTACGGTAGAGACAGCTTCACAATTGTTTGAGTTATTGGTCATACAACATTACATTCTCTTTACAGCTCTACAGACCTGGACTCATGAGTAGAAATTTCAAACTCATTGCAATATATAGAAGGTTATGAATCTATGGAGAGAGAAACAGGCATAGAACAATATAGTTCTTGCACCCACAGCATGTGATGTCTGCAGATATGACAGTGAATAGATAAGATGAGCTCTCTGCACATATGACAGTGAATAGATAAGATGAGCTCTGTAGAAAGGAGGCAGAGAAGATAAGGTTCGTTCATAAAAGTCTACAAATATTTAATTCTCCAACGGTTCCTTATTTGGTGATTGGAACATTATTGGTAGCTGGGATTACTCTTTCCAAGAGGGGAACCAGCTCGACCATTTGGGAATAGTAAGGGGAGTACAATCGCAGAAATATCCATTTTCTTCCCTTTGAAAAGAAATCATACATGTTAAATGTAATAGCAACGATCACAGAGTAATGGCAGACTCCTTTACAACATATCAGATTCGGGCACAAGAAAGGTGTTGGAGGGAAAATTCAGAATTAAGACATGCCCATACATTGGGGGTTATGATAGAATTGAATACGAATATTTTAAAGACTTTATCATGTACAGCTTATATATAAATCTCAAACAATTTGCTTGCTGGAGGTTTTTTTTTTATATTTTTGTTGTGATAAATATTAGATTTTCAATTAACCATTTTTAAAAAAATAACTAACAGCTATTTTACTGGAAGCCTTTGTTGTATTTGTTAAGACTGAATGGTAGAAATATTAGTTGATAATAACATATTTGATTACGAATATTCTTTAATAAAATCATATAAAATATGGGGAGGGAAAGATATTTTCTAGTTATTTCTTTTACTTTTATTAAAGATATTTATGCTAATTAATAAATATAATAAAATGTGTATTTGATATCTTCACCCATTACTTTATTAATACTAGATAATTTTAATACTAGTAGTTGCACCTTAATGTGCAATGGGTACACCGAAGAGGAATGAAACGTCAATTAGGAAAAAATTTGGTATATTTTTGTATATACCTATATTATAGATGAGTTCAATTGGTAGAAAGCGATATAGGGGTAGAGAGAGAGGGAGATAAAGGGATAGACTTTGTTCACATGGAGGATTCATGTTAAGTGTGCAATTGTGCACTTTAATATGCTTAATATCTTTGAATTGTCATATCATCCAAACCTGGTCTTTTTAATAAGATAATGCTCCATATCTGATTTAGATTTTAAAGAACCATTGATAGAAGGATTGATCCCTATGAATTGAATATTTTTCATCCATGGTAAGCCTCTTAGCATGAATAAACCTAGATTAAATAGTTTTAGCTAGAGGCATGATAATTTTTGCGGTATTTATTCTATGCTAAGAATTAAATTACAATGAATAAATGTAGTTAGCTCTAGGCTCCATATAGAGTGATGAATTGTTGTGACTTTGAAATTTTGTGTTCTTAGGACTGTAAGTGGATCCTTTGTGTTTGGTTTTTTCTCTCAATTCAATATAAGATCTTTGTATTTTTCTAGATAAACTAACTCACTTTTGTAGATCATATCAATTTTTACGAATATAACATTGGATGCATTGATTTTATCCACAACTAGATGTATACATATTGGCTTCTTCATTAATTGATTTTGTTAATGCTTTCTTTTCACCATGGGGTGGTAGTAATTAAAATATATTGAGGGTTTTAAGATTGTTCTCTTAAGTTAACCTTCAAAAAGAATGAGTTTTTAGATTGTTCTCTTAACACATCAAAAAGATTGGTTTGATAATCATGAAAATGATTGGGACATAGCAAATGATCATGCAATGTCCTAGATTAATATGTCATAGTAAATATTCTTTTAATGCACAATATTTAATGTTCTAATAATTGCTCCTTGGATTTTGAAATGATCTAGTGAGAAAGGATATTCTTGGATGTAAGAGGAAGTGAAATGAATGCAATTGAATGCCTTTAAATATAGATGAACAACAATGAGTCAATCAAGCATGTGTTTGCTACAATTGCAATAGCTCCAGTGAAATAACACAAGTTGGTCAATTTTACATTTGAATGTAGAAATTCATGAGTTGAATTCATGGACTTGCAACACTCCTATAGCCATAAAAATAATCTAGGATAACAAAGAAATGAAATCTATGTAAATGTCAAATAATAGAGAATGCAATAAACATAGTATGTATGAGAAGGTACGCCAAAATAGGTATGTCAATAAATGTATGTGCATGTACCTTAATGGGATAGTTAAAAACTACATAAATAAATTCAACTTCAAAAAATATTGTATCATTTTTTATTATCTAATTATTTCGATTCTGTGTAGACAATTCAATTAAATTAATATAATTTCTTTTGATTGTATATAACTTGACAATCCAAAATTATTAAGAATCTCAATCAATATCAATATCATCAATAATTTACTTTATTTCAAATTTTTAAATCAACATTTCTTATTAATTTATAAACATATAAATTTAGTGCACATTAATGTTTTATTCAAAAGTTGCCCATCCATGCACAATATGTGGAACAAGCCAAAAGGTAGAAATGGGAACCATGGCTAAAGTTGTTTTTAATGTCTATGGTGAGCACTTGCGAAAGATGAGAAGGATTATGACTCTTCCCTTCTTTACTTAGAAAGTTGTCCAACACTACAGATGAGGATGGGAGGAGGAGATTCAGAGAGTCGTTGAAGATGTTCAGGCCAATGAAATGGCCTTAGAGAGAGAGGTAGTTATTAGGAATAGGCTTCAGCTCATTCTTTATAATGTTATGTAAAATGGTCCAAATTGTCATAAGATCCATAGGTGTGCACTAAGACATGTTTACTTTGTTGGCAAATGCACACTCCAATGAGAAATTGTAGGTGATTGAAGGTTTTGTCATTGATGGCAACCTTGCAATCATATGATACTGACAAGACAAATATACCAGCACCGACAACGATAGACTCTGCACCGGCACACAGAACATCGACAGTAAAAGGATGGATACCGGCACTCTGGTTGACAGGAATTTTGTTGATAATATATTTTGTAATTAATTGTAAAATCATTGTAAGCCGACATGGTGAGTTGTAATATGAGTCATATATGTATGAGATCATTGTAGAACATTTAGTAATAATTTGATAGGTGAAATTATGCAGACATAATATGCGAATTATAGGTTAAATGTTTATGTATAAAGCAAAGCTAAAATCGGTACTAGATTTGGCATAGTAGATGCTAATTTGAAGCAGTACAAGACATTGGATTTGTATAATCCATTTTTGTAAGTTAGTGTGACTTCCTTTGTAATTGAGCAGTGAGCTCTAGGCGCTTGGTCTTCCTGCATGTGCAGGCCCCTCTTGTAAAACAGTAATATTCCCTTATTGGCTAGTAAGTGAATATTGTGGGTCACAAATCTCACCGAGGTTTATCCCACACCGGGTTTTCTTGTTAAACTACTGTGTTATGGTGTGCTTTTCATGTGGTTGTTGTTATTCTTGTTTACTGCATTATTTTTGGTTTACTGGTACACAATATTGATATGTTTTACATGTTTTAAATCAAGTAAATTCATTAACCGGTTAGATACTGATTCACCCCCCCCCCCCCACCCGCCTTCGTATCTTTGGGAATCCTAACAATTGGTATCAGAGCTTGGTCCTCTATTTTTAGAAGCCTAACAACTTGAGGAAGATCTTGACACCGATAGAGATGGAAAACTTGAAGAAACAATTGGAAACAACTCTTTTAGACTATGATGCAGAAAAGGTGAAGAATATCAAACTTGAAGATGATCTAAAAGCTGCTCAGGACATTACTCAACACAAGACTTAGTCATGAAAATGATATGTTGAAGACAAATTTGATGCATACACAAAATGACACAAATGAGCTCTTGAGACAGAAAAGAATCTTGGAAAAAGAACTGGCTACTGCAAATCAACACAAGGAGAAATTCAAGAAAAGATCAGAAGAACTTGGTGACATGTTGAAGAATCAGAAACCTAATGGTGACACTAATGGCCTTGGCTTTGAAGTTGGTGAAAGCTTTGGTACTGCAAACACACATGATCATAGCAAATCGGTAAGGCAACCAAATTCTTATAAATTTAACGGAAAATGCTTTAACTGTAACAAGTATGGTCATAGACAAAATCAGTGTAGATCTAGAAATTATCAGAGCACTAATACACCCATCGGTCAATGTTCTAAATGCAACAAAGTTGGTCATAATTCAGAAAATTGCAGAATGAATATAAGATGTTATGTTTGTGGGAGATTTGGACACTTATCTAATCAATGCAAAACGCAAACTGGCATAGGATATGGAAAAGCTATTCAGAAAAAACAATGTGACCTATTATGCTTGTAACAAGATTGGACATATTGCAAAATTTTGTAGAAGTAAGGCACCACTGGAAAATAATAATGGTGCTAGTTTGAAAGGTAAAGAAAAGGTTGAAGAGGTAAAGCAAGAATTCTCTAAACAATGGTTCAAAAAATCAGATCAGAATGTTGATGGGAATACTCCTCCATCGATAGAACAGAGCAACACTCCACCGGCAGGAGACTCATCATCTAACTGAAGAAAAATCCTTGAGGGTTTAGCAACAAATGAAATACATGCTATTATTCCCTTGGTTCATGGTGAGAAGTTGAAATTACTTCTATACCGACAGATGAGTTAAGTTGTAACTTAACCGATAAGCATTAAATGTGGTAGTTGGCAAAAATAACATTATAAAGCAAGTATTTTGGTTCCATTTTTCATTCACTGAGCAATCAAATCTTTGAGAGCGCAAAAATTCTGAGTGAAGGTGTTTCAAGCAAAGAAGCGAAGAAATCTATCAAATTATTCATCCTTAACGAAGATCAAGGTATTTATAGCTATGGCATCTTCATCCACTCCTGAATGTATTGCAAACCCTACTGTTGTTGAAGTTGTTAAGCGACCTAGACCCGTTTTTCAGCTAGTTCCCAAAATTGCTAAGAAAGATGATAGCATAGGTGCATTCTCTCAAATCCCTAAAGGAGTAGTATATGCTGAAGACCCTAGAATGTATATACATTGTCATATTGATGAACTAGGTGATGATGAAATTAAAAATATGTATAAAACTATAATCTGTGATGAATCCAGAAATGTCAAACCTGAACACAAGATAATAGAAACCCTAGGTTTCACTAAAATTCTTAGTATTATGGATTTCCCCAAGGATATCATAAGAATTGTGTTAAGCAGGGTACATGGTGTATTTTTCTGGTTAGACTCTATTCACAAGATCACAAAACAAGCGGTAAGGGCAGTAACAGGGTTACCCTCCACCGGCATCAGACCTGACAAAACTAAGGTGGTCTCAAATGACTTAGTAACAAGCCTGACCGGTGCAACATTTGATAAAAGATCACTAAGGGTAAACGATATAAAGGATACAAATATCAGATTTATCAGTATGATCTTAGGTTACAAGGATACACATGCAAATATGTTAAATTCAGTTTCTAGCCTATGTATTAAAAGTGCCTATGATATGGTAAATAATAATGCAAAGATAGACATATGTGAATGGCTTAAAGATGAGCTAATAGACAATCTAGGAAAGATCAAAAGGGAAAAGAAAGGATCATTCAGATTTGGAAACCTACTTGTTTGTCTAATGCTATACATAACCAAACAAGTACCTAGTATTGGTACTAAAGATTTTGGATTTGATATACCGGTAGGAAAACAACTATCAGAATTGCTGAACAATATGGGAGAGAACAGGGAGAAAACCATAAATGAGCACTTTCAAGCACTAAATACTCGAATGAAAACAAGAGTAAGGTTATCACAGGAAACAGAGGAAACAACAGATGCATGGGACATATTCCTAGTAGAAAAAGAGAAACAAGAAGAGTATCTAAAACCTAAAACCTTCAAAGTATATCAAAACCCTAAACCCTAAACCTAACCCCACCACCTCTAGATACTCCACCGGTAGAGACTACTGACAATCAACTAACAACTGAGAGTATGGACACACCACATGAGAATACAAATCCTGATTCTGAGGTGTTATATACAATGAACATTGACACTCAGGAAGTCAATATTGTGGTGGATAAGGAATCAACTGAGAAATCAGATGTGGCAACAGAGCCACTAGCAAGAAATATTGCAGTAGAAAACATTGAAATTGGAGAATTAAAACAAACTGAAGGATCAAGTGAACCCCAAACACTAGAAAGGAAAAGACCACAAATGTGCATACTGATGCATCCACTGAGCCACTGACAACTACTGAAACTGAAAAACCAACTGAGTCACTCGCAATAGGCAGCACAGAGGAAAAACCGACAATAGACAACACAGAGAAACAGGCAGAGCAACAGGCTCCTTCACAGGTACGGACAGAGATAGTGCCACCGGCCCAAAATGAAAAGCCTAAAATTTTGTTTGTAGAAATGCAAACTCAAATAAATCCTCCAAAGAAAGAGGAAAGCAAAGCTATAACTTCAACCGGCGGATTACAGATTGTAAAAACTGTTGAACAAACATCTGGTACAGCCATGATAGAATTCAAACCTACTAATATAACCGAGGTCTTATTAGATTCAATAAATAAAATAACAGAGTGCAATACACAAGCCTATAAGGCTATAGATGACACTTTACCAATTTTGAAGATGATAGCACCAAACTGCAGTGTTGAGAATAAAGATTCTTTGAGCCAATTAGACACATTGTCTAAATATATAGCCAACAACCTAATAACATTGGACAAAATAAATGAGGATACATTTAAGGAAAGAATGATAAAAGAGAAAGAAAAAATATTTATGGAAATTGTGAATAAGAACAAAGAGGAAATGGATACTCTTTTACCGCAACTCAGTGAAATCATTTTTGACTTCAAGAAATTATACAGGGACACTTGCAAAATGGATATATTAATAGAGGATCTTGACAAAGAAATCTGAAAAGCACAAGATCATATTAATAAAATTGCTGATAATCTGATTGGAACAGCGGACTCATTTTTAGAATTAGAGAAGAAAATTGCAGAGCATGAAGAGAAAATCAAGAAACTGGAAAATGAAAAACAAAGAATAAAGGACAAAGCAAAGGACTTAAGATGTAGACTTGGTCCAAGACTAGAGTACCTTATTTCTTTAAGAAAAGAAATATCTGAGGCTCTGGGTCTCGGACTAAAGACACTGGAAGAGAAAATGCACATACTCACCGGTACAGTGCAAAGGACGAGCAAGAAGGCATAAAAGACTGCAAAACATTCAGCAATGGAATAAATCTAGTTTTGACAGACATTTTTTTAGATTGTAACCCACCGGTTACAAGAGTCTAGGCAGGACTCCATTGACAGTGAATGACAACCTTTGTCATTGATGTCAAAGGGGGAGTAAAGGAATGAGAAAAATGGTTCATCTGCTCAGGGGGAACACACAGTTTTGGTAAGACATTTTTGGCAGACTATTTTTGGATATCATTTTTTGAACACTTTTTGATTTTTCTCATGAGTGTTGCCATCAATGCCAAAGTGGGAGATTGTTGGCAAATGCACACTCCAATGAGAAATTGTAGGTGATTGAAGGTTTTGTCATTGATGGCAACCTTGCAATCATATGACTGGCAAGACAAATATACCGGCACCAGCAACGACAAACTCTACACCGACACACAGAACACTGGCAGTAAAAGGATGGATACCGACACTCTGGCCGACAAAAATTTTATTGATAATATATTTTGTAATTAATTGTAAAATCATTGTAAGCCGACATGGCGAGTTGTAATATGACTCATATATGTATGAGATCGTTGTAGAACATTTAGTAATAATGTGATAGGCGAAATTAAGCAGATCTAATATGTGAATTATAGGTTAAGGGTTTATGTATGAAGCAGAGCTAAAACCAGTACTGGATCTGGCATAACAGATGCTAATTTGAAGCAATACAAGACATTGGATTTGTATAATCCTTTTTTGTAATTCAATGTGACTTCCTTTGTAATTGAGCAGTGAGCTCTAGGCGCTTGGCCTTCCTGCATGTGCAGGCCCCTCTTGTAAAACAATAATATTCCTTTATTGGCCAGTAAGTGAATATTGTGGGTCACAAATCCCACCGAGGTTTTTCCCACACCGGGTTTCCTTGTTAAACTACTGTGTTATGGTGTGCTTTTCATGTGGTTGTGGTTATTCTTGTTTACTGCATTATTTTTGGTTTACCGGTACACAATATTGATATGTTTTACATGTTTTAAATCAAGTAAATTCATTAACCAGTTAGATACTGATTCACCCCCCCTTTTAGTATCTTTGGGAATCCTAACATACTTGTGCGCTGATGTGGCATCACATCATTGACTTTTTTAAAATTTTAGAGGTACTTTTTTGGGCATAAGCATTGACATGATAGTTTTTAGGGCACCACTATTGGTCGAAAAGTGTCTATGTACTATAGCATGTATTGGTATTCCTATCACCTACCGGTCCCTATCCCTTATTAGAGTTTATTCAAGTTTGCCATGCATCTTTTTTTTTTTAATGTTTGTAGGGTATTAATGGCGTGTAATAGTGGAAAACCTGTTACACTGGCAGGGCACTGGCTAAGGAGTTCTTCAAAACACGCCCTCCACATCCCCATGTTCCATGCAAAATTGGTCAGAAGCTCCTAGCTCTAAAATATTTGTATTGTGTTGTAGCCTCTATGATTTCCGACCTTGAGACCTAGGTTAACAATTTATTCTAATATCTTTTTCATTTATTGTATGTTTTGTTTTATAGAAGTTACAATTAGTAATATAATAAATTAACAGTTGATTATATATTTCAATTTTTTAATAATAAGTTGTATGTTTCTTATTTTTTATTTATTTAATCAAAAATTATATTATAATATATAATTAATGATTTTAAGATATATATATTTTATATAGAATTTTTTTGATGGATATGGTCGTCAGATTTCATTAATTAGAAAATAGAGTATATATTCAGAAAAAAGGTGGATGGACATACAGTTACATATCGAGAGTCACATGGATAAATCGCGAATAAAAAAACTGAGTCACAGGGGAGACCTCGAAACACTAAGTAAACAACAACATAAAGGCTGCTAAGAAGTGAGAGTGATTCCCATCGATGGCAGGGGAGGATCCTTGTCATCAAGCTTACCCCAAATGTCAGCGGGGCCAGGAATGGACCAACCATCACCACCCTTGTTTTTTGTATCTTCTTCAAGAGCCACTGAATCCTAAGGAGAAATAGAAAGAGAAATCCAAGGGAACCCTTTGGAGGGCATGGTATAATATTACTTTTTAATTTTTTAAATACATATATATAGGTAAATAATAGTTTATTTTTTATAAATAAATTTATTTTTTATTATATATTTAACTTTTTAATAATAAATTATATGTTTATTTTTGTGAGATTTTGCCAAGATGAAGACCTCAATGAAAAGTAAACAATAGAGAGACAAAATATTGATAGGAATAAACTGTATTCTATCAAGATGAAAATACTGATCAAGTGGATCACCAATAAATCAATTGTTCAATCATTACATACAATGAATATGAACCTGCTTATATAGGTAAGGTTATATGGATATGTGAGCACATAAACATGACATGTGGCTTAATAAGAAATAGGGTAGGTAGGAAATAGATGTGGTAGGTAGGAGAAACAATATAATATTCCACATGAGTTGGATCACCCATCGAATATGGAATGTAACAACAAGATAAGACCACAAAAGGTGGAAATTCTCCAACACACACAATCCCAATGTGGCACAAACACCCATGTGTCGCATACCCAAATTGCTATGATATTCATGTATGTAAGTAAACTTAAGTAAGGTGTAATAATATCCAAGATGAATAATTAATTACACCAACACCCCCCTTTAAGTGCAACAAGTTCAAGTACCCAAAGTTCTCCTCAAAATCAGAATCATCGGGTGAAGAATCAACCTCATCAATAAGACCAAAATGTGAATAAGAGTACAACCGAGATACATGATCAACCACCCCAGTCGCAATGATAGCTCTACTCTCCAAGTCTCTAAGGATAAATGAATTAGGTGTGAGCTCCACAATTTTCCTTGTTGCCCCATGTGTGATTTGATAGATGGAAAGAAGATTATTTGTCAAGTGGGGTACACACAACACATCATTGAAGGAGTTATCCCCAATGGAAATAGATCATTTCCCAATCACATACATGTATGTATGATTGCCCATCAAAATCTGTGGCATGTGGCAAGGCTCAAATGAAGAGAACATAGACCGCGAAGATGCCATATGATGAGAAGCTCCTGAATCTAGAAGCCATCTCCTTGAATCATGACTTGTAGTAGCACAAAGAGTTTGTCCCTTTCCTTTATCTGTCCCAAAAGAGTGATCCTTTCCTTTATCTTTTTTCTTGGAATAAGAAGTCGATGTAGACATTCTAGAAGTTAGGTTGATTTTTTTCTTCTCAAGAAGATTCTTCAACTCATCAATATCCTTCTTGTAACAACGATGTTCATCATGTCATGACTTCTTGCAATATGCACAACAAAGATTGTCCTTATATGATTTCCTCTTAGGTGAGGATGTAGAATCACATTGTTGTGGAGAGGAAGATTGTGCTCCATCTTGTTGTGGTTTTGACTTAGGATTCTTTTGATTCTTGTCTTTTCCTTGATTGCTTTGATTCCCCTTATTATCCACCAAATCTTGTGACTTTAAAGATTTGAGAATCCCCATCTCAGTCAACATGGATTGTTCAAGAATCAACATCTCTGTGAATGCATCAAAAGAGGGAGAAGTGTATGAGGAACATTGAGCTAACCTATGGGTGTGAAGGATATATACAAAGGCCACATAATCTGAAGGAATCTTGTCCAACAAGTTATAAACCAATTGAGCATCCTTTTTGTCAATTCCACAATCCTTTAGCTTTTCCCTTAGCTCATTTGCTTTTGTGACATAATCTTGGATTGTATCAAAATACTTGGGATCCAATGTTGTGATTTCACTATCAAGTTTGTGGCCCTCAATCTCATCAAATTGACCATACAATTTCTCATAAATATCCCAAGCCTCTTTAATTGTAGTACACTTATCAATGTGAAAAATGAGGTCATCTGATACATACTTTCTAAGAGTTCCAAGTGTCATAACATTCTTAGTGAGCCATTCAATTTGAGCATTAGGATCAACCTTAAGATCAGGTGGTGTTGTTATAGTTCTATTTACATAATGAATGAGTCCTTTTTCCATTAGTTTACTCCATGCCTTTATCTTCCATGAAACATAATTATGAGGAGTTAAAAGTGGAAATTTAGGAGAACCCATAGGACCAAAATGAAACAAAACAAGATAGAGAGAGGCACAATCACACAAGACACCCCCCCCCCAAAAAAAATTGCTCAATCAAGAAACTACCCCCCCAAAAATAATGATTTGGCACTTTATACTTAGTGCGTATATAATGGGCCACTTGCAAAACAAGGAAAGGTGGACCTCTGATTTCAATTTTACAACTTCTTAAAATGGAATATAAGAGACTTCAACAAATACTGCAAGTGATCTAAACCGAGATCCAAGCAAAATAATGGAATATAAGAGACTTCAACAACTACTGAAAATATAATATCCACTCAAACTCACTATAAAATAATGGCATATTATGAAAGTAGACAAAAAGTTATGCACTTTAAAAAAAAACAACACCTAAAAAGGAGCTTGTATGACCCCAAACGAAGCCTCCAAAGTTGTAAAATTGGGGATTAGATAGGTATAGTCATGAAAAGATGAAAATTATGAAAAATACGTCCATCAAAATTAGAAAATTCTTCCACCACTGCGAAAAGTGTGAAACTATAGCCCATTTCAAAAATAATTGTACCAAAAAAGGAGCCAAATTGAGCAAGTTAGGTCCATTTGAAGTTGAACAACAAATTCAAAAAGCTCAATGAGAGGGGGGTAGAAAATTTTCAAATACTCCTAATGCAGTGCTGACATCAGCAAATGGTGAGCTTAAAATTGACGGTTGTCTAGCTGTCAAAAAAACTTCACCCCCCTTGCGTGGCTGTCTATACCGTACGGACTATATAGTGGACTAGTGAGAACCTGACATGTGGCAATACGATTACGTGTCTCTGTACAAATCGCTAAATGGGCAAGGTACGTGGTGGTAGTCTGTACACTGGTGTGGTGGTACAACTAATCAAATGTCTTTGTGTGGCGTGGGTCTACACTGATTGGGCATAGGTGGCGGTCACAGAGTCTGTGTGGCAGAGAGTAGGCGGGGCATGGTCACCACTGGGGAGGTCATAGTCGGCTAGGAAGGCGGGCCCTGGGAGATAAACCTGCAGATTTTGCAGGGACAGTAAAGCTACGGCAAGGGGGAGGTGGGACTGCCCGTTAAAATAAATTTTTTGATATATATATATTTTATAAACCTTTTACAATATTAAAAAAAATTGAAAAAAATAAATTGTACAAATTTAATAAAATTCCTAGAAAAATTAGATTTTTTTTTTAAAAATAAATTCGTACCGCCTAGCCTTGTAGGCTAAATTTTTCCTCCAAGACTAATTTTCACCAAAATAGGCTTTTTATAGTCAATTTTCATGGAAACGACCTTTTGGACTCAACTGTCATGTCCAAATTGCCATAGGACACCTCCAAAAATAGAAGCTCCCTAGATCCAAAATTGAAGCCTCCAAAATGACTAATCAATGAAGCCCTATAGGCTCTGATACCATGTGAGATTTTTCCAAGATCAAGAGCTCAATGAAAAGTACAAAATAGAGAGACAAATATTGATAGGAATAAACTGTATTCTATCAAGATGAAAATATTGATCAACTGGATCATCAATCAATCGATTGTTCAATCGTTACATACAATGAATATGAGTCTGCTTATATAGGAAAGGCTATATGGATATGTGAGCACACAAACATGACATGTGTCTCAATAAGAAACAAGGGTAGGGAGGAAATAGGTGTGGTAGGTAGGAGAAACAATATAATATTCCACATGAGGTGGATCACCCACCGAATGTGGAATGTAAAAACAAGATAAGACCACAAAAGGTGGAAATTCTCCTACACACACTATCTCAATGTGGCACAAACACCCAAGTGTCTCATACCAAAACTACTATGATATGCATGTACCTAAGTAAACTTAAGTAAGGTGTAACAATATCCAAGATGAATAATTAATTACACCAACAATTTTTTTTCAAAAAATGTTCTTATTTTGTATATATTTCTATTACATGAATTAAGGAAAATTTTGGTCTATTTTGTATTTATTTTTATTTTTATAATAGAAAATAGAGATCGTTTGTAAGAAAGCATTTAAAAAATTCTCTTATATTATAATTATAAATATATAGCATGGAGAGAACCGGAGTCATGCAGATTAAAGAGACAAATGACAATAATGTTCACCAAGTTGACATATTGCAAATTGTAAGTGTTAAATAAGTTTCACAAATAAATAAGTGCCACATAGTGGCGAGTACTTGTCATGTATATTTGTAATAGTATTTGAATATGTATTTCAGTAAACAATTAACAATTATAATACTGCATTATAATGAATGAATAGATAATAGAAGAATTCAATTTGTAAAAACTAGTACATACAAACATAGTAAATAAATGAGATGTTTAGTAAAGCTATTAAATTTATAAATTTATGTAAACAATAAATAGTATCAATAATAGTCATAATATATCACTAAATTTAGATGGAATTGTTGATTTTTATTTTCACTGGCTACAATCAAAGTGCAATTAATACAAAATAAAACTATTTTGGTTCTAGATGAAATAAATTGATGTGCTTTCCAAAATCTTAAGGCTAATAGAAAACATAATGGATGCATAATGACAAGATAGAAGGTGTTATTCAACTTGTATTTCTCCAAAATATTTAAACTTCTTGAAGGTCTGGTCAACTTCCTTGCTTTTAATAAGATCTTTATTGTTTTAAAGTTAAAATTAGAGCTTTATTTTATTAAAATTTGTTAAAAATTATAATTTTAGTAGATAAATAAGATACATAAATATTTCATAAATTAATGTTTATTTTATTTTATTTTCAAAAAATTATTACACTAAATAATATTTTTACTTTTAAATTTATCCTATCTTTCAAATAAAATAAATTTGAAGAGATTAAATTTGGAAAGTAGATGGTCTAAAGAGTACTATTTGTAATATCAATCATATTTTTAGACATTTTACATGATGTATTCTTGCATGTCACGATTTCAATAATCCATAATGTACCTTCTATCAATGGAGATATCATGAAACACTATCTTCAATGCATATAAGATGCAACCCTATTTCCAAAGGGACAATATTGCAACCAAAATGAGAAAAATATGTTTAATCTACCCAACTCCACAAACATAGTGATTAATATCTTACATTGTACAATTTTTTTGTATTACTCAGCTCTAATTAAATTTAAACTCTCAATTTTTTTTAGCATATATTACTACCAGCATCAATGTTAATATATTGGATTAGTTAAAAATTTGTATTCTTTAGATTCATATACTACATTTAATGTTATTTAATCATTTCATTTATTTATTTAATAATCTAATTTTTTACCATATGATTAAATCTAAATAAGAACCATTTAAAAACTATAAACAATTTATTCTAAATATTGAATGTCTTTATCTATAACAAAAATTGAACTTCATGATAATTTGAGCCAATTAAATTGAAGAAAAATAATTTTTGTAATTTGAAAACTTAAAAATCATGCATCTTAACTATTGAAAAATTAAAAAAAAATCAATCCAATCGATTGCAATAGTATTATCCTAACGACAAGTACTAATAACTACTCGTAAAAAAAATATGATCAATGTCCAATAGATCACTAGATTGGAAACAATTTTATAGCTAGTCATTGTTTCAAATACTTTATGAACTATGGAAAAGTCTAAGAATATAAATGATTTTCTTAAATTGTACATGGTTGGGAAGTTTTAAAGGATAGTTAATTTGAGGTGAAATGCATAAAGAGAATAATAATTGACTTAATATATGTATTTTTTTTTAACATCTTTGAATGACAAATGCATACTTGAAATTTACATATAAAAGATATAAAGTATTTCAAATTTGCATTATTCAAGTGAAAATGAAAAATATTTCATAGAACAATAAGACTTGATATATGTTCTTTTCATAAGAATTGAAATATGATAGTAACTTTGAAATGAATCTCATTAAGATAATAAAATTAAAATGTTATGTTTTTTTGGCTATATCTAAATTTTGCAAATTATAGAAATGTGGAATCAAGCAATAATAAAAATGAACATAAAGACAGAGAAAAATATTGAAAAAATAAATGAGAGAACATGTTGTTAAAAATGTATATTATAATAAATGAAAATATTCTCTAGTTGTCCATATTGAGTAATTATTAGAATTTTTTAGTTTTTGTTAAGACATTGTTATTCCTACTGTATCTTGCTAGAAGACCATTTAAAACTATTAGAAATAAATAATCTATTTTCAATTATATCTCTTGTAGTCATGTCCAAATTGCTCATAATTAAAGTTTTTTTCTAAATGTTGGTTGTGTCCATAAGGTAGGGAAAAAAATCAGAAAGCAAATGTAAAAAGTGAAAACAAAAAGAAAATAGGAGAGCCCAGGAAAAGATTGTTATATTAGGGGTTGTGTTTATGAAATCTGACTTCCATTATTGAAAAAATAATATCATTTTATATCTTTAATGGATGTAAACATTCAAATGCAAGTTTAAAGTGTAGGATAAACTTTACTAAATAAAGATTGAAATTTTTATTACATTTGAGTAATAATTTGTTATAGTAATCTTTTATTATCTAATAATAACTTATTTAATTATTAGTCTAGTATACTCTATGCTTAAGCTAAACTTAGGAATCTTCTAATTCTTTAGGATTTTCTCCTTTAGGGTTTCGAGTATCCTTTTATAAGGATTCTCTCTTTGTATTTTCATAAAAACAGTAATTATTGAATTGCATTCTTGTTTCACAATCAATATGACTCCTCTTTTCTGGATCTCTGAATTCTGGCTTCCATAGCTATTTTGCTTCTCTCTTTCTATGAAAGGTTTGCATGCAAGTGATCTTTGGGAGTTGTAGAGTTGATTTTTTCTCAACTTAAATATGGTATCAAAGCTCCAGATCTGCATGCCCATGTTCTCTTCATGAGAGATTTTGGGCCTTGTTCTTCAGATCTATGTATTCGGGGGTTTGTGCAGTTGTTCTTTTTCCATTTCTGGGGGTAGCTGATTTTTTGGTACATTTTGGTGCCAAGAGGAGCTCACATTGGATTCAGAAGGCTGATTCCATGAATTTTGATATATAATTTGCCTATTTTCGGTGATAGGGGCATTTGGGGCATGATTTTTTATTGTTACATTTTTCAAGACATGAAAATCCATACGGCTGTACCTGCAAATGCATCAGAAAAGTTTTCGTTTTACCCTCTTTATGCCCTAAAAGAGGGGTTTTTTTTTTTCTTTTGGTCGTACCTTGGTCATACAGAGGCGCTTTTTCAAAAAGTTTTTATCATAGGAAAGCTCTTTTCGAGCTCTCTTTAGATCTGGAGGTTTGAACTTTTTATTTTCCTTTTTTGATGGCATTTTTTACTGTCAAAGCCATAGGTTCCTTTTTGCACGGGAGACATCACTTGAGGATCCGAACTCCATTTTTTGAAAAATGTATATTGTTGGAAAGATTGTTCTGTGTACTTTCCATTCTTATGAGTTTTCTTTACAGATTCTACTCCAGGTATATTTTATTTAGTTTTTTGCTTTTCAGCACTTTGGTGAATATCTTGGATGTTTCAGGTCCTGGGATCTCTTTCTTTGAGTAAGATGTCTCGTCTTTGGTTTTTCTTTCTGTTTCCAGTCTTTTGTCTCTTCTTATCACTATAGCATTCTATTTATGCAAATGCACTGATATAAGTGCCACCATGCATTGTATACTTTGGATCTTGCACATCTTGTATGTGCACTACTTATAAAGTGCCATGGGGGGGTTGATGTTTGCCTTTGTTTGCCATCTACCTTTTTCACATTAGTGTTCCTTCCACAACATTAGCCTCAAGATGTATGTCAAGTGAGTGTTCCTTCCACGACACTATGTACTTTCTCTGCATCTTCGTAATTCCTAGTTCTTCATCATGCAGTTCTTGTTGGCCGTTCTTTTCAATGTATCTATCCCTCTCCCTTTTTCAGCATTATGGGGAGGTTTGTCTTGTTAGTTCTATTGCTTTGTTGGTTTGATTGATCAACTCTTCAGGCTTTGGTGTTTCATGCCATCTGTATCTTCGAGTTCAGTTGTTTGTCTTTGTTTGCCATCTAATTCGAGTAGTGTTATTTGAGAGCACTCATGCAGATTATAGTCTTCTCTACCTGGTCATGTTCTATTTCACTGGAGGTTCTTCAGATTAGCAGTTACTCTTCGACAGTGTAGCTATTTCATGCTTCAGTGATTCTTCTTGCTCTTTTTTTGTTCCTGTCTTTTGGAATACTCTTGTTTGGAGGCTTCTTAGTCCTTCACTTGAGCTTTCATCTCTTCTTGGAGAGGAGTTTTGTTCCCGCAAGGTTTTCTCCTTTTTTCTCCACTTTACAGAGATTTTATTCTACTTGGGTACCTCATTAGGCCTAGTTGTTGGGACCCATTGTTTCTTTCCTGTATTTTTTTCATATTTTTTTACTTAGTTTTTTTTTAGCTACTCCCAAAGTTCATCTTAAGGGGGGGTGTTAGAGTAGTCTTTTATTAGCTAATAATTATTTATTTAATTATTAGTCTATTATACTCTATGCTTAAGCTAAACTTAGGAATCTTATAATTCATTAGGGTTTTCTCCTTTAAGGTTTCGAGTATTCTTTTATAAGGATTCTCTCTTTGTATTTTCATAACAATTGTAATTATTTAATTGCATTCTTGTTGCACAATCAATACAACTCCTCTTTTCTAGATCTCCGAATTTTGGCCTTCATAGCTATTTTGATTCTCTCTTTTCGTGACAAGTTTGCATGCAGGTGATCTTTGGGAGTTGTAGAGTTGATTTTTCCTCAACTCCAATATAATTGATAAACAAAATAACCTAAACAATCACATAAAAAATTTCCCTAAGAAAAATAGAAATAGTGGACAATTTTTTTTTTATATATCTCTAACAAAATTTAAACGTATCATATTTGTGCAATAGAATTTTGAACAAATTGAAGTAGTTTATATTTCTCAGGAGGTTGCATTTTTTAACTCCAATCAAAATTTACTAATCTTGTACATTTATTTATAATTAATTTTCTTTTTTTATGAAAAGAATATCTATAAACATCGTAGTCAAATATGTATGATTTAAAAATAAAATAAAATATTTACTCATAATTCACACCCAATTCACATCCGTAAGCTTCAACCTCTCATCTACAACACATATTACTAAGATCATCTGTTGCTCTGTCTTTTCAAAAACTTATATTTAAATAATAAAATTTAAGAAGAAACTATCAACAATTGAAAATGTCTTGTAAAACCATGGCAAAATGTTCCCTTCTATAATTCAATTTGACATAAAGTTAACTAATAATATGATGGCTCAAAAAAGAACATGAACTAATTTAGAATCTATTAAAGACATGCATGCATTACACGTTTGGAGCTGCATGTCAGCCAAGTTTTCTAATAGCATAAAACACTGCAATTTATTCCAAGCAAATCTTCTATATTGTTAGAAATGTGTTATTGAGGATTTCCAGGTTACAAAGTTTTTTGGAGGTCAAGTTGAGTTATTTGATGCTAAAAATATGTTTGGGGACTATGCTGAAGATCAAATTTGTGATTTAAAGTTGCCCTTGATTACCCACACATATACCAAGACAAGTAACAAGGCACGAAGGCCTAAAAATGGTTTTAGAAATAGAAATGAGAGAAGGTACAAAAGGAGAGGAAGGGGAGGGAGGGTTGATAGAGTAAGGAAATCTAAGAGCAGATCTACTGCACAACTTGACAATATGTTTGGGAACTATGCTAAAGATCAAATTGAGTTATTAGCTAATAATTATTTATTTAATTATTAGTCTATTATACTCTATACTTAAACTAAACTTTGGAATCTTATAATTCTTTAGGGTTTTCTCCTTTAGGGTTTCGAGTATCCTTTTATAAAGATTCTCTCTTTTTATTTTCATAACAACTGTAATTATTGAACTACATTCTTGTTGCACAATCAATATGACTTATCTTTTCTGGATCTCTGAATTGTGGCCTCCATAGCTATTTTGCTTCTCTCTTTTCGTGACAAGTTTGCATGTAGGTGATCTTTGGGAGCCGTAGAGTTGATTTTTCCTCAACTCCAATATAATTGATAAACAAAATAACCTAAACAATCACATAAAGCATTTCCCTAAGAAAAATAGAAATAGTGGAATTTTTTTTTTTTTTATATATCTCTAACAAAATTAAAACGTATCATATTTGTACAATAGAATTTTGAACAAATTGAAGTAGTTTATATTTTTCAAGAGGTTGCATTTTTATAACTCTAATCAAAATTTACTAATCTTGTACATTTATTTATAATTAATTTTTTTTTTAATGAAAAGAATATTTATAAACATGGTAGTCAAATATGTATGATTTAGAAATAAAATAAAATATTTACTCATAATTCACACTGAATTCACATCCGTAAGCTTCAACCTCTCATCTGCAACAAATATTACTAAAATCAGCTGCTGCACTGTCTTTTCAAAAACTTATATTTAAATAATAAAATTTAAGAAGAAACTATCAACAGTTGAAAATGTCTTGTAAACCTAAACATGGCAAAATGTCCCCTTCTATAATTCAATCTGACATAAAGTTAACTAACAATATGATGGCTCAAAAAAGAACATGAACTTATTTAGAATCTATTAAAGACATGCATGCATTACACGTTTGGAGCTGCATGTCAGCCAAGTTTTCTAATAGCATAAAACACTACAATTTATTCCAAGCAAATCTTCTACATTGTTACAAATATAGTATACTTATTTTATGCCTAACTATTTTGTCCACATGGCATTCCTAAATTTTTCTAATACCCATTTTTTTATCTCCTCTTTAGTGCTAGGGCAATAATGCATATTTTTGTCCCACTTGTTGTTTTGTTTCTTCCACATCTCCTTCCTATGACTCAACTCCTCTTCAACAATCATTTTGGGCCAACGGTGCTTATCCATGCTTTCTAGCTTTTTTAAGTAGCATAACAACTAAATTACCACTGAGGCCTCAATTGGAAACATATCATCTTCTGCTAAAAGAATCTCATAAGGGATCATTGATTAGACATTGAGACTACTACTGATTAAATATTTTGAATTATTTCTATTTGTCGTCATTAGTTGTTTGACATGCTATTTAATTTGCATTCAATTTCATCCAAAGCTATTTGTTGTCAAATTACTATCATCAACAACTCTACAAGCTTCATTTATATATTTCTTTATATAAAATAACACAATATTTAAATTTCTCTATATAGCTATTGTTGGTTAACAAATTTGCCTTTTCTTTGATTTTTATATGTTTTTAAAATGATGACTCATGAATACCCTTCATGAAAAAGAAAATAAACTAACAGTTGGGTGAACCAAGTTTAGGTTTACCCTCTACATAAGAGTGCAACTTCTCGTAAGATGTTCAATAAATTTTTATACATATTACTCAGAAACACACTTTTCACCAGAAAGAGAGAGGCTTTCACATTCATTTGTCAACACAAAAGAATGCTACAAGATAATTATCAATAAATTTAAAACTCACAGACTTTACTCTTGCACATATCCATTCAATATAAAACTTATTCCACCCAAAATACTCAAAGTAGCGTAAATGTTGATCGATTTTGCCTCACAAAACAATGGGATCAAAGCCATTTAAACAACAATGAAGCACAATATTTAATAAAAGAAAATTAATGAATTTGTAGACTAAGAAAGAACTGGTAATGAAATAAAGTATTCCGCACATAAGCATACATCCCAACAGAGATTTCTATATCTTTCAAACACAAAGATTTGAAGATCGTATCAAAATATCATTTCATTCAACTACCAGAAATGTCTACGCTGAAAATCCAAAGAAAATTAAGTCTATTCATCTAAGTCAAATTTTTTGGGACCTTTAAAAAGACTTCTAGAACCATTTAAATAGTCACCAGGCTATGATAGTTTGTTACGAATAAAACCAGAGTTAAATGATTAACTCTACTTGAGAGTTAAAGAAGTTTACTTTTAAAACTGAAAAAGCGAAAACTAAACTAGAAAAGTGGCATAAGCTGCGAGCAATAGAGGTACAATCAGACTCCTGTAGATGACCTGGCTTCAACCTGTTTGTCTTGTGATGTGGGAGTGCTTTGAAAGTTCTACCATTCCAGGTGAGCTGAAGAAAAGTTCAGAATGAGCTGGTAATGTGGGAGGCCAATATGTAGGATTCACTACTTCCATACCTCTTTCTTTTTGCTTACCTGTAGGACCTTACCCTTATACAATTCCGGATGATTGAAGAAGACAACTAACATAGATTCAATTCTTGGAATCTTTGAGAAATCTTCAATTGTCAAGGACTTTGTTTCTTGAATCTATTGTACTAATTAAGTAAGTTCGTGTGAGGTAACACCTGATTTGACGTATAACTGGCATGCATTTAATTTCGGGTCATTTCATCACACGACTAACAAATTATCATGATTTCTTGTGATAATTTAGATACTAACATTTTGAATGCCCTGGAATATACTCTTTTCCTGTCGCCACATTCACTTCATGATGCATGTGTCAATTCTACATAGAACTTCAGAATTTAAGAATTCAAACTTTGAACCTTGAACAAAGAACCAAGAGGTTCAAAGGTTTAAGTTCAATATTAAGAAATAACATAGAACAACACATACTACTGACTACGTGATGAAACAAAGAACAGTTAACGAGAAAAGAGAGAACCTACATATGACCGACTTTGAACCTTGAACCTTGAACCAAAAAGGGTCAACAGTTTAAGTTCAATACAAATTGCAACAAAGCACCCGCTTTACCATGAAACAATAAATCTGTGAAGAAATTTCTTTAAAGTGCATTTTGAACTTTGAACTTTGAACTTTGAAAAGGTTCAATGACTCGGGTTCAAAGAGAGGAAATAAATGACCGAAAGAGAAAATAAATACCAAAAAGGTGACCTCTGAGTTTGAAATTTTTAATAAAGGTAAGGGCTCTAACTAGGGACTGGGACAACAAGGGACCAAGACATGTGAAACTCAGGATCTCTGGTTTCACAAATGAGCGTTAAATCAAAAGGACCAAACAAACACAAAAACGGAACCGAAACAAAAAACCAAACACAACAAAACTTATGTACAAGACTTGCGGGCGACTCCCTCTTATAATTGATATAACTTCAGATCCTTCCCATTGTAGCTGAGGGGAAGAACATTACCATCCCGATATGCTAACTTGAAAGAATTAGGGCCTTTTACCTCTTGAATTGCAAATGGTCCTTTCCATAATGATTCGAACTTCACATGTGCACCTTTTGGTTCTCTTCTTCTGTCCCAAAGCAAAACCTGATCGCCCAGTATGAATTTTCATGGTCTGGCTCTCCTATCAAATATTTTATTGACCCTCATTTGATGTTCTATAATCCGATCAACCAATTTATCCCTTTCTTCATCAATCCTCATCAAATGCATAATCTTCTTATCCAAAGAATCTTGAAAATATACATCTTCAATAACAGTCTAACTTTGAAGTTGCAAGTTCTAAGGGAAGTGACACTTGAGCCCCCATGTTGTACACCAGTTCAGAAGGTGACATCTCTATAGCTCTTTTTGGAGATGTGTGATCCACCCAAAAAGCTTCATACATTCTTTTGTGCCAGTCTTTGAAATTTTCACTCACCAACTTCTTCATAATATTTATCAAATTTCTATTACTTGACTCCACCTGACCATTACCCTGAGGATAATAATATGATGAGTGAGAAAGAGATATCCCATGATCATAATAAAATAGTGAAATTTCAACAGAAGAGAAGTTGGTTGCATTATCAGCCACAATTTTCTGAGGAACTCCAAATCGAACCAGAATATTTTCTTTAAGAAAATTACAAACAACCTCAAAAGTTGTCTTCCTCACTAAAATAGCTTCAACCCACTTGGTGGAATAATTTGTGGCTGTCTGTATGTGTGTATGTCCAACACTTGAGGTAAGTGAAAAGGGACCTATAAAATCTAACCCCACTTCTTAAATGGTTCATCAATAACTATTGGTTTAAGAGGTAATGTTGCACATTGTGGCTTTCCTGTGAATAACTTACATTTTTCACACTTACCTACCCAAGCGTATGCATCCTTAAACATGCCTAGCCAATAATAAGAATTTCTTAGGATTTTGTAGGTAGTTACTGTTGATGAAAAATGACCACCACAGGCTTCATCATGAAAGGTTTTCAACATTGACTCTTGAAGTGACTTATCCACCAAGCGTAGGAAAGTTCCATCCAACCCCTTTTTGTACAATACATCATCAAAAATAACATATTTGGTAGCCTTTAATCTCAGATTTTGTTTTTCTCTTGGAGAGAGATACTTTGGACAATCCCCATAAGTCAATAAATATGAAACATCTGCAAACCAGGAATCTTCAAGTCCAACAAATAAGACTAAGGGTAGCTCCTCAGTCACTTCATTCTTACTTTCTACAATTAAATTGCATAGGCCTTGTCCCCTCACTATTTTTGTTGGTTTAATGTCTAGATTAAACTCCGATATCTTAGACACCCAGGAGGCCTTGTTATTGATTCCAATGTCCTGTTGTGTTAAAATTCTCTTAACAGCAGAATGCGACACATAGACTCCTGCATGAGAATGAATAATATAATACCTAAATTGTTTTACAGCTTTCACGGCTACATACGCTTGCTTTTCCATTAGCCAATATTTCAATTCATGCTTTTTAAGGGGAACACTCATGAAGGCTATTGGAACTTCTTCATTTTCTTCATTCTTTTGTAACAAAATCCCTGACATGGTATGTTCTGAGGCATAAAAATAGATGATAAAATATTTCTTAAAATCTGGATTAACAAGAATAGGTGCTTGAGCAATAGATTCCTCTATTGATTGATATGATTTCTTTCCCTCCTCATTCCATTTAAATACTTCGTTTCCACTCATCAGGTGTACAATGTAACTTGTGATTTCTACAAAATCTGGAACAAATAACCTCAGAAAATTTACTTGCCTAAAGAAAGACCTGACTGCTTTTTTGTTCGATGGTAAACTTAACTTCTAAATTTCCTTTACTCTCTCAGGATCCACTCTAACTCATTCTTTAGAGACGATGTGGCCAACTAATTTACCTTCTATAACTTCAAACACTGACTTCTTTGGGTTCAACGACACTCCATGTTCCCGACACCTTTGCAATACCTGCCTCAAGTCTCTCATGTGATGCTTTCTCCTCTTCGAGAAGACAGTTAGGTCATCAAGATATACGATAATTATTTTATCTTTCAGATGACCGAAAGATAATTCCATATCCCTTTGAAAAGTGATCTCTGCATTTATCATACCAAATGCAATCCTATTATAGACGAAATTACCCCAAGGAGTGATGAAAGCAGTTGTATGCTGGTCACTTTTGAACTAATCTAATTATAATGAGAAAAACCATCAAGCATATACATGATTTCTAAACCTAAGATTGTTTGCAAAATAAGATCCATAGAAAGTAATGGGTAATTATCTTTGAGACTGCCCTGATTAAGATTCCTAAAGTCTACACAAATTCTTATCTCTCCATTTTTCTTACGGACAGGGACAATATTGGCTATCCAAGTAGAATGGTGAATAGGGTATATAATCCTAGATTTCAACATTTTGTCTACCTCATGAAATATAGCTTCAGATACTTTGGGGTTAAAATTTCTAAGTTTTCCTTCCCTAGAGTTCATCAATTCATCATGACACCAAGCAAAAATGTCTTTGTATTCCAACACGAGAGTGATGAACCTTTCTTTCTCTGAAGGTGTGCAACATTTTCTTGGATTTATATACTTGGGATCTTCCTCAGTTCAAATATTAACTCTTTCATAACCACCAACATCTTGGACTGCAAGAATCTATTCATTTTTTCTCTTCTCATAGGCATTGTGACGATAAAAAAGACATTCTAAAGAGACCAACCCTTTAAGAATTTTATTCCATTTTAATTGCATTACCACATCATTCATTTATCAATCCCGCTTTAGTGAAAAATCCTTACATTCAACATCTAATCCTTCAAAGAAGGTGGTAGCGAATGTTTCTACATAATGCAATAAGTTGTTGATTTGTTTGTCATTCTCGAAGACCTGCCAAAATTTAGAATTATTAGGTACACTAGGTTAGTATATCAATTCCACTCAATAGGTATCATTTATAAACTCAAGATGAGGAATCAATAGAGAAGCCACACTGGTAATGAATCATCTTTGGAGTTTTGTTATATGGGAATGGCTTCAATAGAAAATGCATCAAAACTTTCAATTTCATCCCAGACTCTATTTCGGTAATGCTTCAATCTCTCATTCTTCATATTGAACAATCCTCTGACTTGTTTCACAATCTACTCTGCACAAGGCTTCATACTTAGTAGTATTGTTTGTGTTCTTGAATTCCAGGTTTTTTTAAAAATGGATGTGTATACCAAAGGGAGGAATGAGAACTACCCCAATGCCAGAACCTAATGCTACACAACTCCCATCAAATTTCATCAGCCATAGATTTTTGTATACCTTCGGTTGTGAAAAATTCTCTGTAGGTTCATTATCTGATAAAATCATATAATTTTCAAATTGGCATTCATGGTACAAAATTTGAGCCTTTGGATCATCAGAGGAAAAAATGGTGAACTTAGATTTGGGTTTAGGATACAAAATGACTTGTTGTTTCCCTATGGGAATGGTGCCTTGAGACCAATCCATCTTTATCTCACCCCTCAAGTCTCTACAAAATGTGCGACTTAATAACATGTCGTAACTTGTAGGGATATCAACTATTAAAATGGTTAACTTAATTCTTTTGTTTGGATGAGCAACAAGGACCACTTGAGCAACTTTGATTTGTCCTAATAAGGGTATTTGTTTGGATTCCATTGAATAACATCTACCAAATGTTTTTGTTAACGATAATCCCAAAGCCTTAGCTACTGCAGATGGAATGATATTATCTGAGGCACTCAAGTCTATAATACAGTTGTTTGATTTGTGACCATTTATGAATGGAGATATATCAAAAGGCCCAGGTTTTGATTCAACAACAGATAATGTATCATCATTTTGAAGGGCTATTATTTCAAGGATAACTTCATGAGAAAGAGGATGAATTGACACATCACCTTGGGAAGACAATGCAACATTAACTAACTGTTGTACCATATTAGCTTGTACTAGCCTATCAAGTTCTTTGGGATTTAATTTAAGGTATTCAGCTAGTGTAATGCGAATATGAGAGGATTTACAAACCTCTACAATATTAAATGAACCTTTAGGGTCAGTGCAAGAAGATGAGTCCACTTTTTGGCCAAAAAGTGGAAGTGTTTTCCCTGATTTTCAGATTTTGTCTCATTTGAGCTTAAATTTTGAAACACTTAGAGATTGAATCTTGGAAAAAGTCAGTAATATAAAAGATAGCCCTCTGAGTGTACTTTCCAAATATATAATTTATTTTAATACCCACATAATAAAAAATAACTTTTTAAATGGAGTTCTGAAAACTATGTTTTAAAAATGCCTGTTTCAGGACCATACCATGCACGTGTACGACCCACACTTTTTGACACAATTAAAATTATTTTCTCAAACCGTTTTGGGAAATGGTTTGTAACACACTGAAGATTGATGAGCATATTTTTCTGTATTTTTTTTTCTAATATATTTTTTTTAATTAATTTTTTAATGGCCGTAATTATCTTTTTAAAAATTTGACGTGTACGACCCACATAATTTGATGTAAACTTAACATTTTTTGATTTTTTTTTTTTTAAATACAAAAGAATTTTGTGTAGATTGATAACATATAATTTTTTTTCCAAAATTCTTTAAAATAAAAAAGTTATTAAATTAACAAAATTAGTTAATATTTCAAATTTATGGACCCGACTTAGTATAAATTAAATGAAAAATAGTTAAAATAATCAAATTTTAAATAAATTTACATATTTAGAATCTAGACAGTATAATCTGAAATGGGTTTTAATTTCGTATAAAAATTCTCTGATTAGAGGCGCGTAAACTATTTCTGAAGTTCATATTTGTGCTTTCATTCATGGAGATTTGAATTTGCAGGTCCATGTCTCAGGTGTGGCCATCCCAGGCCTATCTCGGACCTAATCCCGAGCCAAATGGCGGGTTGTGGAATCAACTTCCACAAAACGGGCCCCCGTTTTCAAACAAGGGTGGCTTGTGGAAAAAAAAGGAAAAATGCCATTTAGAAACGGGGGCCCGCTTTTAAACAAAACGGGGGCCCGTTTTTAGAAACGGGCCCCCGTTTTTAAAAACGGGCCCCCGTTTCTAAAAAACGGGCCCCCGTTTTGTTTAAAAGCGGGCCCCCGTTTTAGAACAAAACGGGGGCCCGTTTTTTTTTCTTCGAACCCCCGTTACCTTTCGGCTCGGGAGCTCGAAGCACAAACGGGCCCCCGTTTATGAGAGCGCGTTTTCCAATGCGCGGACTTCCGCGAATTTGTGACTCATTACCTTGCACTTACCCTTTAGTCTCTACAAATTTCATTAATTGGGATTCTTGAGGCTTATAATCATTATTATGAAGCCTAGAAACAATGTCCTTACCTTTAGAATTCACAACAGAAGACAAGAGAGAACCCTAAGGTTTTATATTCTGTTGGTTTCTAGTTAGTACAACACAAGAAGGATCCTCTAAGGTAACCAAAATATCACCTCCTCTTTCTAAATCTGACTCGTACTCCAAGAAGTGGATTTCAGAATGGCTAGGATTCCTAAAAGATTCTTCACTTAGTTCCTTTGAAACCTCTTTATAACCAATCGGCTGTGCATAACACACCATCTTTGGACAAGAATTTCCATCATGATCATCAGTGAGATGAAAAACACACATATTGCCCTTTATTGGTGGAGCTTCAATTGCCAATCTTTGTTGGGTCAGGGGCAGTTGCAAGGCTTTATTCCCAATTCCCATAGACTGATTTGTATTCCTCCTTGGCATGTCTTGGTAAGGTTGTGAATAAGATGTACTAGCCTTGGGTAACTATCTTTTGACTATTATTACATCATTCATCAGTCTTTGAATTATAAGGTCTGAATAAGTAGAGGGTTGCGCATTGGCCACTTGTACTTCTCTCTTCCATTTTCCCGAAATGATCAAGTCATCCTCCAATCCAACGGTGAGTGTTTTAACATCATTCAAAGTTGCAACTCTTGTCTGTGAATAAAGAAACTTCCCTTTGAGGGAATATAATTTATAAAAAAACACTTCAAGCTATGATCTGAATGTTTTGATTTGCAGGAATTTTGTGAACATTTTTATCAAATTTAGCCACAAAATCTCTCATAGATTCATGTATTTCATTTTTTAGTTGAGATAATTGAGCCAAAAGAGAATGCTCATCCTCTGCTACCTTGAACCTAGCTTCAAAGCTAGTTTTCAAATCTTGCTAGTTTGTTGTTACACTGTTCAGCAAATGATAAAACCAATCTGCAGCTGCTTTAGTTAATGTTTGTACAAACAACCTTACTACAACATTTTCATGTTGGAAAGCTATTACACCACACGAAACATTAAATGCATTCAAATGTTCATCAAATATGACCTTCCCATCACCACTGAATTTAGGTAACTAATCTCTCACTCCTTTGGGTAAACCATTCAAGTTTAGACCCAGATTCAATGGACCTACTGTGACCCCCCAAGGATTGTTGGCTACCATTGGAAGAATGATATTGAGAGGTGTTGGATTCATTACATTGGGTGAGGCAACACTATGCAAGGTTAGGGCTCGACAAACTGAGGATACAGGGAATGAATGGGGTGAAGAAGGAGGTATACTTTTTGCTCATCTCTTAGGTGAAAAGGACGGCTGAAAATCTAGGTTTTGCAATTCTTGAAAAATAGAGTCAACTATTTCTTCATGCCTCTGAGACCTAGTATATCTTCTTGACTCCAGCCTATTTACAATGCAAAATTTTAATGGCACCGAATAAACTCTTAAAGATTGACAATCCAATTCTTTGTATCCTCTAACCAGGAGATCGATCTTATTATTTGACTCCCCAATAGAGTCAACAAAAATCTGTTGGTTAACAGATTTGCCTTTTCTTTGATTTTTATATGTTTTCAAAATGATGACTCGTGCATACCCTTCATAAAAAAGAAAATAAACCAAAAATTGGGTGAACTGAGCTTAGTTTTACCCTCTGCATAAGAGTGCATCTCCTCATAAGATGTTCAATAATTTTTTATGCAGATTACTCAGAAACAAACACACTTTTCACTAGAAAGCGAGAACAACTTTCACATTCATTTGTCAACACAAAATAATGCTACAAGATAAATATCAATAAATTTAAATCTCATAGACTTTACTCCTACACATATTCATTCAAAAATTAACTTATTCCACCCAAAATACCAAAGTAGCATAAATATTGGTCGATTCTTGCTCATGCTTCACAGGACAAGGGGGATCAGAGCCATTTAAACAACAATGAAGCACCTTTTTTAACAAAAGAGAATCAATGAATTCACAGACTAAGAAAGAACTGGTAATGAAATAAAGTATTCTGCACATAAGCATACATCCCAACAGAGATTTCTATATCTTTCAAACACATAGATTTGAATATTGTATCAAAATATAATTTCATTCAAGTACCAAAAATGTCTACATTGAAAATAGCCGCCAGGATATGATAGTTTGTTACAAATAAAACCAGAGTCAAATGATTAACTCTACCTGAGAGTTAAAGAAGTTTAGTTTTAAAACTAAAAAAACAATAACTAAACTAGAAAAGTGGTATAAATCACGAGCCAAAGAGGCATGATTAGACTCCTGCAGATGACGTGGCTTCAATCTGTTTGTCTTGTCATATGGGGGTGTTTTGAATGTTTTGCCATTCCAAGTGAGATGAATAAAAGTTCAAAATGAGCTGGTAATGTGGGAGGCCAAAATGTAGGATTCGTTGCTTCCATACCTCTTTCTTTTTTCTTACTTGTAGGACCTTACCCTTATGCATTTCCATGTGATTGAAGCAGACAACCAACGTAGATTTAATTCTTGCAATCTTTGAGAAATCTTCAATTGTCAAGGACTTTGCTTCCTGAATCTATTGTACTAATTAAGTTCATGTGAGCTAACGCCCGATTTGACATATAACTAGCATGCATTTAATTTTGGGTCATTCCATCACACAACTCATGAATTATCATGATTGCCTGTTGTAATTTAAAACTAACATTTTGAATCCCATGGACTATTCTCTTTTCCCATTGCCACATTCACTTCATGATGCATGTGTCAATTCTACATAGAACTTCAGACTTTAACAATTCAAACTTTGAACCTTGAACCAAGAACCAAGAGGTTCAAAGGTTCAAGTTCAATATTGAGAAATAACACAGAACAACACATAACACTGACTACATGACAAAACAAAGAACAATTAACGAGCAAAGACATAACTGACATATGACCGACTTTGAACCTTGAACCTTGAACCAAAAAGGTTCAACGGTTCAAGTTCAGTACAAATTGCATCAAAGTGCTCACTTTACCATAAAAAAAAGCCGCGAAGAAAATTCTTTAAAGCACATTTTGAACTTTGAACTTTGAACTTTGAAAAGGTTCAATCACTCAGGTTCAAAGAGAGGAAATATATGACCGAAAGAGAAAATAAACACCAAACAAGAGACCTCCAAGTTTGGGATTTTTTAATGAAGGTAAGGGGGGCTAACAACTATGAAGTTTTTTTTCTATACACATTATTATGAATTTCCATTGTGGAGATTAATACCAACTCAGAGATAATTTAAAGAAACCCTCCTAGGTAAAGGTGTAAAATACTGGCAAATATTTCATTTTTGGGGGGGAAATCTTAATTTTTTTGGCGATTTTTTTTATTAAGGAAATTGTATTAAATTTAGTTGGTGATTTTTTTTTCAATTTCATAAGGATTGCTAAAAAATTAAGCCGAATCATTCATTATTTTGGGGGGAAAATAATAATTACATTGGGGAAATTTTACCTATTGTGTGAAAATTGTAGAAAAATTCAAGTGAATCTTTCACTATTTTGGGGGGAAAATAATGATTACATTGGCAAATTTTTACCTATTGCATGAAAATTGTAGAAAAATTAAGGCGAATGTTACATTATTTTTGGATAAAATAATATTTACATTGGTGAATTTTTACCCATTGTGTGAAAATTGTAATAAATATTAAAGTGAATCTTACATTATTTTTGGGGGAAAAACTGATATAGAAAACATGACACATATTTACTGTAAGTGTATTGTATATATTTTTAAATTAGAAACCATCTTTTTCGCACATATGAAATCTTGATCTAAAATTCAAAGTTATCCTTTCACATATAAAACACTCTACCTATCAAAGTTATAAAAATACGAAGGATAAAACATATTTAATATTCAATGGGACTTGTGGACGTCATAAAAACTCCTTCATTCATTCATTCAATGAGAAGCTACCAATATGAGAGATGTTGAGGTTGGTGAGCATTGATTCATGTATATTTTATATCAGGAAATGGAAAACAAGTATATCTCACATAGATTAATACAATATGTGGACTAATCCAAATGTATACACCTAGTAGCTAGTTGACGCCACTTCGCAAATCAAGAAATATGGTCATTAGTCATTTCTAATTAACACTCTTCAGCAAAGTAGTTATATTATTTTCACACTGCATATCAAAATGTAGACGATAGACACATTTCTAGAGATAAACTTTTAGGAAATGTTATTTCCTTGCTTGCAGAGGTTGTAAAATGGAGTCCATAGAAGTTGCAATCAAATTCTGGCATAAGGAGATATGGCTAAAGAGGACTATGTTGCTAAAGGCTTGCAGTTGCCATGAAGTAAATCAAATTGATGACTTACCTTGTAACTGGAGGGGTATTGGAATTATCAAAGGTAACCAGAGGGTTATTGAAAGGGTTGAGTGCAACTATAGACTTTAGCTACAGTTGCAAATAATTATGATCTCTCTACCAACTGCCATATCCCGCTTAAAATGGGTAGAATGCAAATAGAAAGCTAGGTGAAGACATAGGAGATGCAGTTTTGGAGTCAAGATTCCATGCTTGATGAAAACTCTTAAAGTTCTCCTATATCAGAAAATATAAAGAAAATCTTTCATCTTGGTATTCTCTACATCAATAACCACAAATGTGCAATAGTGGCATGTCTCATAAGATAGTTGGCATTAATAGAATCTTTATGTGTCTTGGCACTAAAATCTTTCATGTATACTAGCTTGGCATTTTTTCTTCAAGACAAAATAGAGGCAACAAGTTTTGTTGGGGGAGTCTTCTCTTGTGAATGGACCAATGGCGGGTAGAAAGGGAATCACATGTAAATAGTCAATATCTTTTTGCATTCCTTATTTTTATAAAAGGAATACCAAGATTGTAAAGAAGGATTATAAAATTTTCTGATCTCTGGGGAGATTAGAAATGGGGCTTTGTCTTGTCTAGTGTGTAGGGTGGTTTCATGGTGAAAGAATGTACACTTTCTCTCAATAGTTTTTCAATTAATAAATAGACTACTATATTGTTGCTAATATTATCTCTATTTGTAATTTCAAATGTTACATGAATCATTGTATTAAGGATATTTTGATTTGTCTTGGCAATTTCCTTGTCAATGTATGGTTGTGTAGTGTGTATGTGGGTTTCCTTCAAGGAAGGAAGTTACAGTAAGCCTGTATAATAATGTAATGGATCTATAAGAGTAATCTGTACAACTACAGATGGAGTTGTGTGAATGTTAGGCATTAATGTTTGAGTAGATCACTAATTTAAAACGATCAATTGCTTCAGTTTGCATTCTTGATCTCGTATTCGACTCTGTTTACTGAACATAAGCATTGGTTTGTTGAAGCTGTTAGAGATATGTTTCAGGAATACATAAAAAATGAAAGTGTGATTTTCTTTGTTTCATAAATACATCAAAATCAAATTACAATTGAATGTAGAATAATTAGGGGGAATCTTTCATTATTTCTAGGGAAAAAAACCAATATAGATAACACATCACATCTTCAATGTAAGTGTACTTCATTGGAATTGGAAACCTTATTTTTTTCTCATATAAAATCTCGATCTTAGATTATAAGTGATCATTTCACATGGGAAACACTTCACCTATCAGAGGAATTTATGCATTTTAGTGGCATGAAGAGTTGCATAGGTTCAAATGTTAGTTTGTTCTTGAAGAAAATATTGAATTAGCAGTTAAATGATTATAGCAGACTGATAAGTTCTAATCCTTTCAATAGGTGGCATGAAGAGTTGCATTCTAGCATGTGTACGAATGTTAGCTTATTCCTAAAGAATAAATTAAAATGGTAATAAAAAATGATTGTGGTAGATATGTTTTGATTCTTTCAAAAGGAAAAAACACGAAAAGAAATATATAGAACATCTAAATTTAGAGCTTCGAGGGTTTTTTGCAAATTGGTAGTTGTTGAGTTGATCAAGGAGAATTATAAATATTCCCCTCTATACTTATTCAATACCAGTATCAGAATTGCAATGCCCATATGTAGATGTTTCTTGTGTGTTCATAAGATATAGGTTTAATGACATTGGGTGGAGAATATTTTAGGAAAGTTGTGTTTATAATAGTTGTAGCTAAAGGGGCATTGAAATAATAGGAGGTAGATAAAGGGGTATTGAAATGCCACTACAATTGCAGATGGCCTTTCCTTGGCTACTTACCTGTTCTGATTATAATATTACTCCTCCTCTATTTCTTATAGAGAAAAGATGCATCTGTGAGCTCCCCCTCTATATTTTATAGATGGAATCTTTCATATGTAAATATCCTCCTGTAAGTTTTATAGTTAGAATCTTGCATCTCTAAAGTTATCAGTAGTGCAATGGTGGGGCTCAAGTAATTAAATTTCAACAGTATTTTATTCTTCATCATCATCCATGATAATTTCATAATAGTTTTAGTGCATGTGGTTTGATAAGTTATCTTTATCTATTTTAGGTTTCATATTGGGAATATTTCATTTCCATGTGTATAAAACAAATATATGTCAAATGGTCATTGTAAACAACCTAAAGCTTTTTTCATTCCTTACTCTTATAAAAGGAATTCCAAGGCTATTGTTAAGAGAGTTGGTTTTTTAAGGGAATCTTAGTCTCTTTGGAAAAGGGTAGAGTAGAAATGTCTATGTTAGAATGTGAAGTCTTTCATAGTGAAGAATGTAAATATTCCTTCAACAATATAAATAAGTTTATGATTTGTCATGACAATTACTACAAATATTGTCTCCAAAATGTACTTCTTGATCTCAAATGAATAATAATATCAAGGATTTTATTATTTGTCTTTGCAAATCTCTTGTGAAAGTGTAATTTTATTTGAGGGCTCTTTTCAGGGAAGATATTATATTTCTACACATGTATTGCAGTAGGTTTATTAACTTGTATCAAAAAAATTTAAAAAAATTAACAACAATATATATTCTATTAATATAAATCGCAGAGGGTAACTTCCGGTAAGTATGAATTTCATGAGACATTTATGATGAATTCGATTGAATACCTTTAAATCAGACATTGGGGTATTACCATATTTTCACATTACATGTTCGAGTTGGAAACACTAAGGTGGGAGTGAGGGACATGTCGATTATCTTGAGGGAAATGAAATCATAAACAATGTTTGTAGGTGAAGTCACTGATAAACAGTTAGGGGGGTCTTGATGAATGACCACCTGTACATAATGCATGTAGTCAAGATAGTGTTGGGGTTGGAGTTTCTGATAGCGTATCATAGGCATAGGGTTAGTTTAGACATTCTGGCTTTTTTACTTTCCATGGTGTTATACATGAGGGTTTCCAAGGAATGGGTGAAAAAACTCATCTAGATGGTGTCCGAGCATACATATTTGTGTGACATTGATGCAATGATAAATAATATGGATGAGAATCTTCTCATTCCTCTCTCGCATAACTATTACACTAGGAGGGGTGTGGTGTATAAATCTCCAATTGCACAAACACAAAATGTGGATTTGTTGTGGGCTCAAAGGAGTGATATACTATGTAGTATCAATTTCCTCCTGTATGTAGCCAAAATCAAGGAACCTGAGGAGTATGATTGGTATTGGGACTACCTAACCACTGAAGGGTTCCTAGATGAATATAAATATGATGAGCTAGATGTGGCTAAGATTTTAGGGGTGCTAGAACTAGAGAGAAGAGGAATGGATTGAGGACAACAGACACAATCTGGAGAAAACTGTAGTAGCAAAGATCATGGTAACTATGAACAAGAATTATCACTCATCTTACAAGCCAAGAAAGTCAACCAATATAGAATGAAGGATAAACATGAAGCTATGGAGATGTCGAGGTTGGCTCAAAATGTCTCCTAGTCTTGAAGTATGGTGCAGCTGCTTTGTTCTCTTTTGAATTTTGTATTGTGGGTTATGGGTTCTTAAGTTTATTTGTTAAGTAATTGAGCCATTTTTTTGTCACTATTGGACATATGATGTAGTGTAATTATAGGAAATACTACAGGGAATATATTTTCAGCTACAAGCCAAATACTACTGTATATCTTTATTTTTAATCTTCTCTTATTATAATGTGTGTTGGGCCTACCCATCTATTAACTTATCAAAAAAAAGTTTGTTCAAATGATTTATATGAATATTATTGATGAAGTGATATGTCATATGAGATTTTATTTTTGCTAAAGTGAAGTCTGAGATGTGATATATGCAAGTTCTTTCATGATAATAAAATCACCGTGTATGCTAAGATTGCAAAGAAGAACATATGTTGATTCCAATGTTTTTACTGCAAACTTGCAACCTCAATGTTGGATATAGCTCTTTTCATGATGTAAGTTGGTAGTCCAAGGGGAACTTGAGAATTTCATTCAAAATGAAAACTTTCAGCAATGAAAACACTATTATTGTTTTGGATTTTGGATTTTGGACTTCAAAAAAGATAAAAAAGGGAAAGGATTCAGGAATTCTATACTATTCTTAAGAATTTAAGAGATGGTAGTGAGTGGGCGATTCTAAACCATGCTTTGGTTCGCCAAATTAAAAAATTAAACAAAGTGGGTGAAATCTTCAAGGGTTGTTCTTATAGTTTAGGTGTATCTTATATAAGACATATTAGATTAAACAATGTATTTGACGAATCTATTTTATGTTGAATAATAAGATATCCTTTTAAGAAACATAACATAATTCTAATTAAAATACTATTTATTCATGCAAATATGACAACTATGTAATATTAGAATTGATATAAAATTTTATACTAAATACTAAACTTTTTTTGGTTGGTAATAGGTATATTTTATTAATAAAAGATTTGTAGATACATAGGCGATGCAAAATTTTGTAAAACATCTAAACCATTCAGGAAAACACACAATATATCATCCATCACCAAGCACCAAAAATTGGTTACCATTATTTAAAAGAACCAACACAATCACATGTTAGAGACAATATCACCATTATAGAAGTTCACCTCTCGAATCCTATGGACAAACATCAGACACCAACTATTACCCAAAGACACATCCAAAATGGGCCCGAGTGTCAATAAACAATAATAAAATCACATCCTAACATTCTCAACCATGCAAAACTACAATGGAAATTAAATGACAATATGTACAACTTCTCCTAGGTCATCATCCTGATTCGATAGATCATGAAAATCCATTCTTCTTGAAGTCATGCAGTCCTTTGATATGTTTTTGGTAGTCTCTATCATCTGTTTCTGCTCTATCCATCTCCATTTTTGTCATCCCACTATTAAACCTTGATAGTGCATCCATATGTGATTCCAACTTCTTCAATATCTGCATCTCATCTACAATTTTTTTTATCAATATTGAATCGAATATTGTCCAAATCTTTGTCTTCCACTTAGACTTAGGCCTTAACACTTTCCTTCCTTCCAAGCCACTCCTCTATTTATCAAATAAGAATGACATGTGGCATGTAACTAAACATTGGAAGCTTCTGAGCTCAATCCTTATCCTCTATGTATACATCCTATAGATAATGTTCAAGACTTGTTGCATTACCTCAAACCTAATCTAAACTAAACCAAACTATCATGCAAATGGGCAAGAAATGGCTCCGTAAAAATAACTTCTAATACTGCAATTATCTTGCTCATATGAGACAAAGAGAAAGCAAAAAACTTCTACCATTTCAAATTCCCTTCAAGAAATCCCAATAGCTTTTTATGCTCATCCCAAGCCACATCTGCATGATCTAGGATTGTGTGAAACTTTGACTCAAGCAAGGACCGACCTTGTAATTTCTTTCTTCTCCATCCTATAGACATCTGATTTTAACATATCAATTTCATTATTCATCATATATATTCTATCCTAAGCTAGGTCTCTTCTTAATGCCATTCTTTCTTCAGAGAAATATTCAATCATCTCAAGAGGCTTGTATGTTAGGCCTGAGTATAATCGCTCTTATAATAATTTTACCCTCTTAAAATATGAACCTCCTCATCTGCCTTTATTGCCACCTTATGGGAAAACTTTGCCACTTGCATTATCATAACCTTGGCCTCTATGGAAGTAGTATCTTCCACTCTCTTGAGAATCAAACTCCAAAACAACTGATCCATCTCTTGTATTACAGTTGACCTTCTTGTAACTGGGTGCAAATACCAAATGACCAATTGTTCTAAGTGATCATCAAAAATTTCTCTAGAGAGTACCTTATTTCTCTATTCAAGATCCATTGTGTCTAAGTCAATGTCATGCCTCCTTCTCAAGACATCAAAAGCCACTATAGAAGATATATCGCAACCTTCTAAGAGAAGTACTCCACTCTTCTTTACAATATTCCTTCCTATTTCAAGGGTCATAATAGCCAATTTCTGCTTGTTTTCCCTTAGAATCTCATCCTTCATTCTGAGTCTCTCATCCTCTCTCAGGCTATCAAGCCTAACACCTTTTCTTCTCTACAACATATCTACCATGTTTCTTATTATTAATTTTTGGAACTCCTTTGCATTTATAAACTCATCATCACCCATAAACTACTCACATGCATTCAATCGTACATCCTTACCGAGGTCACCTCCAAGCTTAAAATCATGATGGTCCCACTCCTATGAAGTGTCTTGAATTATGAAACCTAATCTCATATCAAATCTATGTGGTGGCAAGGGTGTCTCTTCTTGAAAAATCAAACCCCTCATAGGACTGAAGTGGAATGTCTTTGACTAATGATAATGTATGCAAAGCAGAAAAAAGGGATAGAGCTCATAGAAATATTTGGATCAACTAGGCAGAGTATGTGAACTCTATGTTACAAGGATTTAACATGATAAATTGCAAACAATTAGTTGTTCCTATTCTATAGGGGATGACAATTTCTCTAGAAGATTGTCCAAAGTCTCCTACAAAGATAGTGGACATGACCAAATTTCCTTATGCAAGTGTTGTTGGTAGCCTAGTGTATGCTATGTTCTATATGAGGCTAGACGTTGCACAATAAATGGGAGTCATTAGTCGGTTTATGGCTAATCCTGGATGGGTGCATTGGAATCTAGTGAAGAGAGTGTTCAGATATTTGTGAGGTACTTCTGAGTATTCTCTATGATTCAATGGTAGTTCTAATAGACCTTGATATTCCTTGAATATTCATAGGTATGTAGACTCTAAATGGGTAGGTGACATTGACAATAGAAGATTAACCACTGGATATATGTTCACGATGTTTGGTGGTGTAGTGAGTTGGATGAGAAAGCATCAAGTTGTGGTCGCTTTATCCATAACTGAAGCTGAGTACATGGCAGCTACTCATGCTTGTAAATAACCCATTTCACTTAAGAGATTGTGCTTAGATGTTGGTTTTGATGTAAGACAAATTACTATTTGTTGTAACAGCTAGAGTACTATTTGTTTAGCAAAGAATCTTAGTTTCCATGCAAGAACAAAACATATTTCAATGTACAATTTCATTTTGTTTGTGATATGGTGGAAGATGGAAAGGTAAAGTTGGAAAAAAATTGATACTTTGGTGAATTTTGTAGATGCACAGATGAAGCCAGTGAGAATTGAGAAGTTCAGATGGTGTACTGGTTCTATGGGCCTTGTGACCTTGAGTAGATGATAGAGTATTTTGACTCTTGATAGGTCTTCGACAAGTGGGAGAATTTTAGGACTAAGGCGTCTCAAACTTAGATTCCAAACACGCTAAGTTAATTATTTTTTATTTTTTCACCTCACTTTTGAATTCCTAAATTTTATGGAAACTAGTGTCATAGGTTGCTATGTTGATACTAGGACAAATTTATATTATGACTATAATGGTTTTTAGCTCAGTGGAAGTGTCATAGAGAGTTATATTTTGGTAGTCTACATTGATGGTTTGGGTTCACTTCTGACAAGTGGTGTGAGGCCAAGAAGGAACCCATTTGGCCATGGTAACTTGTGTAGCATCCTAAAATTGCACCCTTTATAATTTTAACCATATATGAGGCCCTCACCATAGTGTCCTCATTCTCGTGTTTGATTTGGACCCATTTATGTCTCTTCCATGCTATAAACTTCATATTTTCATATTGTGCCTTGTTGGGACCCTTGAACCTAGCCCAAGTTGGGGTAGGACTATGACATAACACCTTGGTCCTCACTGGCACCAGGGTGCTATGCCTTGGTCCTCCCTAATTGGGGCCTAATTCAAACCCTAAGACTTATCTGAAACTTGAGTGGGAATTGCCTCTTCAAGTCAGCCTATATCAGAAAATTAATAAGTTTGATGACAAGAAAGTATATAAGGAGGTCTTCCCCTCTGATTTGGCATAACATGATAACATACAATAGGAGAACTACAATCAAGCATTCAAGCATTGAAACATTCATCGTCAAGCATCTATAGAGGCCTTCGAGACTACATATTGCTCATTCATCAATTATGGAGAAATTTTACATCATTCATTTGCAAGCATGTGTTTGTGTTAGGGCTTTTTCATATTCATGTTATTTCATACAACATATGTGATTACATTCAAGAAGCAAAGAATTGTCATCATTCATTGCAGATATAAAGGTATACCTTGCCATAATTTTATTTTAAGCATTTGTAATATTTCATTCAAGGTTGATTCCTGATCTGGGATTTGACTCAGGCAAACCTCTATTCCCAACCTTTTTCCCCTTCTTTCTATATGCAAGAAGTAGGTGGATAGCTATTCTTCAAGAATTAAGCTTTATTTGCAGAGATGGAAAAACCCTTTTTGATATGTGAAAAATTCAAAGGATCAAGAGGCAACACCATGGTTTGTTCTTTTTCGAGACATTTTTGCACGAGACATACAAATCATCTTATATTAGTCAGATCTAGGTGCATGAAAAAATCCCAAACCTGTAGCTCAATATTTTTTCAGTTTTGTCTTTAATTTCAAGACTTTACTGTATATCAGCATTTCAACTTACAAAAGAGGGAAAAACACATCATAATCAATCAATCCACTTACTATTCACTCCTTATTTGATTTGTGACTGAATCTAGTGGATTCCTCCCCTCTTTTGAATGTAAAGGAAATATGCTCCAAAGAGAAAATTGATTTGGTGATTTATCCTTCTATGTTGCAAATTTCCAAATCAAAAGTTTCCCTTTACAACTTCTATGTTGTACTTACATTACAATTGACAAGATGAACGTTATGGAAGAGATAGGTCTTGTTTCTTTGGAAGTTTCTATATGCTACGTATCATTGGATTAGCAAGGTGTTGCTTGTGACACAACTTACTATATGCAGAAAATGAGGGTGACAAAAATGCAAAAGTTGAATTCGGAAGACCCACAGACTAATGAGACTCTTGGTGCAAGTTCTAGGAACTATTTGAGATAGTTCAAATTCCCAAGGGGCATCTCATTGTTCTCTATCTCACATGATCCCTAAAGTCAATTTCATTTCTCTTAGATCATTGAGCAAAGTGACTTAGGAATGACAACTCCAAGAATGAGTGACGTTTGATTTATATGCATGAATGCATTCCTAAAACTTGTATGATATTGAAAATATGATGATTAAGCTAGTATGAAGGTGATGCTATGATAAGGATTAGTAAATTTATCCTAACATGCTATACTAGTCTACCATGGATACTCTATGATATTAAAATGTTTGTAAATTCTATTATGATGTAAAAAAGAGAGGCTAAAATATTGTCTGAGTGGATGCACGGATCCTAGCTGGATGACAGCTAACCTGATCAAGGATTGCTGAGATATAATAAATGAACTGGCAGATTTCAAAATCTTGCATGTATACCAGGAAGGCAACAAGGCAGTAGATCTATTGGCCAATATGGAAGTGGGATATGTGGCGACTAAATGGTGGAGTAGTATGGATGCTTTCCCCAAAAATATGTGCGAGCTAGCCCATGATGATTAGTGCATTAATCAATGATCTTTCATCATGATTTTATTGAGTTGATGGGGAAATTACTCTTTTTGTTTTTTCCTAACTGAAGATCTAGAAAATTCCCCGGTGACTGGATTTTATGTCTTATTGAGTGGCCCATTTTTTTGCTACTTCTTGGAGACTTTTCTGGTGTGGCCCATTTCCAATGACATGTTGGTACCTTCTCTGGTGTGGACCATTTTCTGCTATTCAGTGACAGGGAGCATAATGAGTGGGGACAAGAATAGGCAAGAGCCTTCTACATGCAAGAAATAGAAAAAAAACAAGTGTGGTAAGAAACTATTGATGGGGGAATCCTCCCCTTCTTGGACTAACTTCATGGCCCTTCTTCTCTGCTCATAGAGGCCTTTGTCAATGGATGGAAAAAAGGGAGGCTCAGGGCTTATGGCATCAAGTATCAGATTGATGAAACCCTGGTGGTGACGGTCACTGGTTTGGTGACAACTGGCAGAAGATTTTATAGGGACAGGCAAACTAGGGAGGACTTGACGAGTTTCTTTGACAAAGACAAGGAGTGCTCTAGAGTTACCAAGATGACAGATGGTGGATATAACATGAAAGATCTTATGGATCCACGGGTTGACATGGCCGAGTTCATAATGAGGTATATTACACTCGATGGCAGATATGCCAGCATCTTTTCCTATCATTTTACCATTTTAAATCATTTTAGGCATGGTAAAATCATTTCAGTTCCTTTCTATCTAGCATCCTCTATGGAAAATTGCCTGGAAAAACATTTGGAGAATTCAAAAAACCCTGTTCTCCATGAGGGACTTATTGCGCTCATCATGGAGTACACTAAATCCCTTGAAGTTGTGCCTCCTCTAACTAAGACTGACCAACTAACTAATATCCAGGATGTCTCTGACTCAGAAATGGATTTGGAAGATAGTGAGATTCCTCTTGATGACCCTGAATATAAACATGCGGATGAAGGGGAGATGATGATGACCCTTGGGTTGTTTAGTAGTAAGAATCCTCCCAGATGGGCAGTCAACAGATACAAAACTACTAGAAAATTGATCTCTAAGGTCGAGCCCCTCTCCAAAAAGAAGAAGCTGGAGGCTAACAACTATGGTCCGAAGAATTTGGATCAGGGAATTAAAATGGACATCCGTATTAATGCCCTGAAAGAAAAATAGGGGACCATGGCTAAAGAAGAAAAAAGTGGGATATAGAGGATTGGTAACCTTATGAACTTGGTTATGGAAGGTACCAGATGCCAGGATAGCTGTTGGAAGTGGGTGGAGCATGAAATTGAAACCCTCAAAGTGGGGCTTAAAGAGATTATTGATATCTTCACTACTTCCCTTGAGCCTAGCAAATCTGAGAAACTCATGATTATGACCCAAAAGCTCTCCCAGGATGTCGAGGTGATGAAATGAAATCATGAACAAAGAATTGAAAAGGTACAACAGTTTATGGTGAAGATTAAGAAAAATCTCAAGAACCTGGTTTACATAACTAAAGAACTCATGAACAACAGTATAGAGGGGCTTGAAAAGATCAATGCCATGGTTGCTAATTACAAATCCTACCATAGTGAACTAGTGAAAGATCTTGGAGGGGAAGATATGGCTGGTGGAGACAACAAAACCACTGGTCCTAGTTATTGAACCAGAAGCAGAAGCAGTAACAAGGGTACCTCTAGATTCAACAAGATTTCCATCCAGGAGAACAAGGATATATTTCTCTCTCTTAATTGAGAGTCTTTCTTTTGTTTTGTCTTATTTGTCTGTGTCTTTTTTGTTTTCTTGACTATTCGGGGGTGCTCCCCTGTTTTGTTGTTGTTTCATGTCTATTTGGTTGATGGCTGGTTATTGTGAAACTTTTGGTTTTGGGTCCATGTAAAACTTGTTTATCTTTATCAAAAACCAAAGAGAGGCTAAAATGCTTAGTAAAATGACTAGAAGTTTTATGCACAAAAGACTTGGATCTCTAAAAATGAGAGAATGAGAGCTCTATTTATAGGGAAAATAGGGCAATGGATGGTCAAGATTAGATAATCTTAACAAGGGCTAGGATTGAAAGTTAATCAATCCATGTTTACCATTCTCACCAATGAAATGGTGACAATTGTTAATAAGAGGTTGCTTGAGAGGAAATGTAAGAAGCATTAAATTTTGAGAAGACATGAAGGTTACCTTAGGAGGTAAGGCTAAGCTTAGATTAGGGTCATCTAATGGATATAGCTTTTACCCAAGGGGTAAACTCTTGTGCAAGGGTTAAAGGGATAACCAAGGGTAAAGCCATGAATGCTTTATGAGACCCGAGTTAGATTAGGGTTACGTTAGAGTGAAAGTCTCTAAACATGCAAGAAGATTGACTTAACCATTAATGGTTATGAAGAATTTGGTGACAAATTTGTAAGAGTCCTTCCAAATTTGGGGGAACTCAACAAGTTAGTTTGCTGAAGACATAAAGCCTTTATTTCTTTTAGAAGATTTTGGAAACTTTGAGAAGTGACTTCTATTTTCTTAGGAATGTGACAATAATTAGGAGATGAATTAGGCTAATTCAAATGGATTAGAAGAATCTAGAAGGGGGTTTAGGAGGCAAGTGGGAGATGTAGGAAAATGCAAGTGGATGTAGGAGGACTTTAATTAAAACAAAATTACTTTATTTCAGCAAAATAGATGCAACTTGCATAAATACAAGTGGGAGAAAATAAATAAATTAGATTTATTTATTTGCAAGGATCAATTTAATTAAATGTAAGTTTAATTAAAAAGGGAGAACGGGAATTAATTAAATAAAGTAATTTACTTAATTAAAGGCTAGAAAAGGTTTAGGTGAACTTAATTAAATAACTTGAGTAATTCATTTAATGAAATAGATGAATGTGAAGAATTTAATTAAAATAGAATTTAATTAATAAGGGGAATGTGGTTAAAATGAATTGTAAATATTCATTTAGGAAAGTGGTCAGATTTATACATCTACATTTTGCCCATCTTTGAAGTGATGTGTGTGCACATGTTGATTCAAAAAAAACATTAGAATATTTTACCAAAATTTGATCGATATGATGTTGTGTCGAAATGTCGATATGATACCCCAAATTTGATGAACGATATTGATGATGCCCCCTCGAGAGATAAATCAACGATTTAGTGAAAAATCTATCAAATTGATGAGCATTTTTGGATTAATTGCAAAATGAGAATATTGATTTTGTTGAATGCACATTATTGATTAATCTCCTGAAAATGATATTGATAAGGTTAAAAATGAAAAAGTGAGAAAATACATGCCCCTTAACCTTTTTTATTTTACCCTATTAAAAGGTAAAAAGTGATTTGGAAAAAATCATTTGCACACTTGTCTCATTTTGATTATGACATTGGAGCTTTGACGATGTTGTCGAGTCCATACACTTCACAATGATTTGAGCGCATCAAGTGATACCGGAGACCTGCCGCCTATGGCCCACTAGTAAGTGGACAAAATTTCTCTACATTTTTTATTGATTTTTCTCATTTTGATCACGTTTTTCAAATTTGAATCAATTTTTGTTGGGTTATAGTGTAGGTTAATTTTCTTAGCGTACATGATAGGATTGTTAGCACATAGCGAAAAGCTATGTATTTTAGCATCTGGGGAGAATATGGTAGCACTGATGGGGAATTAGATAAGTGGTTATGAGATTTCATTGGAGGAGTTTTCAGATTTTTGTTATGCTCCGCTGCCATCAGTATTAACAGGTTTCATTGGTGGATTTTTGTATCCCGATTGTAGGTCAAAGGGACTAGCCATGGGATGGGGATTGGTGCTAGAGGACATGGTGATGCAAGGATGTAGGTTTGTATGGGGGTCCTGTATGTTTTCCCATCAATACAGAGAGATTCACCGGGTGGTATTTCTAGGATATAGCAGTTTATCAGCTAGGGTGACATTGTTACAGGTATGGGCCTGGGAGCATATTCTTATGTCGAGACCGCTTGTAGATAGGGATAGGCTAGTTGGTCGGGCTTATGTTTATGGGTATACAGGTGTAGTTGTCTAGTGTAAGCTTGGCAAACTAGAGCATTGGCAAAGGTCATTAGATGATATCGATACGGTGATTTCGAGACCATATATGAATTATGAGGTGTGGGTAGAGGACGGGATATAGATGCCCTATGTATATATGTTGAGGTATCTGATCTGGCAGATGCCCTTTATTATTGAGAGATTCTTGCATAACTATTCAGGGATAGTATGGTAGATAGCAGGGGATGCCACAAGGAGCTTGTTTATATGCTTGTCGGCAACAGAATGTGCTAGAATGGGGTCCCACTTTGGATTGCGTAGCAAAATTTGAGGAGTATATGACGCTAGTAGGGAAGATCTGGGATTATGGGGCTAGGGTTGTGGGTGCAAGTATGATAGAGGATTTTTCAGTGTACTTAATGGCACATGCAGTGGCACGTATATCTGATCCGACATAGATGCTACCCAATGTGATCCACCTGGTGGAGATCCAGGAGCTAGAACATCTATTGCAAGACCGTCAGCCTCAAGAGATAGCCATACCTAAGAGACCTGTCTCTATTGTTTTTTATCACTTTGTTGTATTTTGACAGACATGATATCCCTTGTACATTTTGACCATTTTGGATATATATATATATATATATATATATATATAGCACTCATTTTTTTCATCCACATGTAATGTGTTATTGATGATGTTTTATGATATGCATTATGTTTCGATATGAGATTCTATGAGGATGATTCGATGCTTAGATAATAATGCTCTTGATTTTGATTTGGATGTGAATGTATGATTTATGATTTTGATGAGTGAGAATGTGATGATGTATTGCATTGATTATTTTGATTTATGAGATGTATCTTAAAAATGATATGTATGATAATGATAATGATAATGATGTGAGATGTATCTTGAAAATAAGATGTATGATAATGATAATTATGTGAGATTAAAATGATATGCAACTAAATGCAAGTTTTAAAATGATATGCAACTAAATGCAAAATAATTTGATTTTATCGTTGCCATTCCTATGTAGTCACTTGTTTGTGCTCTATTTTGTTTGTCATCATTGAGATTTTGATATGTTGGAAGTTAATACAAGTGTCATGGTATAATTGAACCTTAACGGCATGAGTATAACTTACATGGATTTTGATATTGCAAGGTGGCACAAGTGTTGAGGTATAATTGAACCAAGATGTCCTGAGTGTTGTGTGCATAAAACAAACAAGAGCTAACCATTTGCATGTGCAAAGTGGGAAATATCTTCAATGATATGTTTCCAATCATGTCTTAAGACAAATTTGCATCGTATGAATGATTGCCTCACAGATAGGAAACTAAAGAAAAATATCAGATTCCTTCATTGCTTCTGTAGCTCAGTGCATCCTCGAGTAGCTCAAGAGATCTAATAATTCAGAAATTAAGATATAAAATAGTCAAAACCTCATGTTATATATAAACAAATCATAATTTAGAAACACATCCATCATGTGTGTGTTAACATTTTCCATTTGATAATGGTCTTGTTTTCTATTTTGATGAGCAGTTGTTGAGAGTAGTTCTCTAGCATGCTGCGATCCTTGTCGTTTTGGTTGTTAAAATGGTTAAAGTGGGAGGAATGCTACCCCTATTCATAGATATCAATCGACATGGATATATATGGTGATTACCAAGCCATGGTGGGATATGATATGGAGAAAGTTGGTTTAGATAAACCAAAGATAGTGACTACGCTAAGTATGTTCAGGATAATGTTGCGTGGATAAGTGTTGGGAGATGGCCATTAGCTGAGACTAGATGGATTAAAGATATGAGTACTAATAGATAGAGGAGCCATTCTCTCACAAATAGCGCTTGTGTCTAGGTTTCCACTACTTGTTTTATTGCACTTTTTTTTATTTGTTTTTTATTTCTTTGTATTTTTTGCTTTTTTTAAAATTTTTTTGTATTTTTTGCTTTTTCCATGCATTGAACGACTCAAGTGTAGAATTCATCTAGAATTTTTTTTGTATTTTTCACTTTTTGCATTGGACCCAACCAGTTAGGTTCAAACTTTCCCTTCTTTTCTCAATCTTGTTGATTTCTTGGATTTTCCTTTAGTACGAGATCATCGACTTTGAAAGCCCTAGGGACGGTTTTGTGATTACCAAGAAGCTCTAGTTCATGCAACTTGCTCACTCGATATTCCTCATCTGGTATGAGGCCCTTCAAAGATACTCAGAGAGATGGGATTTCTACCTCAAGAGGTAGAATTTATTCTGAACCATACACCAATGAGTATGGTGTAGGCCTTGTAGGTGTCTGAATACTAGACCTATATGCCCAAAGTTTCAGATTGAGTTGTACATGCCAATCCTTGCCCACATCATTTATTGTTTTCTTGAGGATTTTCAAAATTGTTTTCTGTGATGCTTCTTCTTGACCATTCCCCTATGGGTAGTAAGGTGTGGAGAAGAGATTTTGGATTTTTAATTGTTCACATTGCTCTCGTACATCTTGAATTTTGAAAGGACACCCGTTGTCTGTGATGATGGAACTGGGAATGCCATATCTGCAAATGAGATAATTGAGAATAAATGAGGTGATCCATTTTCGAATTATAGTGGTCATCGGGACTGCTTCAATCCACTTTGTGAAATATTTTGCTGCAGTGATAATGAACTTATCTCCATTTGAAGAAGAAGGATGATTTTTTCCTACTAAATCAAGTCCCCATTGATAGAAAGGCTAAGATGTGGTGAACGACTGCAGCTCCTTTGTTGGTGCATGGATAAGATTGCCATGAATTTGAAATTTAGGACATTTCTTTGCAAATTGATAGGACTCTTCCTCCAATGTCAGCGAGTAATATCTCATTCTCAGAAGTCTCTTCGCAAGATTAGGACCACTTGAATGCATACCACAAATACCCTCATGAAGCTCATGTAAGGAAAAGTCAGAATCATAAATTGTCTCGTATAGAGGTGAGTCTGAACCGGTTAGGGTATAGATGACTTGGGATGTGGAATTGTCATATGATGGGGAAAATAATTGCTCTACCAGGAATTCGTAACGACTCTGTTTTCTCGAATTTGCAGTAGTGAAGTGATAGTGCCCATTGCATCGACAACTCTATTCTCGAATCTTGGTATTTTCTCAAAAGTGATGTGTACAAAGTACTATTTGAAATCATCAACAATTCTCTTGTAAGGTAGGAGCTTATCATCCTTTGTCTGATATTCATTGTTGATCTGATTGATAACTAGTTGAGAATCCCCATAGACTCTCAATTCCATGATTTTCCATTCCACAACCATTTTGATTCCTATTACCAGAGCTTCATATTCAGCGATGTTGTTGGTGTATGGAAACATCAGTCTATAAGATCTTGGAATTGTGTGCTCTTTTGGACTGATGAACAAGATGTTGGCACCCAATCCATGTTGTGTATAGGATCCATCAAAGGATAGGGTACATTGCTTGGGTGTGATAGTAAGGAGATCCATGTGTGGAAATTACACCTGCAGTAGTTGTTGATCTGGTAGTGGTGCTTCTGCTAGTTGATCTACAACTACCTATCCTTTGATAGCCCGACATTCTATGTACTAGATATCAAACTCATTGAGAATCATGACCCATTTATCCAATCATCCTGTAAGAGATGCCTTGCTGAGTAAATACTTGAGAGGATCAATTTTCACTACCAGCTTGATTGTATGGGCTAGCATGTAGTGGTGGAATTTTTGAGAGGCAAACACCATTGCAAATCAAGCCTTATCAATGAATGTATAATTTAGCTCATATCCATTTAAAGTTCTACTGATGTAATAAATAGCTCATTCCTTGCCTTCTGGATCTTCTTGTGATAGCACTGCCCCCAATGATACTTTTGTTGTTGATATATAGAAAATGATCAGCTCGCTTGCTATTGGTGGTACTAAAACTGGCAGATTCATTAGATGTTGCTTCAGTTGGTAAAATGATTTCACACACTTGTCTTCCCATATAAAAGGTATATTCTTGTGAAGCAGATGATTGAATGGGAGACATTTATTTTCCAGTTGAGGTATAAATTGCCTAATGGATTGTAGTCATCCCTGCAAAGATCTGTGTTGGCTAATGTTCTTAGGAGGTGGCATTTCCATGATAGCCTGCACCTTTGTTGGATCTACTTCAATGCCCATTTTTGACACAATTTAGCCTAATTGTTTTCTTGATGTGACCTCAAAGACACACTTCTTAGGGTTTAGTCTGACCTTGAATTATTCCAATCTAAGAAATATTTTATCCAATATGCCTAGATGTTCTTCTCGGGTGAATGATTTAGCAATTAGATCATCCACATAGTCCTCCATGAAGGTATGCATCATAACGTGGAAGATTGCCATCATGGCTCTTTGATAAGTTTCCCCCGCATCTTTCAAGGTGAAAGGAATGATGTTCCAACAATACATTCCCCATGGATAGGTGAATGCAGTTTTATCTTGATCCTCTGGGGCTATCTTCATTTGATTATAGCTAGAGAAACCATCCATTAATGATAACATTGTGTGGCCTTCTGTTAGATCACAATTATGTCAGTGCTTGTGATAGTTCTGATACTTAATATAAGTACATATCCAATAACCAACAAGATGAGAGGGGGGTGAATCATACAAACTTAATCTTCCATAAAAACATCAGATTCAATCTCGGTAACATATACTTTAGTAATAAAACCAAAATTGTCAAACATGCAAACTCAAAAGTATATAAACATCATAAACCTCATAACACCAGATTTAACATGGAAACCCAAATAGGGAAAAACCACTGTGGGATTTCGGACCCACTAAGAAATATACTCTTCTAGAGTATGCTCGGTTAAAAGAAAATCCTGTTAAAGATTACAAACACATTGCTAGATGTGACCCGGTTAAGGGATTTCCCTCAGATCTGTTAAGATCTTCACCTTGTTAGAAGTGACCTTGTCAAAGGATTTCAAACACTCAATCAAAATGTCACCTTGATAGAGGGTTTTACAAATAAGACTGTTAAGTCCACTCGGCTAAGAGATTTTCTGTCACTTTCACAAAATAACAGTAATAAAAATCTATCTGCAACTTCACATCTAAAATGCTAAAGCAGATTCCTATTTGTTCAATACAATCTAGACATAGAACTAATCTTGTCTATCTGCTAGGCTTCTATACTCTATTATTCTAACAAGTCTTCAAGCTTTTGTGCTCGGTAATCACTATGTAGCATCCCTGTGCATACACTTGCCTGCATACATTTTTTATCAACAATTTCCTATTTATAAACAATTAGGTAACCACATAATCTCCTTGATCACATTTCCCATGATCAATCATAGCCATTAGATCTTCAATCTTGTCCAGGTTCAATGCATCTTTCAATCTGAAAATGTTTTACCCCACCTTGGAACTTGCATATTAGTCTTGGAACTTGTGCTAGGGCATTGCAGTTCAATCTGTGTTGTAGATCTTCATGCCGACTTTCCATTGCCTTAGATTCATTAACAAACTTCATGCATGACATACCAATCATTTAATCAATTCTAGCTCATCAGCTTCCTTCATTAAATACAACATGTAAACATTTAATGCATTCTGTTATAGCTCGGTTACAACTCAGTAAATACTAAAATTCACTCGGTAGACACTCCGCCTTCATTAACTAATATCAATAACCTTAGGGTTTACCGAATAGGTTCCTTAGGGTTTACCGACTAGGTTCTTTTCTTGATAACATAGTGTAGTCACATAAATCTGTCCACTTAATTAAATAAATACTTAGTATTTATTTGATTATTTAACCATCAATTAATAATTAATTAAATTAATATTTAATTAATTCATCTTAACCCTATTCTCCTATTAATTAAATAAATTATTCAATTTATTTGATTTAATTCACTTAACCAAATTCAGACCATTAATTAAATAAATAAATCATATTTATTTAATTAAATATTCTCTCACATTTAAATAAATTAATATTTATTTAAATCCCCCAAAATCCCACCTCTCACATTTAAATAAATAAATCATTTATTTAAATCACCTTTATCCTCCACCCACTTGCATTTTCCTACAAATGCAAATTGCACAATTATTTTAAATAAATAATTTATTTAAAACACCTTTATCCTCCACCCACTTGTATTTTCCTACAAAAGCAAGTTGCACAACTATTTTAAATAAATTATTTATTTAAAATCCTATTTATCCTCACCCACTTGAAACCTTTAATGGTTTCCCTTAAAGTAGTCAAACTTGATGGCTTTAAAGTCTTCAAACTTGATGGCTTCCTTCTATAGTCTTCTTAAGACTTTAATGGTTTTCCTTAAAGTCTTCAAGCCTTTAATGGTTTCCCTCAAAGTCTTCAAGCATTTTAATGCTTTATCTTCATTTTTCTCATTTAAATAAATTAATATTTATTTGAATATTTATCCAAATTCAACTTACACCATTTAATTGAAATAAATGATTTTATTTTAATTGAAAATACCAAAATTTCTCCCACTTGCATTTTCCTACAAAATCCACTTGTATGCCTAAACCCCTTCTAGATTCTTCTAAACCCTTCCTAATTAGCCTAAATCCATCCCCTAAATATTGTCACATTCCTAAGCAAATTGGAGTCACTTCTCAAAGACTCCAAAGTCTTTGAAAAGCAATTAATGCTTTGTGTGTTCAACAAATTAACCCTCAAAGTCTTGGATAACCTTTGAAAGCTTCCAACCTTCAACCACTTAATCCCCAAAGTCTCCAATAACCATTAATGGTTAATTCAACCCTCCCACATGGTTAAAACATTTGTTTTGACTCAACCTCTACCCAACCCAAAGGTCTCATCAAGCCTTTAATGCTTTGACCATGATTATCTCTTAATCATTTGCACAAAGGTTTATCCTTGGATTAACTCTTAATCCAATGGGTAATCTTAATTTAGACTTGACCCTTACCTTCTAGATAACCATGAGGTCTTCTCAGGCCTTTAATGCCTCCAACCTCTTCTCTCAACCCAATCCTATGTTGAAACTTGTCACCATTTTATTGGTGCCAATTGTGCACATGGATCCCCAACTTTCAATCCTAACCCTTGTTAAGATTTCTCAATCTTAACCCTTCATTTCCCTATTTCTTCTATAAATAGAACCCTTCTCCTCAAGCAAAAAGAGAAGCATTTTAGAGTATTGTTGTTATACTGGCATTAGCATAGAGCTTTTTCATAGCATCACTATCTACTCTAGCATAGTATTTAGCTTTTTATTTCATATTTGAAGCTTAGTATTAAATCTCAATCCTCCATAAGCATCCATAGTGCAAAAAGCTGCTGAGAGCTACACTCGTTTGGGACTTGGAGAGGAGAGGAACAAGGGAGGAGCAACTATGAGCATCTTGATTAGCTATTTCATTCTATGTTTATATGCTTTCTATTTCATGCTTAATATCTCTCTTGATATGCCTGTTTAGGATAATCTTTTGTTGCTAACACTAACGTTTGTTTCTTGTGCTCTTGTGTGTGTTGCCATCAAACAGATTTTCTAATCCTTTTTGCAGAGCATCATTTGGTGAACCCGACGTGAATCCAAACACCAAAAAGATCATTTTTTTTTTTTAACCAATAACATGTTTGAATGTTGAAAATGTCACACAGGTTGCGATTTTGACACTGTTTTGGTGCGTTTGGCATTATTTTGGCGCTATTCCCCCTGTTTCAGTGCTTTTCCCTTCTCTGTCTTTCCCTTTCTTTTAATACGTTTGTGTTAAATAGTGCCTCTGTTCAAACGCAGACTAGCACTATTGTAACAAAACGTTGTACAAATCACCTTGTAACCAAAAAAAAAAAAAAAAAATTAGGCTTGTAGAAGCCCACCAAATAGGCAGATTTTACTAACTATTTTTGTCTTTTGTGCAGATTTAAATTAGATTAAAGAGTAGATTTATATTTTTTACTAACTTGTTTTTGAAGTTGGTTTTAAAAATGAATTCACTTTTTATTTTGGTTTAAAATTAACTTCACATTTCAAATTTGGGCTTTTGAAAAAGAATCACACATTTGTTTGGGGCTATTAAAAAGAATTTCATTGTTCAAAGGTAAAAAGAACCACAAACTTATACAAAAACAACTTTATTTTTTTTGCAAGTTAGAAAACAAACTTCGTTTTGGTGCTTAAAATCAACAAGGCAAATTTTATTTCTTGCATCAAGATAAAACTCACAATCCACACTTCCATTTTTGGTGCAAATAAAATTCACAATCAACTTGTCTCATTTTCAAAGCAATTTTACTTCATGCAAACGTGTTTTTCATTAAGTTGACCAGGATTTTCAAATTCTAGTTTACTCAAACAATTGCCTTTGAAAATTAAAAAGAACACCATGATTGTTGGAGCAACATCTCCAAATAGTTAGATCACATTGCAATGATAGATTAAAAAGAACAAGTGTTTTTCGTGCTTGGCACACTTGTGCAAAGAGTTGGTCGAGTGGTCCTACCTCTAACACACACTATCCTCTCCCTTGGCTCTCGTGGTCCTAGGTGCAAGAGAAAAGTGTTAGTAACACTCAAATTTTATCTTTTTAAGAGAGGCCTGCCAAGGGATCGATACTCTTGGGAACGACCTTGAGCGGTAAATCCTTCGAGCCGCTATAGAAATCAGGTGTGAGCGAAAGCTGTAGCCTTGGGTATAGCTGTTCCTACAGTGTAACTGGCCGAAAGGACAAATGGGCCCCACCACCAGTTACAAGGCTCTTAAGTGAGTCACTGCAGAATGAACTTATGTCCAAAAACATCGAACATGACTAAACACCTTTAAGTAGTAGCCCACCCGTTCTATTGATTGAGGATATTTGAGGTATAATTTAGTGCAAGAGCATAGATGGTTTTGCTCCCAAGATACTCACCATACATATTTCCTTGAGTAGAAACATAGCTTTTTGAAAGGTCACTTGTGGCTTGATAAAAGTGGTGACTCCCCCATCATAGGGATCATCTATTTGTTATGCTCGTGCAAGACTTAGTATATCACATCCTTACCTGCCACGGCGGGATTGATAAGGTATGTAGTACCAAAGTCGAAGAAATATCAAGATGTGGGCTAAATTTATCACAACTGGCCATTTGACCTTAGGGATAAAAAGTGTTTGAAGTGTGTTCGTTTTACAGACCTAGTGCGAATTGAGCCGACTTCAGGCTTTGGAAATACACCTTAAAATAAATCTAAAGGAAGGGTCAAAAACAAGTCCAAGGATTGGGTTGATCTAGACCCATACTCATTTGTGCCTTTTGAGGCAACATTCTTGTGTTTGTGTGCTTGCTTTGTTTTCTTGTCAAAGAAAAATCAGAAAATCAATCCCAAAAACAAAGTATTCATCCAACATCTGTCAACACAACCAAAAACATCAAAAACAAAGTGCAAACAAACAAAGAGTCAAAAATTTATGACCATTCTTCACATCTTGCGAAAGAAGAAGTGTCATCAGAGTATCACCTTGAAAAGGAGACCACTAAGCTCAAAGGCTTTAATCAAAAGGAGAAAATTCTTCTATATCAATCGACAAATCTTTGTCTCCCATAGAGTCTTTCTACATCGCATGCGTCTATACCTTCAAGGTAAAACAAACGAGTTTGATTCAGAATCATTGAACCACAGAGCTTTTATGCAATATAGAGCTCTGAGTTATCACAAAAATCAAGGAGGAAAGATTAATCCCAATTTCTTCCCAAACATCTGTATCACCTACAACACAGCTCGAGAAGTGCCACCAACGTCTGAAAGGGAAGAAGAAGAGTTTGTCCCATTTGTGACACAAAGTTTTTATTGAAAGTTGAAAACATTTTCATCCATCATCCCACTCATACATCATCACTTCATCATCAATCCATCCCAAAACTCTCAAAACATTAAGAGGTTCTTGTCCCACGATTCCTTTTTAGATATTGCTTGAAATCAAACACATCACATCACTTTTTAGATTGTTTCTACATCTAGGATAAGCTCATCCTAAGAGACACATCTACGCAGGTTAAAACTAGTTCATGAGTGAATCCTCTCATTGCTAGGTAGTCAAAATCTGTAACACATCTCAGATTTCTCTACTCCTTATCACATCAAATCTTATCAAAACAAACAAGCAATTCAAAGAAGGAATTTCGGTTGCATCTACCTTAAAGTGCTAGAGATCTACATACCACCAATCCACTAAAATCATCAATCCTTCATCAAACAACTCATCATCATCTTCAATCAACTTCAACACAAACTTGCAAACAAAATGGCTCAAACTCGATCACGGTCAAGGCAACGAGAAATTGAAATTGAAGGGCATGACCCAAAAACAACCAATAATGATCATCAGATGTTCAAGAATCCACTTCCATCACAAGATCAAAGGGGTCCTTCCACGTCCAGACGAGGTCCTGATACCACTGATTATACGCAAGCTGCGTATAATTACACTATCAATCACCTGTATGATGCCAGTGAACAAATTGCAACTATCACCTTCAAAAATCCCACCTCAAATTGCAATGTTGTTACACATCGTGGCAAGGTCACCATAAAGGCAGCTCCACAAGGCACCACCTCCATCCCAAAGCAGTACAATCTTATGGAACAATTAGACAAAACCCCTGCGCTTATATCCATCTTGGAGCTTTTGCGTCTGTCACCCTCTCATAAAACAATCTTGGATCAAGCACTCCAAGAGGCGTCAGTCCCTGCAAACCTGAATACGGACCAATTTCAAGCCATGGTTGGAAATCTAAAGTCATCACCTTGTCTCACTTTTTCCGAAAGTGACAACTCTTCTTTCCAACAACCTCATAACGCCTCACTCCACATTGAAGGCTTTGTCAACCAACACAGGATCAAGCGAGTCTTAATCGATAATGGAGCAGGCCTAAACATTTGTACACTGCAATTGGTCACAGCATTGGGATATGCAATAGAATCAGTGGATCCTCACAAGAAGATCACCATCAAGGCCTATGATGATGCAGAGCGTTCATCCAAAGGAGCTGTGGTACTACCAATCCGAGTGGGCCCTGTAGTAAAGCACATCATCTGTCAGGTTCTGGACCTTCCTCTGCCATATAATCTATTATTAGGGAGACCTTGGATACATGCCATGCAAGCCGTTCCATCTACCTACCATCAATGTATCAAGTTCCCACATAATGGTGCAGAGATCACAATCCTGGGCGATGCAAATCCCTTTGCATTTTGCCATAATATCAGCCATCAACCGGAGATTACTGTTCCTAATAATAGGGAAGCTATTTCTTCCACATCATATGTAAATCCCGCCTCTCTTGCCAGTTCAAACACTCCTATACCCAAGCAAGAAAAGCTTAAGATGAAAGTCGCAGAGGAAGGTCCTAGAGAATACAACTTGAGTCAACTCTTTTGCGTGGGACAAATGCCCACTTCTCCTAGAACACATGGTAAACCACAGCAGTTCCTCCAACAACCACTAATCACGCCAGCATGTGCCTTGACGCCTTTCGTCCTTGGAAAGAGTCAAGAGGAAGAGACACAAGATGAGGATCTAGCAGACTGGATCTATAAGGATCCCATCACCACTGACAAACCGCAAGTTACACTTCCTACGGACCAGTATGGTAAAGGCCTCCTCATTATGCAAAGAATGGGGTATGATGGTCAAAGTGCTTTGGGATCCTGCAAACAAGGACGACATGAACCTCTGCTACCAGAATTCAAACCCAAAGGTAATATAGGCCTAGGCTTTGAAAAAGAGATCCTTCCTAAACTCAAATTCAAAGGAAAACCCAGCAAACCATTTTGCCCACCTACTGCAAAGAGGACACCTTTCATAATCAAAGCACCATCAAACACTATCCCCACTGCCCCATCGAGGCTCACAAACCCACCACAACCATCTACAATACCAATCATCCCATCAAACGAACCAGTAATCCCATCAATAACACCAATAGCAGCAGCAACTGTATCCGAACCCGTAGCAGCATCTATGGCACCAGCCGTTCCAATAGAAGCCACTAAATCAACACTGTCGATACTTCCAGTGACAAATCCATTAAACCCCATCACAATTCCTGCAGCACCGATCACTACAAGGATACATAAACCAATCACACCTGCCGTGTTTAACTCCAAAGACATCCCAGTATGGTATAGCAATCGGATGCTGGAGAGTGATTCAGAGACCGACTCACATGAGTGGGAATTCGATTCAGTGCAACTTAACACTTCAGATGAGGAAGACACATCACCACCTCCACCCCGCAAAGACATCCCTGTTTACGGAGAAGCACAGATAAAGACCACTTGGGTACCTGAGCTGGAAACATCTTCCACAGACCCTACGTCTCATCCTACGCCGGATTCTGATAGGGAGAGTACCATCAACGACCTTCACCACACTGTCTTAACCCTCACTGATACATCTCCCGCACTTAACTTAATCGATGAAGTAATGCCCATTATCCACCCTGAACTCATCGAATGGAACCAACCAAACCCCCCATGTCTTGACCTCTTCCAAAATGATGAGGCTATCATTGACTTTTTGGAATTAAGGGATAATCTACCAAGCGGGGATCACAAAGCTGGATTCGCCATTGAACTTCATAGCGCAGCATACTTCGGGGCGGATGCCAAACCCTTCAGCTGCAAAAATATAACATTAAAACATGGATCTTCTAGTGAAAACCACACTGTGGCACTGTTTGATCCAACAAAAGTAAAAAGAAAGAGCGTATCCAACGGTGAAAACCTCTCTGAGGCGCCTGAGGATGAAGGGTTTGACATTCTCCCTGCTAATACACAACAGGAACGATCAACGATTCTCATTGAGGAGACTAAAGAATACAATGTGGGGACTCCTGAAAACCCTCATATCATACATCTGGCATCTCTTCTCACTCCAGAGGAACAACCTCAATTTATAGAGTTCTTCCAACAGCGTCAGATCAACTTTGCATGGTCATATGCAGACATGCCTGGGCTTGATCCTGATTTAGTCATGCATCATCTCACAGTAGCAAAAGGAGCCAAACCTATCAAGCAGAAGCTTCGTAAGATGCATCCTCAGATTGCCGTGCTAGTCAAAACAGAACTCAAGAAACTCCTGGATGTTGGTTTCATTAGACCAATTGATTATGCAGAATGGATCTCCAACATTGTACCAGTTGGCAAACCAAAAGGGGGCATCCGCATTTGTACAGACTTCAGAGATCTGAATAAGGCATGTCCTAAGGATGACTTCCCTCTACCAAATATCGACATCATAGTAGATCTGACAGCAGGACATGCCATGCTTTCACTCATGGATGGCTTTTCAGGATACAATCAGATAAAGATCGCACCAGAGGACCAACATAAGATAGCCTTCACATGTCCATGGGGCACATACTGCTGGAATGTAATGCCTTTTGGTCTAAAGAATGCAGGAGCAACCTATCAAAGAGCAATGACCACCATCTTCCATGACATGATGCATACTATAATGGAAGATTATGTGGATGATTTACTAGCAAAATCACTTACTAGAGAAGGACATCTTCACATCTTAGATAAAATCTTTGATAGACTGGAACAATACCATGTTCGACTCAACCCAAAGAAATGTGTCTTCGGAGTGACCTCCGGGAAGCTTCTAGGATACATTGTCTCAAGCAAAGGCATTGAGGTCGATCCAGCAAAGGTTAAAGCAATCATGGACATGCCACCTCCAAAGAATATCAGTCAGCTAAGAACACTACAAGGACGGCTTCAATCTATCCGCAGATTCATTGCACAATTGGCTGATAAGTGTCACCCATTCACACACCTGCTACACAAGAACATCCGCTTTCAGTGGGATGACAGATGCCAGCAAGCATTTCAGGCGCTTAAAGACTATCTCATGAATCCACCATTGCTGATGCCACCAGATCCAAGTAGACCATTATTGCTCTATATCTCAGCAACAAGTACAGCATTGGGTGTACTACTGGCACAACATAATGCAGAAGGAAAAGAGTGTGCTATTTACTACATCTCTCGCACACTTGTGGGCTATGAACTCAATTACACACCTATTGAGCGAGCTTGCCTAGCAGTAATCTTGGCAGCCACTAAACTGAGGCACTATCTGTTAACACACAAGGTGCAACTCATTGCAAAGATTGATCCACTCAAGTATTTACTTAACAAAGCAGCATTGACAGGTCGCTTAGCCAAATGGGTGATGATTCTAAGTGAATTTGATATTGAGTATGTGGACCGTAAAGCTATCAAAGGTCAGGTTATTGCAGATCAGTTGGCCGATGCACCTCTCATAGGTGATCATCCTCTCATTTCCAATTTTCCAGATGAAGAGATATTCATGATTACAGAAGCACAGTCATGGAAATTATACTTTGATGGTTCATACACTAGGCACGGCTCGGGGGCAGGCATTCTGTTTATCACACCTCAAGGTGATAGCATCCCGAAGTCTTACAGGCTCACATTTCCATGCACAAACAACATAGCAGAGTATGAGGCCTTGATCACAGGACTCAGGCTAGCCATACAATGGAAATTAAAAGAACTACAAGTATATGGCGACTCACAACTGGTCATTCGACAAGCAACTAATGAATATCAGACCAAAGATGATAAACTCATGCCATACAAGCAAATGGTGGACACTCTAAAGACATCCTTTACTACTATCACTTTTGAGCAGATACCAAGAGATCAGAATCGAGCTGCTGACGCCATGGCTACCATCGCATCTCTCCTAGATCTTCCACAGAATTCAACACGCTATGAGTTCTTGGTAGAACAGCTTTGGATCCCTGCTTATGATATCCCTGAATCCGAGATGATATGTCACCTTGTCAGTTCTGAATCCCCATGGTACGGTGAGTTTTACACCTATCTTCGCGATCATACCCTTCCTCCCAACCAATCGAATAACCAACGAAAAACCTTCATTCGCCAAACTGCTCGATATACCATTATTGCCGAAACCCTATACCGACGCAGTCTTGATGGTACTCTCCTTCGATGTCTAGAACAAGGTGAGATAACAAAGGCTTTGGAAGAGGTACATGAAGGAATTTGCGGGACTCACTCGAGTGGTTCATCACTAGCCAAGAAACTCATGCGAGCTGGATACTATTGGCCATCTATGGAAAAGGATTCCTACTACTTTGTCAGGAAATGCAAGAAATGCCAAGTTCATGGCGACCTGATACATGCACCAGCACAGGAACTGCAACCAATCACAACACCATGGCCTTTTTGTCAATGGGGTCTTGATCTTGTGGGTAAAATCCATCCATCTTCATCCAATGGCCATAAATTCATTATTACCGCCACTGAATATTTCACCAAGTGGATCGAAGCTGTTCCACTTACCCAAGTCACCGGCAAGCAGATCGCCTCATTCATCCTCAATTACATCATCTGCCGGTATGGTGTGCCCATGTCCATTGTCACAGATAACGGTCTTCCTTTTAAAAATCAGGATGTCCGTGAACTTTGTGAGAAATTTCATTTCCAACACCGCTTTTCCACTCCCTATTACCCACAAGGCAATGGTCAGGCCGAAGCATCCAATAAAAACATATTGAGGATCCTAAAGAAGACAGTCAATGATGCCGGTCGTGATTGGCATGTTCAATTGAATCCAGCGCTATGGGCATATCGAACTAGCATTCGAACCCCTACAGGTGCAACTCCTTATTCATTGGTCTATGGTGCAGAAGCTATCTTGCCTATTGAGGTCGAGATACCATCATTACGAGTTTCATTGCACAATCTCATCGATGATGAAGCATACAGAGTATCTCGTCTTCAGGACTTAGAGTTACTAGATGAGAAGCGACAAGCTGCATACAATCACCTCAAAGCCTATCAGCAGCGCATGAGTAGAAGCTACAATCACCGAGTTAGATCTCGTACATTTGAGGTAGGTGATCTTGTTCTTCGAGAAAATCCTCGCAACCAACCAAACAGAGAACATCAAGGCAAGTTTGAATCAAACTGGTTGGGCCCATATGTTGTCACTGCTGTATTCGGGTCCGGGGCATATCAGTTGGCTACATCAGACGGAGCACCGCTCGCAGATCCAATCAATAGCATGCACCTCAAACGGTTTTATACCTAAGGTATACATATCAGAAAATATCAAAAACATTCAGAAAATGTCCTAAAGAAAATACAAAACCATTCAAAACAAAAAAAAAGTAAAGAAAAATCATGCATCCAAACGGTGAACAACCACTCCGGTGGCACCTTGGGTAAGTGCGATGGTGAAAACCTGGCAAACAGGCGCCACTCGTAAAGGCAATGGCTCTAGTATCTTTCACGCTCGTTGCGATCACATTCATACATACACACATCCATCCATCTAACCATGGCTTGTTATTTGATCTGTCATCCAAGAAAGTACTTCATACATCTTGCATCCCGCTTTTTCATAGTCATGTCTAAAACTGGGGGCAATGCCTTTAACCTATTGATGGAAGTGGATTCTACATTGTCTTATGATTCATTAAGTTCTTCATTCAAACAATCATCAAAAATCCAAAAACATTCAAAAATATCTCGCAAAAATACCAAAAACATTCAAAATTGTTTCACAAAATCCAAAAAACATCGGAAAACCCATCAAAAATCACACAAAAACATGGCAACACCTTGTACATATTTATCCGATCAGATACAAAATAAACATTGACAAAATACTCACACAATGACCACTTACCAAACGACCACACAATCCACATCAACAAATCAGAAACTGTCTTAAACAAGGATGCATCCTTCCTTATCAAAACAAAGACAAGATGACATTTTCTTTGACAAGAAAATTATGTTAAGCTATCAAATACTTGGTTGATTTGTGAGTAATTCATTTGTTTATCTGTATCGGGATCTTTCAGCATTGTTTTGTATCGTTTGCGCATTATTTCCGATGAAGTTCTGGGGCATGTACTAATGGTGTCTACGTGGGAAGTTCACTAAGCTATGTGATCATAGGCAAAAACACAGTCATAGATCACTACGGCTTGCTGACTACAGCGTGTACCTCGACCATATGAGCATGAACCATTACCAAGGATCCATATTCTTTTATTCTTTATGTATATATTGTTTGTTTACAGGTACAATGCTCATTCTTTGGTTCCTCCTCATCCAATTTGGATAAAGGTTTTTATTTCTTAGTACGGTATGCACTTGTCTCAGGATATGATCAGCCTAAGATCAAGGAGGACGTTCCAAGTCATGCATGAAAGGAGATAATCCTTATCTGTTCCGCAAGCAATACTCAGGTCAACTTGATCCATTATATCAAGTTGCTTGTATTAACTTGCTATATCAAATCCATGTAAGAAATACTCTGGTCATCTTGAATCTTTATGTCAAGTTGCTTGTATTTTCTTACAACATTTTAAAGCTCAATGATGAAAAATAAAGCACCATGGATCGTCATTCCATCTCATTTGTATATATTGCATTTCGTTGCATTCCACCCATCCATACATTCATAATAGCTGCATATCATGCATACGTAGTCATAATAATGCATACTCTATTTTACTCATCTTCTTCCATAGGACTCGATCCTAGTCCTCCATATCTTCTATCTAACATCAAATCCCCCCTCACCCTCCCTATCTTGATCATCAACATCATCATAATCCCTTCATCGCTTCCCATCCTCACTCATCCACACAATTAAGCCAGTTACTCTATCTACACAGATACATCGACTCCCACACACCTAGACTATCAACAGATACTCTGATCAAGTATCTTCGGGTCTCAATAGGTAATCGATTATGGTAATCCTAGACTACATCAGGCATTTATCATAATGACCTAGTCTCAACGGGGCTGCCATGATTCCCCACAACCATCCATCACACACACATTATCAATTGATCAAACCAATCAAACACAATCCAACGGACAATTACATCAATTGTCTACGTCTCAACGAGTATTTTGCTTCATATACCTTGACTTCATCGGGCAATTACATCAATTGTCTAAGTCACATCAGGTCACTTTGATTCACTTACTCAGACTTTATCATGTCCAAGCGACCAACTGACATCAACTGTCACGCTTTGACTTGACCGGGGCAATTAAACCGATTGCACCAGATTGTCCAACCAATTTTGATCAATTGTATAGCATCAATCAAAACCCCACACTACATTTGCTATGTATCTCTTGCATGACCTCAGGGTACTCGTTGGCTTGTTGTTTCTTCATATTCACTCCATTTTCTCCCATTCTTTCATCATTAGTTCTAATTTCTTCTATTCTACCTCCCCTCCGCTTTTCATTCTTTTTCGAGAGATCGCCCGATTTTTCAAAAAAATTCGGCCCATCTCTCGAGGGGGCATACCACCCATTAAATTTACATTTTATGGGGCATTTCTTCACACCTATTTTTCTTTCTTTGAAACGACGCGATAAACCGCACCGTCTCAAAGAGGGGCAAATGTAGTCACATAAATCTGTCCACTTAATTAAATAAATACTTAGTATTTATTTGATTATTTAACCATCAATTAATAATTAATTAAATTAATATTTAATTAATTCATCTTAACCCTATTCTCCTATTAATTAAATAAATTATTCAATTTATTTGATTTAATTCACTTAACCAAATTCAGACCATTAATTAAATAAATAAATCATATTTATTTAATTAAATATTCTCTCACATTTAAATAAATTAATATTTATTTAAATCCCCCAAAATCCCACCTCTCACATTTAAATAAATAAATCATTTATTTAAATCACCTTTATCCTCCACCCACTTGCATTTTCCTACAAATGCAAATTGCACAATTATTTTAAATAAATAATTTATTTAAAACACCTTTATCCTCCACCCACTTGTATTTTCCTACAAAAGCAAGTTGCACAACTATTTTAAATAAATTATTTATTTAAAATCCTATTTATCCTCACCCACTTGAAACCTTTAATGGTTTCCCTTAAAGTAGTCAAACTTGATGGCTTTAAAGTCTTCAAACTTGATGGCTTCCTTCTATAGTCTTCTTAAGACTTTAATGGTTTTCCTTAAAGTCTTCAAGCCTTTAATGGTTTCCCTCAAAGTCTTCAAGCATTTTAATGCTTTATCTTCATTTTTCTCATTTAAATAAATTAATATTTATTTGAATATTTATCCAAATTCAACTTACACCATTTAATTGAAATAAATGATTTTATTTTAATTGAAAATACCAAAATTTCTCCCACTTGCATTTTCCTACAAAATCCACTTGTATGCCTAAACCCCTTCTAGATTCTTCTAAACCCTTCCTAATTAGCCTAAATCCATCCCCTAAATATTGTCACATTCCTAAGCAAATTGGAGTCACTTCTCAAAGACTCCAAAGTCTTTGAAAAGCAATTAATGCTTTGTGTGTTCAACAAATTAACCCTCAAAGTCTTGGATAACCTTTGAAAGCTTCCAACCTTCAACCACTTAATCCCCAAAGTCTCCAATAACCATTAATGGTTAATTCAACCCTCCCACATGGTTAAAACATTTGTTTTGACTCAACCTCTACCCAACCCAAAGGTCTCATCAAGCCTTTAATGCTTTGACCATGATTATCTCTTAATCATTTGCACAAAGGTTTATCCTTGGATTAACTCTTAATCCAATGGGTAATCTTAATTTAGACTTGACCCTTACCTTCTAGATAACCATGAGGTCTTCTCAGGCCTTTAATGCCTCCAACCTCTTCTCTCAACCCAATCCTATGTTGAAACTTGTCACCATTTTATTGGTGCCAATTGTGCACATGGATCCCCAACTTTCAATCCTAACCCTTGTTAAGATTTCTCAATCTTAACCCTTCATTTCCCTATTTCTTCTATAAATAGAACCCTTCTCCTCAAGCAAAAAGAGAAGCATTTTAGAGTATTGTTGTTATACTGGCATTAGCATAGAGCTTTTTCATAGCATCACTATCTACTCTAGCATAGTATTTAGCTTTTTATTTCATATTTGAAGCTTAGTATTAAATCTCAATCCTCCATAAGCATCCATAGTGCAAAAAGCTGCTGAGAGCTACACTCGTTTGGGACTTGGAGAGGAGAGGAACAAGGGAGGAGCAACTATGAGCATCTTGATTAGCTATTTCATTCTATGTTTATATGCTTTCTATTTCATGCTTAATATCTCTCTTGATATGCCTGTTTAGGATAATCTTTTGTTGCTAACACTAACGTTTGTTTCTTGTGCTCTTGTGTGTGTTGCCATCAAACAGATTTTCTAATCCTTTTTGCAGAGCATCACATAGTATAGTATTAACCTTTACATTTTACAAAATATGTATGATGTTAAAACAATCTAAACATCATGATCTCATCATTGTCTGACTCGGTAATAGTTGCCCATTGAATACCTTATTCATCCCCTTATTCATCATATTCTTTCCTGTGTCTTTTACTGACATCTTTATACTCTTCAAATCATACTTCTCAAGATATGGCAACATCATACTGAATTAGAAAATCAATTTCTTGACATCAATGACAAAATAATAATATCAAGACAATAAACATCCTTAATCAATTATATCCATAATCATCAACAACCTTCTTAATATCGTTATTGAAATGCCAACAATCTCCCCCATTGGCATTGATGGCAAAACCAATTGATTTGACCTTAAAATATTTGGATTGCTGTGATTCTAAAATGCTGAAATGATCTCCCCCATACATTAGACTTCTCCTATTTTCAGTCTTCTTTCCAATCTGTAGTCTGCTCAGTTTTGTTTTAGTCTTCTCCCTTGATAGGTCTTCTCCCCTATATTAGTCTTCTCCCCCTTTGACAACAATGCCAAAAAGTAAAGAACTAAAACATAATTACTTTCTGTAAGAAGTTATTTCCTGTTGTTGTGTATCAACTGAGTCTTGGTGAGAGCATTTGTCTTCAATTCCTGTTCCCTGTATTGTTTCCTATATTAATTCCTATAATAATTCCTGTACACCTTTAGAAAACATCCTAAAGGGTGTAAATTAGCATCAACTTCGAAAAGATATTTGATAGAGTCATCGGATTGATGCTTTCACCAAACTTGGTCAATGAATAGAAGATAGGGGTAGGACCCCTAACTTACTTATGAGATATTCAAAAGTGTCCCTTGGTAGTGGCTTGGTGAAGATATCTGCTATTTGTTTCTTTGTGCTAACACACTCCAACACAAATTTCTTCTCTTGAGCCTCTTCTCTAAGATAATGATATTTGATAGAGATGTGCTTTGTCTTAGAGTGCATAATAGGATTCTTTAAAATATTAATGGCACTAGTATTGTCATAGAATATAGTTACTGGCTCGGTAACTTTCTCATTTATACCTTCCAACAGTTGTTTGATCCATGCAATGTTGGTACAATTCAGTGCTGTAGCAATGTATTCAGCTTCTGTTGTTGATTGTGACACACATCCTTGTTTCTTGCTAAGCCAATTCACTAGTCTTTCTCCTAAAAAGAAATCTCCTCCACTTGTGCTTTTTTTGTCATCAATGTTTCCTGCCCAATCAACATCAGTATAATTTCCAATCAAAATCATTTCTTTTTTGATATACTAAGCCATAATCCTCAGTGCCTTTCAAGTATCTAAAAATTCTCTTGATTGCTGTCATGTGTGTTTCCTTAGGATCTGCAGAGAATCTTACAACTATACCTACTGCATGTGCTATGTCTGGTCTGCTGTGAACATATTGTAGCTTTCCAATCATGGATCGGTAAAGTGTCTCATCAATAGATGCAGATTCATCATTCTTTGATAATTTACAGTTGGTAGTCATAGGAGTACTTACTAGTTTTGAATCCTCCATTCCAAATTTCTTCAAGATTTCCTTTATGTACTTGGATTGAGTAATGAAAATCTCATTTTTCATTTGCAGTATCTGTAAACCTATAAAATACTTTATCTCACCGATTAATGACATCTCAAATTCTTTGCTCATTTCATTTCCTAAGTTCTTGCATAAAGAGTCATTTCCACAAAATATAATATCATCAACAAATATAGCTGAGATCAGTATTCCATTTTCATCATTCTTCATGTATATATTGTTGTTCTCACTTGTCCTTATAAAACCAATCTTAATCAAATAAGAGTGCAATCTTTCATACCATGCTCTAGGTGCTTGTTTCAAACCATATAAAGCTTTGTTCAATTTGCATACCTGATCTTTATTCTTGTCTTCAACAAATCCTTCAGGTTGTTCAATAAAAACTTCTTCTAATATTCCATTCAAAAATGCAGATTTGACATCCATTTGATATATCTTGAAATTCTTGAAAGCAGCATAGGCCAACAATGTTCTCACTCCTTCAAGTCTAGCAATAGGTGCAAAAGTTTCACCATAATCAATTCCTTCTTCTTGAGCATAACCTTTGCAGACTAGTCTTGCTTTGTTTCGAATGACCTCTCCTTTTTCATTTAGCTTGTTTATGAAAATCCAGTTTGTACCGATTACATTTTTGTCCTTCAGTCTTGGGATTAGTGTCCATGTGTCATTCTTCTTGATTTGATCAATCTCTTCTATCATAGTGTTTATCCAATCTTCACTGTTAAATGCCTCTTTCACTATTCTTGGTTCAAATTCATATATCAAACATGTGTTCTATCTTAGTTTGTTCCTTGTCATCACTGGATCATCCTTATCTCCTATAATCTTACTTGGTGCATGATGTCTTCTGACATACTTGGCTAATACAGGCTCGGTAGGCTCTGTATGATCTTCTTCATCACTCGGTAACTGGATATTCTCTTCATTTTCTTCAACAGTTTTCTCGGTAAGACTCATCGGTTGAACATAGACAAATTCATCATAGTCTTTTGGTTCCTTGGAATTTCCTTCATCATTTCTTTCTGCAAATTCATCAATATTTACATTTGCACTTTCTACTATTTTGTTAGATGATTTGATCAGACATTTAAATGCTTTGCTTCTAGAAGAATAACCTAGAAATGTTCCTTCTTCACTTTTCTGATCAAACTTGCCATTTCTGTCATCTTTGTGAACATAGCATGTACTTCCAAAGATTTTAAAATAGCTAACATTAGGTTTCTTATCATACCAGATTTCATATGGTGTCTTCAAAGTACCTTTCTTCAATTGTACTCGATTCAAGGTGCAAACTGCAGTGCTTATTGCTTCTCTCCAAAATGTTTGTGGTACCTTCTTTTCAATCATCAGTGTTCTAGCACAATCCACAATAGATCTGTTTCTTCTCTCAGCTATTCCATTCTGCTATGGAGTTCTCGATGCAGAGACTTGTCTTTTAATACCATGATCATTGCAAAATAAGTTGAACTCATCAGATGTGAACTCTCCTCCTCTGTCTGATCTAAGACATTTTAGTTGTCTTCCTGTTTCATTTTTAACTCTTGCCTTGTACCATTTAAACATTTGAAAAGCTTCTGATTTTTCTTTTAAAAACATTACTGACATCATCCTTGAATAGTCATCCACAAATAATATGAAATATTTATCACCATAATAACTTTGAACTTTCATAGGACCACAAAGATTAGTGTGCACAAGATCTAAAATTCCCCTAAAAGTGTAAGACTTACTTGTAAAGCTTGATCTCGTCATCTTACCCATATGGCATCCTTGGCACATAGCATTCTCAAGTTTTTCAAGACTCAGTAGACCTCTTACTCGGTGCTTCTTACTTATTTTGATAAGATTATCAAAATTTACATGACAATACCTTTTATGCAATAACTAGGTATCATCTATCTTTGCATACAAACACTTATTCTGAGTTGAGTCAAGGTGAAATGTGTTACCTTTTGTTTGTGTCCTGGTAGCAGCTAATTTTCCATTCTTGTCATGAACTTTGACAATTCCCTTATGAAATTCTATTCGGTAACCTGTGTTGTTTAGCTATGCTACACTCAACAAATTGTATTTCAAACCTTCAAGCCAATAAACATCATTGCATCTTGCATTATCAAGAAGTGTTATAGATCCTTTACCTCTTACCGGACATGGTGCATCATTACCAAATATAACATAGCCTCCATCATAATCTTCTAATGTAACAAACTTGTGTTTATCTCCTGTCATATGATGTGAGCATCCACTATCTATGATCCAAGAATCATTAGTGTTTATGTGAGATATAAGGGATTTTTCTTCATACCTTTCTTCATCTAATCCATATTTGATAGCCACATAAACTACTTCCTCTATATCAATTTCATCTGATTTATCATCATTGGATTCCTCATCAGCTATTAAGCATGTCTTTCTATCTCTTCTTCTGAAATTTCAGTGTCCTCTATAATGATTATCTTTCTATCTGTCATCTCGGTAATCTCTCTTTTCAGTAGAATCTTTGTCAAGATAGTTAGAAGCCATATGTCCTATCTTATCACAATTGAAACATTTCAAAGGTAGTTTTCCTTTATACTTACCTTTTCCTCTCGATAACCTTCTGGCTAATAGTGCTTCAAACTCTTCCTGCTTTCTGATTTCTTCATACAGTTTGTATACTTCTTCCATGTTCTTCCGAAATCTTTCACTTGCTCCACTATGATCTCCTTTAGAGTACTTATACTTTCTTTCATTGTAATCATTAGATTCATCAAGATGAAAAGAACTAAATGCAGATTCAACTTTATTTACCAAAGATCCACTGTTATCAAAGTTACTTAACTCAAATGCATGTAGCTTACCAATAGTAGCGTCTAAAGAAACTGACATATTAGGTACAGACCTCAATTCATTGATGGTAGAGACTTGGATTGCATAAGTAGGTAGAAGGGTTCTTAACAACTTACTTGTTATGCCCTTTTCTTCAATAGTTCCACTTGCTCCTTTCATTTGATTGACAATCTCCTTTAGTCTTGTACTATACTGAGTTATGTTCTCACCTTCATTCATCCTCATAGATTCAAGTTGTCCTCTTAGACTATCTACTTTTTCTCTTTCAACATGTTCATCTCCTCCATATACTGATATGAGCTTATCCCACATTGCCTTTACATCATTGCAACCTTTTAGATCATTAGACTCTGAATCGGTCACTGCAGATGTTATTTCAATCATTGCTTGAATATGTTCTTGCTTTGCCTTTATCTCTTCCATAGTCAATGGATAGGTGCTCGATGAAACAAAATCATTCTCCAGATAGTATATAGCATATTCTCCAACTCCTGATAGATGTAGCTTCATTCTTTTCTGCCATGTAGAGAAACTTGACTTGTTCAGCTTCGGTGCATCGCTCTTATACATCTTTGGATCTTTAACTCAAGTGCCTTTAAACTTTTCTTCTGGAGTCCAAAGCTTTGATACCAATTGATAGTTCTGATACTTAATATAAGTACAGATCCAATAACCAACAAGATGAGAGGGGGGGGTGAATCATACAAACTTAATCTTCCATAAAAACATCAGATTCAACCTCGGTAACATATACTTCAGTAATAAAACCAAAACTGTCAAACATGCAAACTCAAAAGCATATAAACATCATAAACCTCATAACACCAGATTTAACGTGGAAACCCAAATAGGGAAAAACCACTATGGGATTTTGGACCCACTAAGAAATATACTCTTCTAGAGTATGCTCGATTAAAAGCAAATCCTGTTAAAGATTACAAACACATTGCTAGATGTGACCCGGTTAAGGGATTTCCCTTAGATCTATTAGGATCTTCACCTTGTTAGAAGTGACCTTGTCAAAGGATTTCAAACACTCAATCTGAATGTCACCTTGCTAGAGGGTTTTACAAATAAGACTGTTAAGTCCACTCGGTTAAGAGATTTTCTGTCACTTTCACAAAATAACAGTAATAAAAATCTATCTGTAACTTCACATCTAAAATGCTAACGTAGATTCCTATTTGTTCAATACAATCTAGACATAGAACTAATCTTGTCTATTTGTTGGGCTTCTATACTCTGTTATTCTAACAGATCTTCAAGCTTTTGTGCTCAGTAATCACTATGTAGCATCCCTATGCATACACTTGCTTGCATACATTATTTATCAGCAGTTTCCTATTTATAAACAATTAGGTAACTACATAATCTCCTTGATCACATTTCCCATGATCAATCATAGCCATCAGATCTTCAATCTTGTCCAGGTTCAATGCATCTTTCAATCTCAAAACATTTTACCCAGCCTTGGAACTTGCATATTAGTCTTGGAACTTGTGCTAGGGTATTGTGGTTCAATCTGCATTGTAGATCTTCATGTCGAGTTTCCATTGCCTTAGATTCATTAACAAACTTCATGCATGACATACCAATCATTTAATTAGTTCCAGCTCATTAGCTTCCTTCATTAAATACAACATGTAAACATTTAATGCATTCTATTATAGCTCGGTTACAACTCAGTTACAACTCGGTAAATACTAAATTTCACTTGGTAGACATTCCGCCTTCATTAACCGATACCGATAACCTTAGGGTTTACCGACTAGGTTCCTTAGGGTTTACTAACTAGGTTCTTTGCTTGATAACATAGTATAGTATTAACCTTTACATTTTACAAAATATGTATGATGTTAAAACAATCTAAACATTATGATCTCATCATTGTCTGACTCGGTAATAGTTACCCATTGAATACCTTATTCATCCCCTTATTCATCATATTCTTTCCTGTGTCTTTTACCGACATCTTTATACTCTTCAAATGATACTTCTCAAGATATGGCAACATCATACTGAATTAGAAAATCAATTTCTCGACATGAATGACAAAATAATAATATCAAGACAGTAAACATCCTTAATCAGTTATATCCATAATCATCAACAACCTTCTCAATATCCTTATTGAAATGCCAACAATCTTTCATTGTCTGTTATAATGCAATATTGCCAATAGCTTGGTCCTTTATTTCTTTCATTTTGGTGACTAAGAGACTTGGCACTCCTCTGATTTCAGATATCATTATTTTGTTTGCTGGTAGAGCATGTTTCAGGGTTGGCTGAACATACATACTGGACAATGGATTCATCATTTGGGAATACTAGTAGATCATGGTGTTTAGGTTCTTCCCAGTCTATGAGATCCTAATATACGAGCGGTAAGGAGTCATTTGGTGGGTTAAGATCGGTCATGGTAAGTGTCATGATAGAGTCATTGTTATAGTTATTTGGGATACTGGTTAGGTCTATGATATTGTCAAGATCTTTGATGGTATTATCTTCAATGTAGCCTTGTTCATATTGTTGGTGCTCATTCTCACTAGCCGCGTAGATATGTCATGGTCCAAATTCAAGTGGTCAAGATTCAAAGCCTTGTCCCTCCTGAGAAAGGGATGCATATGAGTGGATAGTATCTACCTCAATATCTTCAGTGATATCAGAACAACTATCCCATTCATATTCATTAGAATCAATTTCAGAATCACTGTAGTTGACAAGTATGTTGTATGGGGAGAAACGATTACTAATGATTGACACCAGTTGGGTAGCTTGCTCTAATTCAAGGTTGGTGCTTTCTTGTACTCTTTGTATTTGTTCATACACTATTTCATGTTTGTGAGTAGTAATTTCTTCGATTGGTGGCTCTACCTCGGTTTGGTCAGTGTGCCTTCTACATACATTGATGGTATGTAGAAGACACTTCTTGCATTTCATGTATCCATGGATGACCTAGTAGAATATTATATGTTGTCCATGTCTAAGACTTGGCACATAGTGTCCTTTTGTAAGGGTCCTACTTAAATAGGTAGTATTATTGTTCCTTTGATGACCTTTCTTCATCATCATAGGTTTTGATTGTGATCTTCTTGTTTGGATCAATAGACTGCTCAAAGAATCCTAATGCACGGATAAGATTTAAAGTACAAATATTAAGACCAAATCCTCCATCTATTAATACTCTTTTTACACAATGTTTATAAACTAAGAATTCAATATGGAGTGTGGTGTTATGCAGATGATTCAAGAAGACGCCATCATGTTTGGAAAAGGATAGGTTATGCGGTCCTTTCATATGAGCCACCATGGCTTGGAATCGATTAATGTCTATATCTTTTGGAATGTTTGTTTCAACAAGTGCTTGCTTCAAGATATCTTTGTGTTTTGGTGAGAGTTTGAGGAACTCAAGTATGAATATCTAAGAAGGAGTTCTTCACAGTTGATCAACCAAGTTATATTGAGTCGTGGAGAGAGTTGTTGATGTTGATGTGTTCCCTTTCAAGACGTATTTTTGTGCTCTAGTTGTCACATTTATCAACTCTTGTTCTTTCTTGTCCTTGTTTTTTATGACATTTACTTGGTTGTCATATGTTGATCTGTGATTGATGGTGTTATCATATAGTTGATTTATACGAGCTTCTCTCGTATCGTTTGATGATGAAGCTCCTCCCTTGTTGTAATTTGGAAGAGGATTTTTAAAGGCTTCATGGTCACCATTCATTTTATGACTATCAATTGTTAAATTGCCTCTATCGATCATGTCCTGGAAGATGCTCTTCAACCTCATGCAATCATTTGTGTGATGTCCTTTATTTCGATGAAAATCACAAAAATGCGAGTCATTCCACTAAGGTGGATTGATCTGGGGTTCAAAGTTGTTCGTGGCTAGTAATGTGATGATATTATTCACCAAGAGTTCTTGAAACACTGATTCCAACATTTTCCCTAAGGGTGTGTAGATGCGTCAATATGGGAAGGTGTTGGTGTTGCCTCTCTGGTTTGCATTATTCCCCCAGTTAATGTTGTTTCCTTGGTTAATTTGTTGCCTTGGTTAGTGTTGTTGTCTTGGTAGTTTTTGTTGGTGTTTGATGTTGAAGTTTATTGATTGGTATTTTGTGGATAAGTATTGGTGCTTTGGTTAACACTTTTTTTATCTTTGTTAGATGGTGGGTTACATGATAAAGCCAATACTGGTTGTTTAGACTTTACATTGTTGGCATCAACTACCCCATCATTAACAACGTTTTTGTTCCTTTTCCAAAATCTATATTTGTCTAAAGTGTTTTTGTTATTTTGATTGTTAAAGGTGTTAGTGTTTTATGAACTAACACCTTCCTTAAATAAATTCAATGTTCCTTTCTTGATGCAGGCTTCCTCCACTTGGATTTAATTTTCTATCAATTTGGCAAAAGATGGTATGCATTGGAGTTTGAGTTGATAACTCATATCACTATTTATATTATCGATGAAGATTTCCATCTTTTCCTTTTTAGGCACATCTCGAGGATATCCCGAAACCATGCATCTCCACTATTGAAGAAACACCATGAATGTTTTATTGCTCTTTTGTTTTGTGTTACATGCATCCAACATGGTGATTGTGTGTTGAATGTTATACATGAGTATTGTGTTATGAATTTGTTTACTAACTCATCCAATTATCTGATAGGAGGTGTAAGTTTAGACAACCACTCCATTGTTTTCCCTCCCAAACTTCTCAGGAATAATCTCATTAAGTGTCATCGTGAGCAAACTCTAGACTCATGGTACAAAATTCTCGAATGTGATCATGGGGATCACTTTTGCCATTGTATTTGTCATACTTTGGTATATCTGAATTTGGGGGAAAAGGTATCATATTCAATCTCATATCAAAAGGATAAGGACAAATCTCATCCAAGGATTATCGTACCGTAGTTCCTTGTTGCATGTCCTGTATTTGTCTTTGCAGTGTTTGGATTTGTTGTGTAAGAGCAACCATGGGCACATTTCTCCTTCGAGGGAGAGTTTCCACTCATTCATTAAGATTATCCCAATTGTGGGTATGGTCTTGTTCATGGGTGGTGTCTTGTTCACGTATGTTTTCCTGATCATGTGTCTCTTCTTCTCTTTGTTGTTCTTGATAGGTGTGATTTCTAGACCTTGTTCTTAAAATTCTCTCTATATTACTTAAGTTTTCTGTATCAAAATCTTCATGAATGTTTCCTTTGCTAGTTAGCATGAGTAGATGTTTTTCTTTATTTACTTCAATAAGTCTTTCCATGAGTTTTTGGAATGCTTCATTTTCTTGACATTCTTGGAGAAGTTCTTAGGTGGTCTTCGTTTCGCCCATATTGGCATACTCATCAAAAGGATTGGATAATCTATGACCCATACTCAATTCTGGTTTTGATTCCTTTTTTTGTTTCTTTGAGATCAAGTGACAACAGGCATTTAATATATTTCTACTGTGATGAACTCTTCTTCTTTTATTGGAGTTCTTGGTGGTTTTGGCGGCTTAGGTTGAGCTTCCTTATATGTGATATAGAACTCTGGGAACAAAGCGGGGTTAATCCTTCCTCCACAATTTAGGCATTGGTTGAATTCCACTTTCTGAATGTAAGCTCTACTTCTCCAAGGTTCCTTATCAAACTCATTTGTTTTGGCTTGGATATACAATCGCATGTGATGCAAGAATTTGCGATGTGATGCAAAGAGTTGATGATTGATATAGAGAAATTTATTCCTTTTCGCAAGTGCTTTAGAACTAGGTTGTCTCTTCTTCAACTTAGGTTTGTGATGAAGACTTGTCTTCTCAAAATATGAGGAGTGGTCATACATGAATGATCAAAAGTTGATGTTGATGTTGGATTGGGATACTTTGCTTGAATACTCAAGTCTTACTTTATCAAGTACAGGTTTAGTTAGATTCACCTCCACGACAAAGTGTGTCAAATGATATCGATAAAGTCTCCCGATATGGAAACTTGATTTGAGAACTTAAGGATTAAACTAGGTATTTGTTTTTGATAGAATTCATTGGATGGTGAAACTTTGATCACTCTTTCTGATACGTCCTAATTTTGTTGGATGAAGTCTCATCTCAAACTAGTTTAATGATTTGAATATTCGTTCTAAGAGCGCCTTGTTGAATTTGGAAAATTTCTCACTGATGATTGGATTTGAAGTTTTGCTGATTTTTCTTAAGAACCTGAAAGGGTATTTGAAATTGTTGATAAAATTTTCTCAAAGTGTAGGATTTTCTCTCTGTTTTTCCCTAAAATTGATCATGCCCTAATGAATGTTCAGAATGTGCTATAGAATGTTCCCTATGCACTAGGCTTCCTTTCTTATGCACTATTTCGGACTGTTTGAAAATGACTATGCTGGATAGGTTATGTGCTATGATGTCCTGATTACGCGCTATTGTTTGAACTGAAAGTGCCATGATATGCTTCTAATGATCCATGTTGATGTTTGAATGCGCTACATTGATGGTGATAAGAACTACTAAAAATTTCACCAGTATGAGATTGATCATGTGCTACGCTGACTAATGGAAGTGCTATGTTTTGGTTTCAATGTGTTACTGAATGTTTTCTATGCACTAACTATTCTAATTTTTTTGTTTCTGTTGTTTTGAAAAATAACACTTATGATTTTGATGGATGATTTTATGAAAAATAAAGACTCGAAAACACGAAGCATAGAAGAGATAACAATTTTGTCTAGACTAAACAAGAAGTGTATGTTCTTTTGAGGATGTGTTCAAATCCCTGATGTTTTCACTGGTTTGTATAAGCAGACTCTTTATTCAAGGGTCATCAACAATATCATAGCCCACTAGTCTTGATACTCTGTTAGCTCAAATGGTCGTGTCACCCCTTGAGGGCGCCCGGTTTTTTTTTTTTTTTTGCTAGAAATAACCTCAAAGTGAATTGCTTCACAATTGAGTTGTTATCTTAGGAGATATATGGTGATTAATCTTGGGGGTTGATTCTTCCCCACCCTTGCACAATGATGTTGAAAATTTTTGGTAACTGACTCGTCTCAAAGCTTCTAATGCTAAAGTTTTTAATCATGCTTCCGTTTGTTCTTCGGTGATAAACTCCCTCGAGAGGCTTCCCAACATTTGAAGGGGACTTTCATCAGCCTCCACGTATGATTATAGTGGGTTGGAATACTTGGTGATAAAGTCATTTCCCACTTAGGTCGTTCCCCTCTCATCGGCCATTAATGGTTCCCTAAGGGCAACTCGAGAGGGAGGCCTTCTAAAGGTTTTAAATGCTTGAAGTAAAGAAAGCATGAGAATGTTTTCACTTTTTAATCACCCAATTAATGGGAAAGCATATACCTTCCACTTTCGAGAAAAGGCAAACAAGGTTCTTTTTATCCTTCAAGTCAATGATTTGCTAACTTCTATTCGGAGATGTTTCTCCAACAAGCATGGTGTTTTTTTAAACTCTTCATAGAAAAATGTGTATTTGCAAAAACTTTGAAAAACAAACCTGTTCAACAAAGTAAATCGTGATTTTGGTCAACAAAAGGAAAATCGTGAAATTAATCCTCAATGAAAACTCTTTTTGCCTTGTACAAAAACAAAGAAAATGAGATTGTTTTTAACCTTTGCAAAAATGAAAGTGAGGTTTTGTTTTAAGCACTAAAGGAGTAATGAAGTTCTTTTTAACTAGAAGCAAAGGAAAAATGGGATCCTTTTTAACCTTTGCAAAAATGAAGTTTTTTGTTGTTTTTCTTAATCTTTTTTCAAAAATGAAGTTTGTTTGTCGTTTTGTTTAACCTTTGCAAAATGAAGTTTGTTTGTAGTTATTTTGAACCTTTGCAAAATGAAAGTGAGGTTTTATTTTAAGAACCAAAGGATAAATGAAGTTCTTTTTTTAACCAGCAGGAAATGAACTATTTTTTTAAACTAACTTAAAAAAAAGATAGAAATAAAATAATCAAATGCCTAAATAAACTTCTCCCATCTAGAAACAATGATTAGTAATCTGCTGCAAAATCAAAGTTAATGAAAAATTTAAGTTCCTAGGTGAGCTTATAAAAGCCTAACTTTTACTTCTATTACAATTTATGTTTTCTTTCTGTCAGAGTCACGCACTAAACTTTTGCACAGATGAGCAACACAAAGTTACCTATGCGCTATAGAAAGTTATAGATGCACTACACTAATTACTGAATGTACTACACTGTTATCCAAACGCGCAAGAAGGAAACTAAAGTATTGTGTGCTAACAGTAAGCTCAAAAGCACTACAAAAAGGTTTTGATGCGCTAAACAATACAATGATCGTGCTACGCTTTGTCTTGTATGCGCTAAAAAAAGTTCCTATGTGCTAAAGCAATATTCTGGTGTGCTTGTAATCTTTGTTCTACAACAAAAACAATGTGATTCATGGGGACCAGTTGGACACCGTGGGCGCCAAAAAAATATGTAGGAAATGAGGGCGACAAATATGATGATATGATGAAGTAATAAGTATATAGTAGAATACTAAGAGGGGGGTGAATCAGTATATTGCAAAATTGATGCAAACTCCCAAACTCAAAAATAGCTTATCAACAAAATAGATTTGTTAGAATTGTTGGCATTTCAGTAGGAAGGAGATTGTTGATATTCTTGAAGGATATTGAGAAGGTTGTTGAAGATTATTCGATATAACTGAAGAAGGATGATAACTATCTTTATAACATTATTTTGTCATTGATGTCAAGAAATTGATTTTCTGATTCAGTATGATGTTGCCATATCTTGAGAAGATTGATTTGAAGAGAATTAAGATGTCGGTAAAAGACACAGAAAGAATGTGATGAATAAGAGGAGGAATACAATATTCAATGAGCAATTATTACCAAGTTAGACAATGATGAGATCATGATGTTTAGATTGTTTTGATGTCGTATATATGTTGTTGATTGTAAGGTTAATACTATACTATGTCATCGAGCAAGGAACCTAGTCGGTAAACCCTAAGGTTATCAATATCGGTTAATGAAGGCGGAATGTCTACCGAGTAAAGTTTAGTATTTACCGAGTTGCAACCGAGTTATGACAGTGCACATTGGATGGATAAAAATATTATTTAATGAAGGACAATGATTAGCTGGAGATGTAAAAATGATTGGTATGTCATGCATGAAGTTTGTTAAGGATCTATGGCAAAGGAAAATCGGCAGGAAGATCTACAGCACAGATTGAACCGCAATAACCTTGTGCAAGTTCCAAGAAAGGAATGCAAGTCCCTAGGCAAGGTAAAACATTTTCAGATCGAAAGGATACATTGACCCTAGTCAAGTTTAAAGATCTGATGGCTAAGATTGATCATGGGAAATGTGATCAAGGAGATTAAGCGGTTAGCAATTATTTATAAATAAGGAATTGTTAATAAACAATGTATGTGGGCAAGTGTAAGCACAGGGATGCTACATAGTGATTATCGAGCATAAAAGCTTGAAGACCTATTTGAATAATAGAGTAGAGAGCCCAGCAAAGGGACAAGATAAGTCTTATGACTAGTTTGTTTTGAGCTAATAAGAATCTGCTTTAGCATTTTAGATGTGAAGTTGTAGATATATTTTTATTACTGTTATTTTGTAAGTGACAAAAAATCTATTAACCGAGTGGACTTAACAGTTTTATTTGTAAACCCTCTAGCAAGGTAACATTCTAAATGAGTGTTTGAAATCCTTTGACAAGGTCACTTCTAACAAAGTGAAGATCCTAACAGATCTGAGGGAAATCCCTTAACCCGGTCACATCTAGCAATGTGTTTGTAATCTTTAACAAGATTTTCTTTTAACCGAGCATACCCTAGAAGAGTATATTTCTTAGTGGGTCCGAAATCCCACAGTGGTTTTTCCCTATTTGGGTTTCCATGTTAAATCTAGTGTTATGAGTGTTATGATGATTATGTGTTTATGAGTTAACATGTTTAGCTATTTTTGGTTATATTGCTGAAGTATAAGTTACCGAGGTTGAATTTGTTGATTTTATGGAAGATTAAGTTTGTATGATTCACCCCCCCACCTCTCATCTTGTTAGCTATTGGCATCTGTACTTTACATTTAGTATCAAAACTTACAATTGGTATCAGATCCTTGGACTCGAGAAGAAAATTTTAAAGGTACTTGAGGCAAAGATCTGAAGATGTATAAAAGGGATGCACCAAAGCTGAACAAGTCAAGTTTCTCCACATGGCAGAAAAGGATGAAGCTGCATTTCTTAGGAATTGGAGAATGATTACATTGCACCAAGCACCAACCCTATGACCTTGGAAGAGATAAAGGCAAAGCAAGAACATATTCAGGCTATGATTGAAATAACATCAGCATTGACTAACTTAGAGTTTAATGATCTAGAAGGTTGTAATGATGCAAAAGCAATGTGGACTAAGCTCATATCTATGTATGGAGGTGATGAACATGTTCAAAGAGCAAAAGTAGATAGTCTAAGAGGACAACTTGAATCCATGAGAATGAATGAAGGTGAGAACATAACCCAATACAGTACAAGGCTAAAGGAGATTGTCAATCAAATTAAAGGAGCAGGTGGAACTATTGAAGAAAAGGATATAACAAGTAAGTTGTTGAGAACCCTTCTACCAGCTTATGCTATTCAAGTCTCTGCAATCAATGATTTGAGGTCTGTACCTAACATGCCAGTTTCTTTGGATGTTACTACTGGTAAGCTACATGCATTTGAGTTAATTAATTTTGATAACAGTGGGTCTTCGGTAAATAAAGTTGAATCTGCATTCAGTTCTTTTCATATTGGTGAATCTGATGATTACAATGATAGAATGAGTAAGTATTCTGATGAGAATCACAGTGGAGAAAGTGAAAGATTTCATAAGGACATGGAAGAAGTGCACAAACTGTATGAAGAAATCAAGAAGCAAGAAGAATTTGAAGCATTATTACCTAGAAGGTTATCGAGAGGAAAAGGTAAGTATAAAGGAAAGCTACCTTTAAAATGTTTCAATTGTGATAAAATAGGACATATGGCTTCTAACTGCCCTAGAAAAGAATCTAGTGAAAAGAGAGAATACCAAGATAACAGGCAGAAAGACAACCAATACAGAGGACACCAAGACTTCAGAAGGAGAGATAGAAAGACATGTCTAGTAGCTAATGAGGAATCCAACGATGATAAATCTGATGAAACTGATACTGAGGAAGTTTTTTATGTGGCTATTAAAGATGGATCTGATGAAGAAAGGTATGAAGAAAAATCCCTAATATCTCACATAAATAATAATGATTCTTGGATCATAGATAGTGGATTCTCACATCACATGACAGGTGATAAACACAAGTTTGTTAAATCAGAAGACTATGATGGAGGCTATGTAAGATTTGGTAATGATGCACCATGTTCGGTGAAAGGTAAAGGATCTATAACACTTCTTGACAATGCTAAATGTGATGATGTATACTGGGTTCAAGGTTTGAAATACAATTTGTTGAGTGTAGCACAACTAAACAATACAGGATACCGAATAGAATTTTAGAAAGGAATTGTCAAAGTTCATGACAAGCATGGAAAGGTAGCTACTACCGGGACACAAACAAAAGGTAATAGATTTCATCTTGAATCAACTCGAAACAAGTGTCTTTATGCTAAGATAGATGATACCTGGTTATGGCATAAAAGGTTTTGTCATGTAAATTTTGATAATCTGATCAAAATAAGTAAGAAGCACCGAGTAAGAGGTCTACCGAGTCTGGAAAAACCTAAGAATGCTATGTGTCGAGGATGTCAGATGGGTAAAATGACAAGATCAAGCTTTACAAGTCCTACACTTCTAAAGGAATTTTAGATCTAGTACACACTGATCTTTGTGGTCCCATGAAAGTTCAAAGTTATTATGGTGATAAATAATTCATATTATTTGTGGATGATTACTCAAGGATGATGTTAGTCATGTTTTTAAAAGAAAAATCAGAAGCTTTTCAAATGGTCAAATGGTACAAGGCAAGAGTTGAAAATGAAATAGGAAGACAACTGAAATGTCTTAGATCTGATAGAGGAGGAGAGTTCACTTCTGATGAATTTAACTTATTCTGCAATGATCATGGTATAAAGAGGCAAGTATCTGCACTGAGAAAACCTCAGCAAAATGGGATAGCCGAGAGAAGAAACAGATCAAATGTGGATTGTGCAAGAACCTTGATGATAGAAAAGAGGATACCTCAAACATTTTGGAGAGAAGCAATCAGCACTGCAGTTTACACCCTAAACCGAGTTCAACTGAAGAAAGGAACTATGAAGACACCATATGAGATTTGGTATGACAAGAAACCTAATGTAAGTTATTTTAAAATCTTTGGAAGTAGATGCTATGTTCACAAAGATGACAGAAATGGAAAGTTTGATCAGAAAAGTGAAGAAGGAACATTTCTTAGTTATTCTTCTAGAAGTAAAGCATTTAAATGTCTGATCAAGTCATCTAACAAAATAGTGGAAAGTGCAAATGTGAAAATTGATGAATTTGCAGAAACAAATGATGAAGGAAATTCCAAAGAACCAGAAGATTATGAAAATTTTGTTTATGTTCAACCGAGAAGTCCTACCTATAAAGCTACTGAAGAAAATGAAGATAATGTCCAGTTACTGAGTGATGAAGAAGATCATACAGAACCTACTGAGCCTATATTAACCAAATATGTTAGAAGACATCATGTATCAAGTCAGATTATAGGAGATAAGGATGATCCAGTGATGACAAGGAACAAACTAAGATAGAACACATGTCTTATATCTGAATTTGAACCGAGAATAGTGAAAGAGGTATTTAACAGTGAAGATTGGGTAAATGCTATGACAGAAGAGATTGATCGAATCAAGAAGAATGACACATGGACACTGATCCCAAGATCGAAGGACAAAAATGTAATCGATACTAAGTGGATTTTTAGAAACAAGCTAAATGAAAAAGGTGAGGTCATTCGCAACAAAGCAAGACTAGTTTACAAAGGCTATGCTCAAGAAGAAGGAATAGATTATGGTGAGGCTTTTGCACCTGTGGCTAGACTTGAGGGAGTAAGAACATTGTTGGCATATGCTGCTTTCAAAAATTTCAAGGTATATAAAATGGATGTTAAATTTGCATTTTTGAATGGTATACTAGAAGAAGAAGTTTACATTGAACAACCTGAAGGATTTGTTGAAGACAAGAGTAAATATCAGGTATGCAAACTGAACAAAGCTTTATATGGTCTGAAACAAGCACCTAGAGCATGGTATGAGAGACTCCACTCATACTTAATCAAGATTGGTTTTATAAGGACAAGTGAAAACAACAATATGTACATGAAGAATGATGAGGACAATGGAATACTTATCTTAGCCATTTTTGTTGATGACATTATATTTTATGGAAATGACTCCTTATGCAAAAACTTTGGAAATGAAATATGCAAAGAATTTGAGATGTCACTAATTGGTGAGATAAAGTATTTTATAGGTTTACAGATACTGCAAATGAAAGATGAGATTTTCATTACTCAATCCAAGTACATAAAAGAAATCTTGAAGAAATTTGGAATGGAGGATTCTAAACCAGTAAGTACTCCTATGACTACTAACTGTAAACTATCAAAGAATGATGAATCTGCATCTGTTGATGAGACACTTTACTGATCTATGATTGGAAAATTGCAATATGTTGTGCATAGTAGATCAGATATAGCACATATAGTAGGAATTGTTGCAAGATTCTCTACAGATCCCAAGGAAACCCATATGACAGCAATCAAGAGAATTTTTCAGATACCTAAGAGGCACTGAAGATTATGGCTTAGTATATGAAAAGAGGAATAATTTTGATTTAAAAGTTTGTACTGATGCTGATTGGGTAGGCAACATAGATGACAGGAAAAGCACAAGTGGTGGAGCTTTCTTTTTGGGAGAAAGACTAGTAAGTTGGCTTAGCAAGAAACAAGGATGTATTTCACAGTCAATAGCAGAAGCTGAATATGTTGCTGTAGCATTGAATTGTACCAATATAGCATGGATCAAACAACTGTTGGAAGGTATAAATGAGAGAGTTACCGAGCCAATAACTATATTATGTGATAATACTAGTGCCATTAATATTTCAAAGAATCTAGTAATGCACTCTAAGACAAAGCATATATCTATAAAGTATCATTATCTTAGAGAAGAAGTTCAAGAGAAGAAAGTTGTGCTGGAATATATCAGTTCAAAGGAGCAATTAGCAGACATCTTCACAAAGCCATTGCCAAGGGACACTTTTGAGTATCTCAGAAGCAAGTTACGGGTCCTACCCCTATTTTCTACTCACTGACCAAGTTCGGTGAAAGCATCAATTCGACGAATCTATAGAATATTATGTGTGGATTGATGCTGATTTACGCACTTTAGAAGGTTTTCTAAAGGTGTGCAGGAAACAGTGAATAAAGACAAGTTGCTCTGACCGAGACTGAGATGATACACAGCAAGGCAAATCACTTCACAGGGGAAGAAATCATGATTTAGTTCTTTTACTTTTTGGCATTGTTGTCAAAGGGGGAGAAGACTAAATGGTTGACTGAATTGTAAAGCCTTGAATGATGGAAATAATAGAAGACTAATGACAGGGGGAGAAGATTGCAAAAACAGAGGAGACTAAATGCAAGATAACAGCTCAAAAGCCTAATGAAAAAGGGAGAAGACCTCAGAAGATTTTAACAGCTCAAGAATAACAGGAGAAGTCTAACAACAATATGAATCCAAATCAATTTGAATATCTTGTTGGTATTACCATTTAATTGTTGGTTTTTCCATCAATGCCAAAGGGGGAGATTGTTGGCATTTCAGTAGGAAGGAGATTGTTGATATTCCTGAAGGATATTGAGAAGGTTGTTGAAGATTATTTGATATAACTGAAGAAGGATGATAACTATCTTTATAACATTATTTTGTCATTGATGTCAAGAAATTGACTTTCTGATTCAGTATGATGTTGCCATATCTTGAGAAGATTGATTTGAAGAGAATTAAGATGTCGGTAAAAGACACAGAAAGAATGTGATGAATAAGAGGAGGAATAAAATATTCTATGGGCAACTATTACTGAGTTAGACAATGATGAGATGATGATGTTTAGATTGTTTTGATGTCCTACATATGTTGTTGATTGTAAGGTTAATACTATACTATGTCACTGAGCAAGGAACCTAGTCGGTAAACCCTAAGGTTATCGATATCAGTTAATGAAGGCGAAATGTCTACCGAGTAAAGTTTAGTATTTACCGAGTTGCAACTGAGTTATGACAATGTGCATTGGATGGATAAAAGAATTATTTAATGAGGGACAATGATTAACTGGAGATGTATAAATGATTGGTATGTTGTGCATGAAGTTTGTTAAGGATCTATGGCAAAGGAAAATTGGCAGGAAGATCTACAATGTAGATTGAACCGCAATAACCTTGTGCAAGTTCCAAGAAAGGAATGCAAGTCCCTAGACAAGGTAAAATATTTTCAGATCAAAAGGATACATTGAACCTAGTCAAGTTTGAAGATCTGATGGCTAAGATTGATCATGGGAAATGTGATCAAGGAGATTAAGTGGTTAGCAATTGTTTATAAATAAGGAATTGTTAATAAATAATGTATGGGAGCAAGTGTAAGCACAGGGATGCTACATAGTGATTACCAAACAAAGAAGCTTGAAGACCTGTTTGAATAACAGAGTAGAGAGCCAAGCAGAGGGACAAGATAAGTCTTATGACTAGTTTGTTTTGAACAAGTAAGAATCTGCTTTAGCATTTCAGATGTGAAGTTGCAGATATATTTTTATTACTGTTATTTTGTAAGTGACAAAAAATCTCTTAACTGAGTGGACTTAACAGTCTTATTTGTAAACCCTCTAGCAAGGTAACATTCTAAATGTGTGTTTGAAATCCTTTGACAAGGACACTTCTAACAAAGTGAAGATCCTAACAGATCTGAGGGAAATCCCTTAACCGGGTCACATCTAGCAATGTGTTTGTAATCTTTAATAGTATTTGCTTTTAACCGAGCATACTCTAGAAGAGCATATTTCTTAGTGGGTCCAAAATCCCACAGTGGTTTTTCCCTATTTGGGTTTCCATGTTAAATCTGGTGTTATGAGTGTTATGATGACTATGTGTTTATGAGTTAACATGTTTACCTATTTTTGGTTATATTGCTGAAGTATAAGTTACCGAGGTTGAATCTATTGATTTTATGGAAGATTAAGTTTATATGATTCACCCCCCCCTCTCATCTTGTTAGCTATTGGCATTTGTACTTTACATTTAGTATCAGAACTGACAAGAATAATATCTCAAACATCAACTAATACCAACATCTATATCAACTAGTTTGACTGTTATACCAACTTAACAGTAAACATCTTCAATCATGTAAACATCAACAATACTTAATCAAATATCAAATAAGACCATAACCACAAAAAGCATTCACCACTTGATACAAATATTTATACGTGGAAAACCCAAATAGGTAAAAAACACCGTGAGATGAGACTCACAAGGATAACTATCTAAACTCTTCTAAAGTTTACCCGATTAGGAGCCAAGCCTGTTAAAGCTTTACAATAAGTTCTGTTAGGAACTAATTTCATTTAGGAATCACCTGGTTAGAGGATTTTACAAATATGCCTCGATGAAAAGTACAATACCCTGCTAAGAGTAACCTTGCTGAAGGATTTGAGAATCCAAATGAATGGACCACCTTGTTCAAGGATTTAGAAAGTAACCAAGCTTATTAGAACTTATCCGGTTAAGGGATTTCAATCTTTGTTGTGATTGTTAGAAAACAATAGATTTTTTTGATTTGTCTAAATAGCACTACATCTGCTTGATCAGATCCTTCTTAAGCTTCAAATCTGCCTTCACTCGAATTGCAGATCCATCCTCCTGGTAGGCAATTTCACACTCAACTAATTCTGCCAACTTTGCCTATCAAATAAAATAACATTATCAACCTTAAATACAAATGACAATAGGTCGGTAATGTAACAAAAACTAATTGTCATCATCAAGATTATAAATAAGTCAGTACAATCTTGACCGTTAGAAATCATAACAATCTCTTCACATTTAACAAGAAAATTCCAACCGTTTCATTAGACTTGTAACTCATCACATGCTTAGCATTTGATGCAATCCACTTTGCTCCTTTTCAAGACAATTAAATGTGCCAAACTAACTTGAAATCATCTTCATACAGTTACCACACGTGTCACCATCATTACTACTTGTTCATCAGATCTTAAACAACCAAACCTGATCGGTAGGGTTTAACAAAGAAAATAGATGATAGAGTTTACTGATCATTTAACATAGAATGGTTTAACCTTATACACCGATTCAACATACAAACTACCATATACAAGTTTACTTGACATCAATGACAACATATCATTAATGCAATTTTTATTCAAAATGCCACCAATCTCCCCCTTTGGCATTGATAGCAATACAAATATCAACTCCTCTGATTTGTTGTAATGAATAGTGAATAGGAATCCTAGTTTACATACTAAGTATTCACCATGATGTTGTCTGTCTTCAGCCTATCACAGGTTTACTTAATCATACATATAATTCTTCTCCTCAATCACATAATTCTTCTCACCAGTTACTAGTTAAATAATTATTCTCCTCGTTTGACAATAATGCCAAAATGAAAGTATAAAAATATGTAATATCAAAATCTCAATGTGCATCAACAAACTACAACTTGATTCTCCCCCTGTGGAGTACATCCACTCTAAAAATATCAATCCATGTAAAAATTATGCAAGTAGTTCAGGGACTGATGCCATTAGCATCATAATCAATTGACCTCATGAAGGGGTACAACCCCTAGTTGTCTTCTAAGACACTCAAATGTAGCCTTAGGCAGAGGTTTGGTAAAGATATCTGCAAGTTGTTCCTTGGTTGAAACATGCTCTAAGATAACATCTTTACTTTGAACTTTCTCCCTCAAGAAATGATACTTCAATTCAATGTGCTTAGTCCTTGCATGCAAAAGAGGATTTTTAGAATAATAATTGTACTAGTGTTATCACACATAATCTTGATAGGTTCTGAGATATTCATCTTAAAACCTTCCAAAATGTGCCTCATCCAAATACCTTGTGTGCAATTCATATAAGCTACTACATACTCAGCTTCAACAGTAGATTGTGAAGTACAACTCTTCTTTTTACTACTCCATGAAACTAGTCTTTCTCCTAGAAAGAATGCTCCACCGGTAGTACTCTTCCGGTCATCAATATTTCCTGCCCAATCAGCATCTGTGTACACTTCCAAATCAAAATTTTCTCCATATGGATACCATAACCCATAATCAACTATACCTTTTAAATATCTAAAAATTCTCTTGGTTTCTATTAGATGTGATTCCTTTTGATTCTTCTGAAATCTAGCAACTAAACCAACTATATGGGCAATATCCGGTCGACTGTGAACAACATAGTGTAACTTGCAAATCATTGACCTATATTCTTTCTCATCTACAGACTTAGATGCATCATCCTTGGACAATTTACAACCTGTAACCATTGGAGTTCCAACTGGTTTACAGTCACTCATGCCAAAAGTTTTCAAAACTTCTTTCTTTCACATACTTAGACTGAGTAATGAAAATACCATTCTTCATCTGCTCTATCTGTAAGCCTATGCAAAATTTATTTCCCCTACTAATGACATCTCAAACTCATTCTTCATTTCCTCTGCAAAACTATTACTAATGGCATCATTAACTCCAAATATAATGTCATCAATAAATAATTCACTAATCAGTATTTTATCTCCTTTAGACTTGAGATAAATGGTTTTGTCATCACTAGTTCTTGCAAAGCCTATCTTCATCAAATGTGTATGAAGCATTTCATACCATGCTCCAGGTGCCTGCTTTAATCCATACAAAGCTTTATGCAACTTGCATACCATGTCTTATTTATCAGTCAATGCATAACCATCAGGCTGCTCTATATAAACCTCTTCTTACAATATCCCATTCAAAAATGTAGACTTAACATCCATCTGGTATACCTTAAACTTTTTGTGAGTTGCAAATGCAATTAATGTTCTGACTCCTTCCAGTCTTGCTATTGTGCAAAAGTTTCTCCATAATCCTCTCCTTCTTCTTGTGCATATCCTTTGCAGACTAATCTTATCTTATTGTGAACTACAACACTATCCTCATTCAACTTATTTCTGAACACCCATTTAGTACCTATGACATTCTTGTTTACCGATCGTGGTACCAGGGTCCAAGAGTTGTTTTTCTTAATTTGATCCAATTCCTCTTCCATTGCTTTAACCCAATGATCATCACCAAAAAGATTCTTTAGCACTTCCTGGTTCAATGGTGGAGATCATGCAAGATTTCTCTCTAACTCTTCTTATAATAAGTACTCCAGCATCCTTATCGCCAATAATCTTCTTATGACTGTGATTTAGTCTCACATATCTAGGAATAACATGATCCTTCTCCTCATGTTCAACTTCATCATCTTCTTCTTCTAAAATTATCTGTTTGAGTTGAACAAGTACATTAGGATTTGCCTTACCGGTTGCAGATTTAACTGAATCGGGTTCCAAAAACAAAATGCAAGGATCTTCATCCTTTTTCTCTAAACTACTTCCTTCTAAAATTTTAGGACATTCATCTACATGAACATCAACACTTTCAACAATTCTATGACTTCAGTTGTTGAAACACTTGTAGGCCTTACTTTTGGTGGAATAACCAAGGAATATGCCTTCATCACTTTTTGCTTCAAACTTGCTTATGTAATCACCTCTTTTAATAAATCATTTACTACCAAAGATCTTTAAATAGCTAACATCAGGTGATCTTCCATACTAGTATTCATAAGATGTCTTGTCCTTACTCTTTTCACCAAAACTGGGTTCATTGTGTAGACTGTTGTACTTACAGCTTCTCTCCAAAATGTTTTAGCCACATCTCCTTGTATCAACATAGTCCTAGCAACTTCAACCACTGACCGGTTGTTTCTCTCTGCAATACCATTTTGTTGTGCTGTCCTTAGTGCAGAAAGCTACCACTTGATACCATTCTCATCACAATATTTAGCGAACTCCTCAGAAGTGGATTCACCGCCTTGATCTGTTCTTAGACATTTAATATTTTTGTCACTCTCTTTCTCAACTAAGGCCCTTAATGCCTTGAATTTACTAGAAGATTCATTCTTATCTTTCAAGAATGTGGCCCACTTCATTCGTGAATAATCGTCAGTGAAGATCATGAAATATCTATCACTTGAAATGCTTTTGGTTCTTATTGGTCCACATAAGTCTATATGAACCAAATCTAACAAGTGCTCCACTGAGAAGGAATTTCTCTTGAAGGTAGAAGAAGTCATCTTCCCTAATTGACATTCTAAATAAAGAGCATTAATCAGTTTGTCTATCTAAGGTAGACTTCTCACTGTCTTAGATTTACTCACTTTAACAATATTGTCAAAATTTATATGACAAAATCTTTTATGCCAAAGCCAACTGTCATCTATCTTTGCAATCAAACAATTGCTAACTTTAGGATTAGGATGGAATAGATTACCTCTAGTCTATTTTCCAGTTGTGATCAATTCTCCTTTGTTGTCAAAGATTTTGCACATGTCATTTCTAAATTCCAGTGGGTATCCTTTTTCATTCAGCTGTGCCACAATTAAAAGATTGTGCTTAAGACCTTCAACCCAATAAACATCATCAACACTGCTCTTCCCATTAAGAGAAATAACTCCCTTACCTTTGACCATACAAGGTGAGTCATTACCAAATCTCATGTCAATTCCATCAAATCTTTCAAAGAAATAAATTTTATCCGATCACCAGTCATATGATGTGAACAACCACTATCAATGATCCAATCATTAGATTTATCCATTCTAGACACTAAAGCCTTCTGGTTAGATGTCTCTTCCTTAATAGCCACAAACACAATATCTTCACTAAAATCATCATCAGATTCATCATCAGTAATGCCACTGTCAATAGCTACAAGACAATCTCTCTTGCCTTTATCCTTATACTTCTTAAATCTGTCTCTCTTGTGTTCATTTTCACTATTAGACCAATCTTATTGCAGGCAAAACATTTCAACAGTAGCTTACCTCTGTATTTACCAGTGCCCCTAGGCAGTCGTATTGCCAACAATGCTTCAAGCTCCACTAAACTGTCTTCATAATCAACATCTCTATTGGATCTAGATTCATAGCTATGGCTGGTATCTCTACTTCTTCTCACATATGGGTTAAAGATAGAAGCTCTGAATGCAGATTTTGATTTTTGTACACTACCATCATAGCCATTTAACTCAAAAGAAATAATTCTACCACTGATAGAGTCAACAATTACCTTTGTCTTGTCAATGGATTTCAGCTCCTGAATAGCAACGACATGAATAACGTAGACTGGTAGCAGGGTTCTCAGTACCTTACTGACAACAGTGGCATCTTCCACTTTCTCTCCTACACTTTTTATTTTACCAACTATTTCTTTAATCCTTTGACTGTACTGCTGGATATTATTGCCTTCAAACATTCTCATGTCATCAAACTTTCCTCTTAAACTCTCTTCTTTAGCAATCTTAACATGTTCATCACCTCTATAAATCTCTTCAAGTTTTTTCCACACTTCATATGTAGTTTCAAGACCATGAATATCTACATATTCAGCATCAGACATGGAACTTATAATAGCTTCTATTGCTTGATGATTCTCTTGTTGTTCTTTCTTCTGATCATCAGTCAAAGCTATAGTAGGTGCAACATATTGAGTTTCTACATGCTCCCAATACTAACTACCAAGAATTTTGACGTAAATCTTCATTCTATCACTCTAGATTCTATAATTCTCTCTGTTGAACTTAGGACCTTCTTTCTTCATCATGATCTACAAGATCTTTTCCTCAAGTTCTTTGGCTTAGAGATTTAAGAGTACCTCAAACATCTCTGATACCAATTGATGATATGATGAAGTAATAAGTATCCAGTATAATACTAAGAGGAGGGGGTGAATCAGTATACTGCAAAACTAATGCAAACTCCCAAACTCAAAAACAACTTATCAACAAAATAGATCTGTCAGAATAATATCTGAAACATCAACTAATACCAACATCGATATCAATCAGTTTGACTGTTATACCAACTCAACAGTAAACATCTTCAATCTTGTAAACATCAATAACACTTAATCAAATATCAAATAAGATCATAACCACAAAAAGTATTCACCACTTGACACAAATATTTATACGTAGAAAACCCAAATAGGTAAAAACCACGGTGACATGAGACTCACAAGGATAGCTATCTGAACTCTTTTGAAGTTTGCCTGGTTAGGAGCCAAACCTGTTAAAGCTTTACAATAAGTTCTATTAGGAACTAATTCCATTCAGGAATCACTCGGTTAGAGGATTTTACAAATATTCCTTGATGAAAAGCACAATACCCAATTAAGAGTAACCTTGCTGAAGGATTTGAGAATCCAAACTAATGGACCACCTTGTTAGAGGATTTAGAAAGTAACCAAGCTTGTTAGAGCTTACTCAGTTAAGGGTTTTCAATCTCTGTTGTGATTGTTAAAAAATAGGTTTCTCTGATCTGTCTGAATAGCACTACATCTACTTGATCAAATCCTTCTTAAGCTTCAAATCTACCTTCACTCAAATTACAGATCCATCCTCCTGCTAGGCAATTTCACACTCAACTAATTCTTCCAACTTTGCTTATCAAATAAAACAACATCATCGACCTTAAATACAAATCACAATAGGTTGATAACATAACAGAAACTAATTCTCATCATCGAGATTCCAAGGAAGTTGGTACATATTGACCATTTAAAATCATAACAATCTTTTCATATTTAACAAGAAAATTCCAACCGCTCCATGATCACTGCTTCATCAGACTTGTAACTCATCATGCGGTTAGCATTTGATGCAATCCACTTTTATCCTTTCCAAGACAATCAAATGCACCAAACTAACCTGAAATCATCTTCATATAGTGACCAAACATGTCACCATCATTACCCCTCGTTCATCAGATCTTAAACCATCAAACTTGATCGATAGGATTTAACAAAGAAAACAAACGTTAGGGTTTACCGGTTACTAAACATAGAATGGTTTAACCTTATACACCGCTTCAACATACAAACTACCATATACCAGTTTACTTGACATCAATGACAACATATCATTAATGCAATCTTTATGCAAAATGCCAACAATTTGAAAATTCCAACAAAATATGCAAAAGTCGGATTCGAAAGACCCACACACCAATGATACTCTTGGTGCAATTTATATGAACTATCTGAGATAGTTCAACTTCCCATGGGGCATTCCATTGTTATCTATCTCAGAAGATTCCTAAAGTTAATGTCTTTTCTCTTAGATCACTGAGCAAAGTAACTTAGGAATGACAACTCCAAGAACAAGTGATGTTTGATTTATATGCATTAATGCATTCCTAAAACATGTATGATATTTAACCTATTATGATTAAGCTAGTATGAAGATGATGCTATGATAAAGGATTAGTAAATTTATCCTTACATGATATACTCATCTAGCATGGATACTCTATGATATTAAAATGTTTCTAAATGCTATTATGATTTAACAAAGAGAGGATAAAATGACTAGTAAAATGACTATAAGTTTGATGCACAAAATACTTGGATCTCTAAAAATGAGAGAATGAGAGCTCTATTTATAGGGAAAATAGGGCAATGGATGGTCAAGATTGGATAAGCTTATAAAGGATCAGGATTGAAAGTTAATCAATCCATGTTTATGATTCTCACCAATGAAATGGTGACAATTGTCAACAAGAGGTTGCTTGAGAGGAAATGTAAGAAGCATTAAATGCTTGAGAAGACATGAAGGTTACCTTAGGAGGTAAAGTTAAGGTTAGATTAGGGTTGTCCAATGGATAAAGCTTTTACCCAAGGGGTAAACTCTTGTACAAGGGTTAAAGGGATAACCAAGGGTAAAGCCATGAATGCTTGATGAGACCCTTGGGTTATATGAGGGTTGAGTTAGAGAGAAAGTCTCTAACCATACAAGAAGGTTGAATTAACCATTAATGGTTATGAAGACTTTGGAGACACATTTGTAAGAGTCCTTCCAAATTTGGGAGAACTCAACAAGTTAGCTTGTTGAAGACATAAAGCCTTTATTGCTTTTAAAAGACTTTGGACGATTTGAGAATTGACCTCTCTTTTCTTAGGAATGTGACAATAATTAGGAGATAAATTAGGCTAATTGAAATGGATTAGAAGAATCTAGAAGGGGGTTTAGGAGGCAAGTGGGAGATGTACGAAAATGCATGTAGATGGATGAGGATTTTAATTAAAACAAAATTAATTTATTTCAACAAAATAGATGCAACTTGCATAAATATAAGTGGGAGAAAATAAATAAATTTGATTTATTTGTTTGCAAGCATCAATTTAATTAAATGTAAATATAATTAAAATTGGAGAAAGGGGAATTAATTAAATAAAGTATTTTATTTAATTAAAGGCTAGAAAAGGTTTAGGTGAACTTAATTAAATAAATTGAGTAATTCTTTTAATTAAATAGATGAATGTGAAGAAATGAATTAAATAGAATTTAAATAATAAGGGGAATTGAGTTAAAATGAATAGTAAATATTCATTAAGGAAAGTGGTCAGATCTATACGTCTACACTTACCTCTTAGGCTTTGAAGATGGTTTTGGAAATGATGGGCACATACCTCTTTGTGATAAGCTCTATTTATATGTTGATGCCTTAAGTAGTTTTTTAGGAGAGACGACTTGATTATTTCTAAGGCATTGTTATGCTGCCAGAATTGATCTTGAAATCTCTATTGTAGCTACTCCTGGAGAGAATTGGCTATGTACATTGTATTGTAGCTATTGTTGTTGTCGATAATACAATTGAGTATGGCTTTTGGAGTGTGGTTTTTTTCCCAAAAGGGTTTTCCCACATATATCTGGTGTTGTGCTTTTATCTGTCAAATCTGATTTTATATGTGTTTATCGAATTTGCAATTGTTTAAAAGTGTAAGAAATTTTGCATCATCTTTCCTATTAGATTTATCATTTGGAAGCATTATTCCACATGTAGGCTTTCCTTTGTTATATGTATTCAAAGATGCAAGAATATGAAATGCATAATGGTACAACAAGTTCAAGTAATATGGATTTGGAGCCAAGTAAAAGAATAAACCTTACAAATTTGTGTTACTACTTACTAAGATTGCCATTACTCTTATGTTCAAAGTTATTCTATATATTCTAGTCAGTTACTTCTACCGAATCATTCAGTCAGTAAGCATAGTGCAGTCAATTATAGAAGAAAGTAGTCTCAGAGCATAGTATACACCGAACACTCTATCAAGTAATACTCTATGTCTACCGAGTAGCAAGAATGATATAATGAGTAAACACACACCGAGTGAAACATGTTACCAGATTCACTGAACTTGGACATAAATGGGAAACATGTTACAAAGATTGAGGAACAAGTAACCATTATCACATTGGAAATTGCACTTAAAGATTGTGTATGATTTTGAGGTCATCTAACCAATGAAATATTTTGCATGGTTATTCATTTGATAAATCATGTTTGTAAGATCGAAGCATGGACCAGATCACTGACACAAGAGATCTATTTATACAACATGAATTCAAGATTAGTTATGGGTGCCAGTATATATGTGCATGTGTGTGTGAAGCAAGACATATACAAAAGGAAAATCATGAGATATCACAATGTGTTATGACTGTTACAGTTCACAGAGAAACATAGAGGCCACCGAGAAGGATTTCAGAGAACAATCAAGGAACAAAGTAAATAGAAGGGTTTACCGAGTTAATATATGGATTACCAAGGTATGCTATAAGCAAGGTAATATCATTTTGAGCACATATAATCTGCTATAACATTTTAGATGTAAAGTTGCAGATAATTTGTAATGATTTATTGTAATATTTTGAAGTTGTAAGAGAAACCTTTAACAGGGTAAAAGACTCTAACAAAGTCTATAAATTGTAAAGCCTCTAACTAGGTGCAACATTTAGAATAAGTGTTGTAAAATCTTTTAGCAAGGCAGATCTAATAGATCTTGATACTCCTAATAGGGTAAGCTATCAGAAATAGCTAAACATGTAGCTCTAACTGAGCACTCTTTATTATTGCAGTAGTGAAATTGTGGGTACCATCCCCACCACAGTTTTTCTCTCTAACCAAGAGTTTCTGCGTAACCAAAATATATGTGTTATGGAGTGAATCATGTATGATTGTTATTTATTTGTTTTAGCATTATATTATGTTACTGCACTATTCAGTTTATGCTTAACAGTAAAGTTATTGTTGAAGAAAAGTTTTGAAGTACTGATTCACCCCTCCCCTCTCAGTACATTAGCTTTCCATATTGGGCCTAACAATTGGTATGAGAGCTTGAATCTTGGAAAAGGGTTTAACAACCTAAAGAGAAAGATCTTATCAATGGAAGGCTATAAACAATCTCGAAGAATTGTATATCTGCAAGAAGAGTTGGATCATGCTAATCAAGTGATTGCAGACATGCAGAGACAAATGCAAAAATCATTGAAAGTGATAAGAAGATTATCTGATGATTTGCAGGACTCTCAAGAGTTAGTGGAACAAATTGAGACATCATCTGAGAACAGTATGTTTGAAGAGATTGATGAAATGATTGAAGTATTGAAAGAAAAGAACAAAGCACTAACTGATCAGCTAAAAGCAATGAAAAGAGAACATGAGCATTTCAGCACACAGATGACTAAAAATCTTGATGCATTAAGGACAACCGAGGATAAAGTAAGAGATCTAGAAAGAGAGAAACAACAACTTGAAGCATTGGTATCTGAAAAGAATGATGAAATCATAAGAATGTTTGGGATTCAACAAAATCTATTAGATCAACTAGGTTATGCACATCATGAAGCAAATCTGAAAGATGATGAGAATCAAGCATTGAAACTTGAAGTATCAAGGTTGACCAATGAACTTGAAATAGAAAAGAAATCCAAAGAAACACTAAAAAAGAGTTATGAAGCATCAAAGATATTGGATGAGCAACTGAATACAAGACCCAACAAAGATGGAGGACTCGGTTACAAAGGAAAAAACTCTACCGAGAAGGGAATTCATACTACTGAGAGAGGAGAATCATCAAAGCAAGCTAGAATCAAGAAGAACATCAAAAGAAAGAAGCCTATTTGCAACTACTGTGGAAATCAAGGTCATACTACCAACATGTGCCAAATCAAAAAAGGTAAGCAACCGATTGTCACTAAGTCCAATGATTATTGTTACAATTGCAATAAATATGGTCACACATTTAACCAATGTAGGACAAATCCTGCTAGCAATTATAAGAAGGCAAAATTCAAAGGGTTTTGTAAAAACTACAATAGATATGGACATAGTATCGAGAAGTGTTCGTTTAAGAAAAAGAACTATATGTGGTTTGCACACCGAGCAAATACTGGAAGCTACCAAACTCATAGAGAACTTAACCAACCATATGCTGCAGTACCATGGGATTACAATACAAGGATATGGTGTGAATGTTGTGGAAGATATGGACATATAAGTGCCAACTGGTTTATAAGGTTTGGAATGAACAATCGAAGATCATGGAGAAATCTTGGTATGGCATGTTTTCATTGTCACAAAGTTGGACACTTGGCTAGAGATTGCAGAGATCAACCTAGAGGAGACATTGAAGAAATAAAAGGCAAATTACAGATGATTTGGAAAAAGAAGGAAATTGTGTCAAATGAAGAAAGCACCTTACCTACCGAGTTAGGTGCACCTATTCCAAATTAATCGGTAAAGGTATGAAGGGACTGGACTCTCTCAAAGGTCAAATCTTAATAGTTCCTACTTTATTATGTACTTAAGTCAAAATATGCATAGTTAAAGATGTATTAGTAAGTTTGAAATTCTATCAAAGTCTCTTAAAAGTACTATATAGGAAACTTGTCAAGTCGGTAACTATAGGAAGCCTATCTAGTCGGTAAATGAAGGAAATATGGCTACTCGGTTAAAGTGAAAAAAAAGGAGAGTAAATCGGTTTAGTGGAACTGAGTGCATTTAATGTTTTAACCTAACCTACACGAAGCCCGATAAGGTATATTGTGTACTTAAAGCATTTACGCGGTCATTTTTACTCACCAAATTTTCAAGAGAATAGAGAAAAGCAAATCTAAGGTGATCAAACCTCCTCCGAAGTGAAATTCAAGGTATTTACATTAATCTCAACACATTGTTAAGCTGGTTTACCGATCATATCTGTTGAAGATTTCTGTTTCATATTTGTTAAGAGGAAAAGTGTCTATCGTTTGAAAGTTTTCAAACCTAAAAAATCTTTTGATAATTTCTATCTGAAATCTACAATGGCATCGAAGATCCAAGAACCCGTTATTGTTAAGAATGTTGAAAAGCCCTCATAAAATACTCTCTAACTCCCAAAGTAGCATCAAAACTAGATGACAAAAGTGCATTTTCACTCATCCCGGATAGAGTTTTACTAGTTGAGGATGTCAGATTCTTCACCAAATGTCGAGTTGAAGAACTAGGTCATGTTGAAATCAAAGACACCTATGATTAATTGTGCACTGATGGGAAATTGGATAGCAAGTATGAGCACATTAAGATCAAGGGATTGACTGAAGCCCTAACCTATCCTCGTGTCTTCAAACCCTAGTGAGTCAAGTTTGTTTTGAGCAGAGTTCACGATGATTTCATGTGGTTAGAGGAGCAACCATTCAAAATCACCAAGGAAATCATTCATCTGATCACCAGTTACCCTATTTATGATCATGCCTGAGCTCAAAAGATGATATCACAAAAGGAATTGATCACCTTAACCGGAGTGGAATCAGATTGCAAAGGACTGAAATTGAACAATGTCACTAATGCAGAACTAAAGTTTTCTATTAGAGTAATAGGTTATTGTTTCTTCCAATCGACAAGCGAAAACAGTGTACCCTGTGCAACAGTTGACTTAGCATACAAAATTGTGAAAATGGGAATGAAAATTGATCTTTGTGAAGTATTGTTGAAAAACCTATTTGAGAATCTAAACACCATCAGGAAGCCAAAGAAGAACAACTCAACCAATACACTAAAGTTTGGATCACTGTTATTATGCATGTTTTTCTATTTTGAAAAATTCTTTCCAACAGTCGGTAAAGTAGTTTGGGAGCTACACCGACCAGTCACCCATCAAATCAATGACTTTATCAAATGTCTAGGTGACAAATTCAATGATATTATGGATGATTATTTCAGCAAGTTTCAAGAGAAGATGCATAATAGGTACAAAATTCCACCCTAGCTAGTGGAAAAATACAAAGATGACATATGTTTTGAAGTAGACACCGACTACTGCTATGTGAATGTTGTGGAACCAAGAACTCAATCTTTGCCACCTATGGGTTATGAGGTTGACTTTGACATCACACAACAGCAGATAGATGCCTTTCTTACACTACCAAGGCATGATACCGAGCTGAGGTATGGAACATATGAAGAAGTGAAAGAGAAAGTAAAGATGAGCATTGTAGTACCAAAAGCTACAAGAAAAGCAAAAAAGATGATCAAGGCAATATCAAAGAAAATTGGAGAAGGTTCTTCCTCCACACCTGTCAAGGGCACACTAGTAATCACTGAGGAGGAATCAAAAGCCCAAGAGGCTGCTATTACACTAAGCACCGAGTTGCCTAAAGGGAAAGTTCTGAAGAGGAAGAAACATGACACATCAAAGGCATCACCGACTCCCTCAGTAAAGCGCCCAAACACAAGATCATCTTCAATGTCACCAAGTAAGAAACCAAAGACTATTGTTGTTCCTAAGGTAACAAAGACCTACAAGAAATCTACTCGGAGACTCATTTTGGCAAAAGAGTCCAGTGACATAGAGTCAGAAGATGCTAGTAAATTTCAGATTGTTAAGAGTAAGAAGGAAAATGTACATAGTGTTGCTAATTTTTGTGCTAATCTAAAAGAATATGGTGGATTTGGATCATTCAGATATGTAAAATATGAATCTAGATCTGATGATGAAAAGAGACAAATAGAAGAAGTTGTTATCTGCACACTATTGAAATTCTGATTGGCTCCATTGGAATTATCTAAGTCACTTCCAAATGAATTATATTTGCATATTGATAATAGGTGGAAATATGCAATGGACTCAGAGAAACAGATTAGAGAAAGAAGTCTAGTACATCTCTTTCCAAACATGTCGGTAGTTGAAATAAAAGAACATCTGACAACCTACAACACAAAGTTCCTCGTCAAACAAAGAGCCTTAAAACTAATGAATGGTCTGTATATTGAAGTGGAAAATGAGACAAAAGAAAAGTGGTCAGAAATCTTTAGAATCAAGGATGCTGGTGAGCAAGCTATAGTTGAAATTGTTGATGTCACTGAGAAAGATCCCGATGTCACCGAGCAAGACCCTATTGACACCATACAAATTAATGAAGACATCATCAACACTGAGGCACCAGAATAGGAAATGATAGAAGGCATTGCCTATGCAAAACTGGTATCCAGTGAGTCAGTTTTGGAACAAGTTCAACCTTATCCTCTGGTCACTCATTCTGCTACAATCAAGGACCCTCAAGATACTAAACAAGGTGCAAAGGTTCACAAGTCTACAGAAGGAGAAGCTACTCCTCAGGCCACCAGGGAATAGACCTCTCAGGATCCTCCTAACACTAAAAATGTTGCAACTGAGACCCCGAGCAACGAATCACCGAAGGACTTAGAAAAGGATAAAGAAATCGACAAAAGTGTTGCCTCCACCGAGCAACCTACCGAGGATCCACAAGCCTCCCAAGCTATTGTATTGGTTCAACTGGCCAAATCTAAAGAAAAGAAGATGAAAAAGCATAGTTTCAAGGTAGATATATTGAAACCAATAGTGTTGCCCAATGTAGACATATCAAAATTAAAAGGGCAAGCACTCATTGAATTCGGTGAACTATGCAAAGCAAAGGCCAAATAGGAAAAACAAATGGCCATACAAAAGAAAAATAAAGTACTTCAGAAGGTAAAGACTCTATTATCAGATATGCTACCCACAGCTACAGTGTCAACAGATGCAGCCATCCATATTCAACTAGATGAACTCCTTAATCAAATAGAGACATCTAGACTAGATGCATCTAAATATTTGAGCAAGTTAAAGGACAAAGAGCTCATTGCAAAAATGATTGAAGAGGTACAGAAAGCTATTGCTCTTGGCAAAGTTAAACTTGTCAAATTTATTGCTGAGTTGTCCCCTCAACTCAAGCACATTCTTTATTTATTTTAGAAACTCTGTACATTCTCTTTATTCATTAAAGATATCAAAAATAAAATATAAGAAATTGAGAAAGAGATCACTGATCTCTCAAATAAGTTGACCACCAAGCCAAATTCTATTCAGAATTTTTATACAAAGTTACAACAACTCATGGCTCAACAATTGGAACTCGGGAATGAAGAGCACAAAATAAGGATGGACATTATGACTCTTCAAACCTTATTCATTCCACACTTGTCCTTGGTTAAAGAATAGATCAACCGAGCCACTTACCTATCTACTACATAAGAGGGAAGCACATTAGATGGCTTAATTTCTCTATTGGCCGACATTCAAGCTTAGAATTCTTTAATGGACAGTGTTAAGGATGCACTCTCTGTCGCCCTCACCGAAGCAAGGACAAAGTATAAATCCATTTTTGATCAGTTGCCTCTACCAAATGGTAGCTAAATTTTGATGTTTGTCAAAAAGGGGGAGTGAGTATCATATCAAAGTATATAGGGGGAATGTAGTATACAGGGGGAGTATACCAAGCAGTGAACGAAGCAGTAAGCAAAGAATAGAGTAGCACATAGAATATTGATCACCAAGCATGCAAAATTAGAGTTATGAATAGTATATTGATAAGGGGAGTATATTTGAATATACTATTTCATTGACAAATGTATATATTGTTAGTTTAGTCAAATTTTGCAAGTATATAGATTTTTGAGTTATAACTTTGAAAGTAGTTTTTCTCAAACATCTCAACTAATGTCAAAAGGGGAGATTGTTACTACTTACTAAGATTGCCATTAGTCTTATGTTCAAAGTTATTCTATATATTCTAGTCTGTTACTTCTACTGAATCATCCAGTCAGTAAGCACAGTGCAGTCGGTTATAAAAGAAAGTAGTCTCAGAGCGTAGTATACACTGAACACTCTAACGAGTAACACTCTATGTCTACCAAGCAGCAAGAATGATATACCGAGTGAAACGTGTTACCAGATTCACTAAACCTAGACATATATGGGAAATGTGTTACAAAGATCGAGGAACAAGTAACCATTATCACATTGGAAATTGCACTTAAAGATTGTGTATGATTTTGAGGTCATCTAACCAATGAAATATTTTGCATGGTTGTTCATTCGATAAATCATGTTTGTAAGATCAAAGCATGGACCAGATCACCAACATAAGAGATCTATTTATATAGCATGAATTTAGGATTAGTTATGGGTGCAAGTATATATGTGCATGTGTGTGTGAAGCAAGACATATACAAAAAGGAAAATCATGAGATATCACAGTGTGTTATGATTGTTACAGTTGACAGAGAAACACAAAGGTCACCGACAGTCAAGGAACAGAGTAAACAGAAGGGTTTACCGAGTTAATATATGGATTACCGAGGTATGCTATAAGCAAGGTAATATCATTTTGAGCACATAGAATCTGCTATAACATTTCAGATGTAAAGTTGTAGATAATTTGTAATGATTTATTGTAATATTTTGAAGCTGTAAGAGAAACCTTTAATAGGGTAAAAGACTCTAACAAAGTCTATAAATTGTAAAGCCTCTAACTAGGTGCAACATTTAGAATAAGTTTTGTAAAATCCTTTAGCAAGGTAGATCTAATAGATCTTGATACTCCTAACAGGGTAAGCTATCAGAAATAGCTAAACATGTATCTCTAACCGAGAACTCTTTATTATTGCAGTAGTGAAGTTGTGGGTGCCATCCCCACCATAGTTTTTCTCTCTAACCAAAATATATGTGTTATGGAATGAATCATGTATGATTGTTATTTATTTGTTTTGGCATTATATTATGTTACTGCACTATTCAGTTTATGCTTAACAGTAAAGTTATTGTTGAAGAAAAGTTTTGAAGTACTGATTCACCCCTCCCCTCTCAGTACATTAGCTTTCCATATTGGGCCTAACATGTTGGTGTGATTTGACATGATAATAAAAAATGTTTGACTTGTGTCTTGATATGCACAAGAACTCTGCCTTTGAGAAGGTCCTGGTACCTATATGACTTGTCCATCCAAATATGGATATACACAAATAATAATCATTGCTAAGAATTTTCTTCATGATCCACTCCATTATGCTTTTGATTATCTAGGTGGTAATTCCCTTACCTAGATACTAACTCTAGGCAAGAATCTTCACAGACGAAGACATTCCTTGGCCAAGAAGTGGAACTCAAAGATACTTCTCAAGTCTTGTAAGATTTTTTACTTTTGTGTCCATGTTTTTTTTCTTAGGCATGGTAAAAAATTTAATGTTTTAAATCTATTAGAGTTTAGTTGTCCTTATTAATTTTTTTTAAAGCAATAGATACATTGTGTGGGCCTAGAAGAGGATTGGTGTAAGTTAATCTACTTTCCCACTTGTCATGGAGTTATAGATATGCACCCACCATCCAATATTATTGGCATCAAAATATGTTCTTCCTTTATAATAGTAAGCCTGACTAGCCTTTAGTCAAGTCTTACATCGATGATTTTTGTGTTGTTGATTATTACTGTTGTTAGAATATGTTGTTACCATTGATGACAACATATTCATGTGAATTGCTTTGGTGATTGCAAATTGGGAATATTTTATGATTTGGTTTTATAGTTTTTGTTCTGCTATATTGGTGCTTTGTAGAGTTCAGTATTTCCTCTGGTATATTCTAGTATGATCAAATATTGAGTGAAATTTTTTTGATATTGATTGGGATGATCTTTTGTATCTTCATTTCATATGGTTTGTGATTTCATGCTCCGTAAGTTATCTTTTCTTTGTGATAGTGGCTATTGTTTGAGTGTTCCTGAGTCTTAGATATTGATCAATGAAGATTTGATAAATAGTGTTGGTGTAGCTCTTAATGATGATTCTAACATGCTTTCTAGTGTTTCCTAATTGTGTCCTATTTGTTTTGATGTTCTGCATTGATTGTTGTGCAAGTTATTTGTAGTTTTCATGAATTGGTAATGATGCTCGTGTTATACAATATTTCTAGTGGTGTAGCATTTTGTGGTTGATCTCAGCCTAATTTTAGTGGAGTTGAGCATTTGGAAATTTCAATTAGGTCCATTTTATGTCATGTAAATTATTATATTGATCTGGTAGTTGATCTTTGTATCATGTGAGGTAATTTTGTAATTGTGAGTTGAGGGTTTAGTCAACCTTGTTGTCAAGATTGATGATTTGTATATATAGGTGTCATATTCATGTAATTTAAAAGTTGAGGTTGTGTCTACATTATCAGAAGGTAGTATATGTGCGAACAAGGTTTCATCTTTCAGTGTGATGTATTGAGCAGAGATTGGTGTTGCAGAATAGACAATAGTGCTTAATTAGAACTACAATCAAGCATTTGGAGATGTTATTCTTTCAGTTTATTTCTTCCGGATTGTAGTCTGAATCTTGTTGTAAGTCAGTGAGACTTCCAGCAGAGACCTGACAAGTAAGCTGCTCTAAAAAATTGAGACTGATTTGAAATTTCCACGAAGGGTTTTGAGAAGCATAAAGTTAGGGTGCTCAACTACTAGGTCCTCTTCCCTAATATTCATATTAAAAAAAAAATTAATTATTTTTAATATGTATTATTAGTATAAAAGAATACAATATATATATATATATTTAATTTGTAAAATAAATAAGTAAAATATCTTACAAAATTGAGTTATAAAGTATTATTTTTAATTATTCTTATAAATTAAATTATATTTTCAATTATTACTTATAAATTAGGAGTTCTTTATTGTGATAACATATTATCATTTCAATAGGGGATGACCCCACAATGTAGTGGTTAGCTACGAGCCTTCTAAATGGGAGGTCTTGGGTTCGAGTAAGCTTGAGCCCCATGTGTCCCAGACATAGACAATGGAGAGATAAGGTGGCATCTAGGCATGGAAGACAGGACGATACTAGGAGATATAAGGGTATTAATGTTGAACAAATATGAGGATTAGGACCCTCAAAAATGTGGTCTCACTAGTTCATAGCTCAAGTCAAAAGTGTTTCGACTTCGACCCATTACCAATAAAATATATATATATATATATATATATATTATCAATTCAATATTGCACAAGGTAGGTGTCTCTAAACAAGATTTCATGTTTTGTTTAAAGAGATTTAAAGAGAAATCATCTTACATTCTATCACAAAATCAATTCTAAGATATGTTAGTAACCATATAGTGTGATGATTAAATCATTTTCACCAAGGATCAAACCATTATTGGGGTGTTATTGTTGAATGTGCATGTCCGAAACAAGGTTACTTTTTTGTGGCTTTACCAAATTGTAACTTTAATAAACAAATGTTTGCCCCAAATTTAAGAAAAATAAAAAATAAAATAACCATTATTGGGGTGTTATCATTGAATGTGCATTTGGAAACAAGGTTCTTTTGTGGGGCTTTACCAATTCGCAACTTTAATACAAAATTATTTACCCCAAATTTAAGAAAAGAAAAAAGAAAAAAACCTAATCAATGATAGATGAAAGAAGAATTACATAAAATTTTACATGCTCATTTCATAAATTAACTAAAACAACATGCATGAAACAATGCTTAAAAGAGAAAACCTATTTATGCTTAGCTTTACATCTTATTTAAACTAAAATTGCAAATACATTTTGAGTGACACAATAAGACTAAGAAATGTCTATTCATTATCATTATTGTAAAGAACAAAGTATAAGTTATGTCATGTTGTGAAGGAGAATTAGATTGGCAATCTATAATACTTAGGAGCATGTGGAGCATATGCATTGAATCACCTAGTGCCAAGTGAGAACAAGGACATTATCATGGCACCTTAACGCACAATAAGTCGCATTGAGGTCAAGAGTTGCGCATCTTATAGTTATATTGACAACACGTGTAAAGGGGAAGGGAAATATATGGTCTATAGCTAGTGAGATAAGTATGATAGGATTAAGGTGTCATCTATCTTGTAAATCCTATGACATAGGTGTTGGCAATTGACACTCATCCGATGACTTGTGGTATTTTTTTATTGGTCTAGGGTTGTCATTGCGGGAAACTCTTCTAGTTGATTCGATCCGATGATCGTTATTCATCTTATCTGGAAGGTGGAGTTGACTAGTAAAATAAGGCTATCTCAGTAATGTTATGGTCCGGTATGACTTCCAATGATTGCGGTGATTTTTTTGGTTGATCACGTATTTTTGGTTAATGGGAAGATCCTTAGGAAGCGTGAGATCATACTCTTTTGGTCTAGTTCTATGTTCAATTCGAGATCGAAGCCGACTTGGAGATACACATTGCACTTCCTGAAGCCAACTTGAAGGAGATTATTTTTATGTTAAGACTAGATATATACGATCGAATTGGCGATTGGTTTTTGGTGTAATACAATTGTGGCAATCAGTTTTGGTGTGGTTGAGCATAGTTTCACGTGTGCATTTGGTTCATAGACAATTTGATAGCTGATTGAAATAAAAATAGAGTAATGGAAGAGTGAGCATAGTCAGAGACTTAGTGCTTAACTAGAACTCATTCTTGCATTGATAGATGCTACTTTAGAGTTTATTTCATTGTATTTCCTCATTGTAATCAATTTGTTAGTTAGTGAGACTTCCCTAAAGGTTGTAGCCTTTTGGGTCATTGTAATTTAGTAGTGAGATCTAGGCAGTGAGCCTAAATGAAAGTGCATTCCCCATCTATGTAATATTTATGTACTCTTGGCCATATTATATAAATATTGTGGGTTCCAGCTCCATCGTGATTTTTTCCTTTCTGAGTTTCAACGTAAAAATTTCAGTGTTCTGGATCCATGGTTTATTTATTGCATGCTTATATTATTTTTTGTTATACATTGCTAATCGATGGATAAAGAATAAGTTTGTGGATTTGATTTCTGGTAGATCACTGATTCACCCCCCTCTCAGTGATGTCTAATTCTAACAATTGGTATCACAGCCTAGTTCCTTTGAGAAAGCTTAACCGCTTGAGGAAGGTCTAGGAGATTGATTCAATGGGTTCTAGCTTTCAAAGATAACTCATTGTGACACTTGAGCATCTTGATGTAGCTAAAAATGAGATATGTACCCTCAAGAAGAACCTGAATGTAGTTGATGTTGCCATTTTGCATGAAGATTGCATTAATGATATGTTGACATTGATATCAATTGAACTGGTAATGGTATTTATGATAGTGCTAATATTATTGTTGTTATTGCTATTGTCTTGTAACTGATGGGAGGAACTTTATGGAAGATGTTGTAAACCGGTATGTAAGTTTATAAGTTGAACCGGTAACTAGTGTATGAGATAAACCATATCTAACCAATAAACCCTACTAGTTGTTTCTATTAGACCCTAATCGATTAAGTATGTTGAGCAGTAATGATGGTAACATGTGTGGTCATTGTATGAAGACTAGTTCAAATTGTTTTGGCACATTTGTTTGTTCGATTGTCTAGGGAATGAGCAAAGTGGATTGCATCTAATTCAAAGCATGTGACGAGTTACAAAGTCCTATGAAGAGGTGATCATGGACCGGTTGGAATTTTCTGGAATAATATGTATAGATTGCTATGTAAATCCAACGGTCACACTTGAACCGATTTATTTGTTATCTCTATGAGAGAATTAGGTTTTTGTTGTGTTACCGACCTAATTGAATTGTATTTAAGGTCGATGAAGTTGTTTTGTAAAAGGTGTTGGCAGAAATTAGTTGAGTGTGTGGTTGCCTAACCGGAGAATGAATCTGCAATTTGAGTAAAGGCAGATTGAAGCTTAAAAGGATCTGATCAAGCAAATGTAGTGCTATTCAAATAGATCAAGAAAAACCTGTTGTCTACTAACAATTATAGTAGAAATGAAATCCCCTAACTACGTAAGCTCTAACAAGCTTGGTTACTTTTTAATCCTCTAACAAGGTGATCCATTAGCTTGGATTCTCAAATCCTCTACCGAGGTTACTCCTAACAGGGTATTTTTCTTTTTATCAAGGCATTTTGTAAATCCCTTAACCGGGTGATTCCTAACAGGATCAGTTCTTAATGAGACTTATTATAAAAGCTTTAACAGGCTTGGATCCTAACAAGGAGAACTTCATAAGATTTCAGAGAGCTATCTTGTGAGTCTCATCTTACCATGGTTTTTACCTATTTCGGTTTTCCATGTATAAATATGTATGTCATGTGATGAATGTTTTTGTGGTTATGATCTTATTTGTTGATTTGATTAACTACTTAACTATTCTGATAAGGCATGATAGTTGGAAGCATTGAGAGATGGAATATGTTAACATATGATTAAGCATTTGGATATTTACAAGATTGAAGTTGTTTATTGTTAAATAGTCAATCGGTAATCTTATGAGTATTGATCTTGACAGAGTTATTTTATTGATAAGTTTACTTTGTATGTTTGAGTTTGAGTTTGTGAAGTTTGTATCAGTTTTTTAATTTACTGATTCACCCCCTCCCCTCTCAGTAATCTACCAGATACTGATTCTTTCATCATGTATCATCAATTGGTATTAGAGCTTCTCAGGTCCTCTAAATCTAAAAGCCTAACAACTTCAGGAAAAAATCTTGTAGATCATGATGAAGAAGGAAGGTCTGAAGTTCAACAGAGAAAAGTATAGAATTTAGAGTTACATAATGAAGATTTACATCAAGAATCTAGGTGGTCAATATTAGGATCATGTAGAAACTAAGTATATTGCACCTACTAGAACTCTGACTGATGATCAGAAGAAAGAACGACAAGAAAATCATCAAGCATTGGAGGATATTATAAGTTCCATATCTGATGTTGAATATGTAGATGTTCGTGGTCTTGAAACTACATATGAAGTATGGAAAAACTTGAAGAGATTTATAGCTGTGATGAACATGTTAAGATTGCTAAAGAGGAGAGCCTAAGATGAAATTTTGATGACATGAGAATGTCTGAAGGTCAGAATATCCAACAGTATGGTCAAAGGATAAAAGAGATAGTCGGTGAAATAAAGAGTGTAGGAGGGAAACTGAAAGATGCCACCATGATCAGTAAGGTATTGAGAACCCTGCTACCGATCTATGCTATCTGAGTTGCAGCTATTCAGGAGTTGAAATCCATTAACAAAAATAAGGTAACTCTTGACTCTATCATTAGAAAACTTACTGCTTTTGAACTAAATGGCTATGATGGTAGTGTACAGAAATCACAATCTGCATTTAGAGCTTTTGTCTCTAACCCATCTATGAGAAAACCGAGAGATACTTGTCATGGCTATGAATCCAGATCTAGTAGAGATATTGATGATGAAGACAGTTTAGTGGAGCTCGAAGCATTGTTGACAAAGCGGTTTCCTAGAGTCACTGGAAAATATAGAGGTAAGCTACCTTTAAATTGTTTTGCATGCAACAAGATTGGTCATATAGCAGCTAATTGTCCTAATGGTGAAAATGAACACAAGAGAGATTATCTTATAGTTGTTGATAGTTGTATCATAGATGATGAATTTGATGATGATGCTAGTGAAGATATTGTGTTTGTATCTATTAAGGAAGAGATATCATATCAGAAGGCACTAGTGTCCAGGATGGATAACTCTGATGATTGGATCATTTATAGTGGTTTTTCACATCATATGACCAGTGATCGAAGTAAATATCTTTCCTTGAAGGAATTTGATGGTGGTGTTGTTAGATTTGGAAATGACTCACCCTATATGGTTAAAGGTAAGGGAGTTATTTCTCTTAATGGGAAGAGCAGTGTTGACGATGTCTATTGAGTTGAAGGTCTAAAGCACAATCTTCTAAGTGTGACATAACTTAATGAAAGAGGATACCCACTGGAGTTTAAAAATGGTATGTGCAAAATCTTTGACAATAAAGGTGAATTGATTGCAACTGGGAAACAAACAAAAGGTAATCTATTTCATCTTAATCCTAAAGTTAGCAAATGTTTGATTGTAAAGATAGATGATAGTTGGCTTTAGCATAGGATATTTTGTCATATAAACTTTGACAACATTGTTAAAGCAAGTCCAAGATAGTAAGAGGTCTACCTTGGCTAGACAAATTGGTTAATTCTCTTTGCAAAGAATGTCAGTTAGGAAAGATGACTTCTTCAACTTTCAAGAGAAAGTCCTTCTCAGTAGAGCACTTGTTAGATTTGGTTCATATAGATCTATATGGATCAATAAGAACAAGAAGCATTTAAGGTGACAAATATTTCCTGATCTTCACTGATGACTGTTCAAGGATGATGTGGGTAACATTCTTGAATGATAAGAATGAAGTTGTTGGTAAGTTCAAGGCATTCAGAGCCTTAGCTGAGAAAGAGGGGCAAAAAGGTAAAATGTCTGAGAACATATCAAGGCGGTGAATTTACTTCTGAAAAGTTCACTAAGTATTGTGATGAGAACGGTATCAAACAACAACTTTCTGCACCAAGGACACCACAACAAAATGGTATCACAGAGAGGAACAACTAGTCAATGGTTGAAGATTCTAGTAAAATGTTGATACAAGGAGGTGTAGCAAAAACATTTTGGAGAGAAGTTGTTTGTACAACTATCTACACAATGAACTGAGTTCTAGTGAAAAAAGGAAAGGACAAGACCCCTTATGAATATTGGTATGGAAGATCACTTGATGTTAGCTATTTTAAGATATTTGGTAGTAAACGTTTTATTAAAAGAGGTGATTACATTAGAAAGTTTGAAGCTAAGAGTGATGAAGGCATATTTCTTGGATATTCCACTAAGAGTAAGGTCTACAAATGTTTCAAGAACTGGACGGCGAGAATTGTTGAGAGTGCTAATGTTCGAGTAGTTGAATGTCCTAAAGTTTCAAAAGGAACCAATTCAGAGAAAAAGAATGAAGATCCTTGCATTTTTCTTTTGGAACCTGAAATAGTTAAATCTGAAACCGGTAAAGAAATTTTGATGCACCTATTCAACCAGATCAGATAGATTCAGATGAAGAAAATAATGAAGAAGTTGAACCTGAAGAGAATGATCATGTTATTCCTAGGTATGTGAGACTAAATCATAGTCCTGAACAAATTATTGGGGATAAGGATGTTGGAGTACTAACTAGAAGGAGAGTAAGAGAGAACTCTTGCATGATTTCCACCATTGAACCAAGAACTACTAAGGAGGCATTTGGTGATGATCGTTGGGTTAAAGCTATGGGGGAGGAATTGGATCAAATTGAGAAGAACAACACTTGGACCCTAGTACCTCGACTTGTAAACAAGAATGTCATAGGTACTAAATGAGTGTTCAGAAGCAAGTTAATCAAAGATGGTGTTGTAATTCATAACAAACTAGGTTGGTTTGCAAGGGTTATGCACAAGAAGATGGAGAAGATTATGGCAAAACTTTTGCACCAGTACAAGACTGGAAGGTGTCAGAACTTTACTTGCATTTGCAGCCCATAAGAAGTTCAAGGTATACCAGATGGATGTTAAGTCTACATTTTTGAATGGGATATTGGAAGAAGAGGTTTACATAGAGCAGCCACTTTGACAAATGAGAAAGACATGGAATGTAGATTGCAAAAAGCTTTATATGGATTAAAGAAGGCACCCAGAGCATGGTATGAAAGGCTTCATACACATCTAATGAAGATAGGTTTTGCAAGAACTAGTGACGATAGCAACATTTATCTCAAGCCTGAAAGAGATGAAATACTAGTTAGTGAAGTATTTGTTGATGACATTATATTTGCAGGTAATGATGTCATGAGCAACAGTTTTGTAGATGAAATGAAAAATGAGTTGGAAATGTCTTTAGTAGGGGAAATAAAAAAATTCATAGGCTTGCAGATACAATAGATGAAGAATGGTATTTTCATTATACAATCTAAGTATGTGAAGGAGGTTTTGAAGAATTTTGGCATGAGTGACTATAAACCAGTTGGAACACCAATGGTTACAGGTTGTAAGTTGTCCAAGGAAGATGAATCTAATTCTGTTGATGAAAAGGAATATAGGTAAATAATTGGAAAATTACACTATGTTGTTCACAGTAGGTCGGATATAGTCAATGCAGTTGGTATAGTTACTAGATTCCAGAAGAATCCAAAGGAAGCACATCTGACTGCAACCAATAAAATTTTTAGGTATCTAAAAGGCATTGTTGACTATGGGTTATGGTATCCATATGGAGGAAATTTTGATTTGAAGGTGTACACAGATGCTGATTGGGCAAGAAATGTTGATGACCAGAAAAGAACAACTGGTGGAGCATTCTTTCTAGGAGGAAGGCTTGTTTCATGGAGTAGTAAGAAGAAGAGTTGTACTTCACAATCTACTATAGAAGCTGAGTATGTTGCAACTTATATGAATTGCACATAGGCTATTTGGATCAGGCACATTTTGGAAGGTTTTAAGATGAAGATGTCAAAACCTATAAAGATCTTATGTGACAATAAAAGTGCCATAAATATTTCTAAGAATCCTATTTTGCACGCTCGCACCAAGCACATTGAATTGAACTATCATTTCTTGAGGGAAAAAGTTCAAAGCAAAGATGTTATCTTAGAGCATGTTTCTACCAAGGAGCAGCTTGCAGATATTTTTACCAAACCTCTTCCTAAGACTACATTTGAGTGTCTTAGAAGTCAACTAGGGGTTGTACCCCTTCACGAGGTCAGTTAAGCATGGTGTGGATTGCATCAGCCCCTGAATCACTTGTAAAATTTTACATGGATTGATGTAGAAGTGGATGTATTCCACATGGGGAGCATCAAGTTGCAGTATGTTGATGCATAGTGAAAATTTGCAATTACATGTTTTACTTTCAGTTTGGCATTGCTATCAAATGGGGAGAAGAATTATGTGATTAGGAGAAGAATTGTGTGATTGGTAATGTGAACCAGTATCAAGATTATGACAGATGAATCATAGTGAATACTTGGCATGTAAACTAGGATTTCTATTCACTAATCACAACAACAATCAGAGGCATTGATATTTGTATTGCCATCATTGCCAAAGGGGGAGATTGTTGGCAGTTTGCATGAAGATTGCATTAATGATATGTTGTCATTGATGTCAATTGAACCGGTAATTGTATTTATGATAGTGTTGATATTATTGTTGTTATTGCTATTGTCTTGTAACCAGTAGGAAGAACTTTGTGGAAGATGTTGTAAACTGATATGTAAGTTTATAAGTTGAACTAGTAACTAGTGTATGAGATAAAACCTATCTAACTAGTAAACCCTACCAGTTGTTTTTGTTAGACCCTAACCGATTAAGTATGTTGAGCGGTAATGATGGTGACACGTGTGGTCATTGTATAAAGACTAGTTCAAAAAAATTTGGCGCATTTTGTTTGTTTGATTATCTAGGGAATGAGCAAAGTGGATTGCATCTAATGCAAAGCATGTGATGAGTTACAAAGTCCGATGAAGCAGTGATCATGAAGCGGTTGGAATTTTCTTGAATAATGTGTACAAATTTCTATGTAAATCCAATGGTCACACTTGAACCGATTTATTTGTAATCTCTGTGAGAGAATTAGGTTTTCGTTGTGTTATTGACCTAATTGATTTGTATTTAAGGTCGATGAAGTTATTTTGTAAAAGGTGTTGGTAGAAATCAGTTGAGTGTGTGGTTGCCTAACTAGAGAATGAATCTATAGTTTGAGTAAAGGAAGATTGAAGCTTAAAAGGACCTGATTAAGCAAATATAGTTCTATTCAAACAGATCAAGAAAAACATGTTGTCTTCTAACAATTACAATAAAATTGAAATCCCCTAACTGGGTAGGCTCTAACAAGCTTGGTTACTTCTTAAATCCTCTAACAAGGTGATACATTAGCTTGGATTCTCAAATCCTCTATCGAGGTTACTCATAACAGGGTTTTTTTCTTTTTATCAAGGCATTTTGTAAATCCCTTAACCGGGTGATTCTTAATAGGATCAGTTCTTAATAGGACTTATTGTAAATTCTTTAACAGGCTTGGCTTCTAAGAGGGTGAACTTCAGAAGAGTTTAGATAGCTATCTTGTGAGTCTCATCTCACCGTGGTTTATACCTATTTGGGTTTTTCATGTATAAATATTTGTGTCATGTGGTGAATGTTTTTGTGGTTATGATCTTATTTGTTGATTTGATTAGCTACTTAACTATTCTAATAAGGCATGATAACTGGAAGCATTGAGAGATGGAATATGTTGACATATGATTAAGCATTTGGATGTTTACAAGATTGAAGTTGTTTACTGTTAAATAGTCAACCAGTAATCTTATGAGTATTGATCTTGACAGAGTTATTTTATTGATAAGTTTACTTGGTATGTTTGAGTTTGAGTTTGGGAAGTTTGTATCAGTTTTTCAGTTTATTGATTCACCCCTCCCCTCTCATTAATCTACCAGATACTTATTCTTTCATCATACCATCAGCTGATGAATTCATTACTGAGCTAAATGATCAAGCAAGCGTTTATAGAGAGAAAAGGAAGGAATTGATGGACGAGTTGAAGGAGAAAGAAGATCAGATCATGGAATATTAGGATAAAGTTGATGAAGTTAACAATCTTGAGAGATAAAATGCTACTTTGAAGAATGAGATGCAATCCATTGTGATGAGGAGGACCAAGGAAATTAAGGACCTGAAGAAGAATGAAGAGAATTTGGCAAAATCATTGAAGGAAAGAGTTGATGAATACTTCAGGGTCACCTATGAGAATGATCAATGGAAGCTTGAGTGACACAATCAAGGAATAATAGCAAAGAACTTGAAAGATAGATTACTATAAAGAGAGATGAACTTATTACTACTAATGAGTATAAAGACAAATTCAAATTGGTAGTTCAGTAAGGCTTGATGAGATGTTGGAAAGTCAGAGACATGGAAAGGATATGCGAGGCCTAGGATGTGAGAAAGGTGAATCCTCCAGATCTGGACAAGGTGATGCAAAATCTGATCAGAAGAAGAGAAAGAATCCTCTGGTAAAACAACCTAATGCTCATAAATTCAATGGTGGATATTTTACTTGCAATAAGTTTGGTCATATGGAAAGTCAATGTAGAAGTAGGATGATGAACAGTGACAATATGGTGAATAATATGAATAATGTTCCTACCTTTAACCGTCAATGTTTCATATGCAATAATTTTGGACACAAGTGAAATATGTGTACATAGTAATGAATAAATTTCAGAACAAAAGATGCTATGCTTGTGGAATGTTTCGACATATCTCTAAATAGTGCAAGACAAGACCAAATTAGATGAACTTCAGACCTATGCAGAATAATGTTGTTTGTAGATCATGCAACAAAACTAGTTACATTGCAAAATACTATAGAAGAAAAAATAGTGCTCTTGTAGACAAGAATAAATTAGATAAAAAGGGAAAGGCAAAGGTAGACGAGATTAGAGATTATCATAAGAAGATGTGAGTAAAGAAGGATGAATCTAAGGTAGATGGTGGATTTGTACTTGAATCCAATGTCGAATCTTCATCTGGTAACTAGGACTTTTGCCTTAGGGGGAGGCAAATTCATGCAAATCTTGCAGTACCCCTTGATGAGATCCATAGTTGATGGATTAAAAATGGTAGGAATTGAATTTCAGTTGATATATGAAATTCAACTGGCTAATTTCAGCATCTAGTAAATGCACAGGGAATTCAGTTGGATATCTAAGGAGAATTTATTTCAAAGTGAAATTAGGGTTTGTAAAGTTAAAAGGGAAAATATGAGAGTTATTATTCACTTTGAGAATAGTGTTTTTGAGTTGCAAAACAAGGCAATCAAGGCTTCCAGGTGATCAGTGAGCTAAAGGCAATCCGGTAAGTGGTCTAGGGCATTCAACAGTCTATTGAGGTATTTTTTGAAGAGCATTTCTGAGTTTGGTTTTCAAAAAATTTAAAATGGCATCCTCATCTTCCATTGCTACTCCAATGGTTGTTGAGGTTAAGGATAGAACCTATCCCATGTTTAAAAAGATCCCTCACAAATCCATGGAGGTCAACTTGGTTGGAGCCTTTTCTTTCATTTTGCATGAAATTTTACATATAGATGATGTACGGGCCTATATTCACTACGAGATTGAAGAAACCGACACTAAGGATATCTTGGACCTATATATCGACAACATCATGGATCAAATCAGAAACCCTAAGCCAAAATTTGTACAGTTGTAGAGAAAGGGTTTCACTCAATTTGTGAACTTTCCACATTTGATAAAAACAAATGGTTGAGGTGTGTATTAAGTAGAATCCATGATGAACTCATATGGCTTGACTAACCTTACAAGATTACTCTAGAGGATATTAGGGCGATAACATGTTTAAATTAAACTCGCGAGAAGCCAAGGCTAGGCAAAGTCACAAACCCTACCATCAAAAAGTTAACTAGTGCAGAGTTTGATAGATGCTCAATGAAGATATACACAATCAAGGAAGATGATTTTAAGTTTTTTGCGATGGTAATTGGCTACAAAGTATACCAATCTAATTAACTAAATTTAGTATCCAACACTTCCATCCATGTAGCCTACCAGATGGTCAAAGAAGATGCTCGTTATGATCTGTGTAATGTTCTATTGGAGGAATTGAAGATAAATTTGAAGAAAATTAAGCAAGATAAAAAGCATGTCTTCAAATTTGGTTCCTTGGTTATCTGTTTGGCACTTTACTTCATAAATCAGATCCTAGGAACCGATAGAGTATAGTGGGATTTTGATAGACTAGTGGCCCAACAGATAAAATAGGGTCTTGACAGACTCTGCAATAAAGACAATCAAAATGTTGCATTATGGGCATTCTTCAATACTTTTCAGGACAAGATGAAACATAAAGTTAGAATACACAAGGAAATTGTGAAGAAATATGAAGGGACAATTTGTTTTATGGTAAACAAAGATGCATGTCTCATGGAAGCGGTTCAGCCCCGAACACTGTGGATTATGCCTATGGGATATGAGGTTGATGTAGGGACTTTGGATGCTTACGCACAACACCTGTTAAATGCTCTGGTAGACTCTAAAGAAGAAAGGTTCAAAAATTGCCAAGAAATATTAATGGAACTGCACACCAAGTTCACCAAACTGGCAAGGAAAAGAAAAGTTGCACAGATAATAAAGGTGATCCTTGTTGAGGAAGGTCACCCTTGAGAAAAAGTTAGAGATGCAAGAGTTGTGAGAGATGCAATTGAAAAACAAAAGAAACAAAAGATTGTAATAACTCCAAATAAAGCAAAGGTGATAGGATCTTCTCCCGCTTAGATGAAGACACCTCCTGCTGAATCAAAACCCTTTGGTTCATCTGCAAAGGGGAAAGGTGTTCTGAGGAAGAAACAAAAACCCCATAGAGAGTATGTGGCAGTTTCTCCCGTGCAATCTAAAACTGAGTCAAATGCAGACATTCCCAAGGCCATAAAGAAAGGAGAGTTTGCTAGGGTTATCTAGAAATCTCAATCCAATGTTGAGAGTAAAGAGAAGAAGGAGAAGAAGGCAAAGTCTGATCCTATACAAGAAAGCAAGCCTAAGCGAGGAAAGAAGATAAAATTTTACTTGAATAAGGCAATAGAATCCGGTAAGATGGAGACCTCCCAAACCAAGTATCACATTATTCCTCCTCTCTCTATTCAACAATTATTAGATAAAATTATTAAAATGGAAATTTGAAGAATATTTTTGTATATTATGAAAATATGGATGATAAGGATAAGAGACAGATTGAGGAATCTATAAATTTTGTACAAGGATGTATTTAGTAAAACATTGATTGAATTAGAAAAATTTCTTCCATAAAAATTTGTACAGTTTGATTGATGCTAGGAGAAAGTTTTCTAGTCAAATGGATAGAGAAATAAAGGAGAGCAAACTTGTAAATCAGTGGACCAATATCAATATTAAGGAAATTGATGGATTGATTTTTTTAGCAAATAGAAAGGAATTCAGGAGAAAGCACAAAGTCAACAGCTTGATGGTCGGTAGAGTAGGGGAAATAAGGAGAGAAACCAATGCAATCTAGAAGTTTTTCATTGACATCCAACCAGTAGAAATTGTTTCACAAGATGAAGCCACTCAATTACAAAATACTCTGGAAAATAATGTAAATAAGGATGACATTCAAGATGTTGTAGAGCAACAAATTTTGAATTTTGTAGAGGTTGAGCCTATTAAGCAGAATGATAAATTAGCTGAAGCAGAGGTTGGTGCACCAAGTGGAGAGACCAATGCATAGGAGGTACCCAAAGAAGACAAATCTAGATAGGGTGAAGCTAAGAAAAAAGAAGAAAATAAGGAGAAACTGGATAAAGGGAAGGACAAGGTAATAGAAACTCTGATCCTTATGGCAATTGACACATCAAAAATTCAAAGCCAAAGGAGCTTTCCACAATTTAATATCAGTTTTGAAAAACCATTCAACGAGATGTCTCTAGCCATAAGGATGATTACTGCTACTTCTCTCCAAGCACAAGCCAGTCAAGAATTAGCACAATCAGAATAAAAAGAGAAGAGACTTGTTGAGAAAATAGTTTCAGTTTTGGAACAAGTGGTACTGTAGCGTCGTAAATTGTACGCACTTGCTAGGGTGGTACAATTTCACACCTAGTTTAGCACCCGCCTTAGTGCATTTTGCATTCTGCATTGCATTTCTCCTTAAGCACTTAATTAATCAAATTAATTAGGTCTAAGGTTCCATTTCATCATTCTTTACATCACAAAGTTGGGCCCTTTCACTAAAGCACGCCCTTCGCATTTTATTCCTTCAATGCATCACTTAATCAAAAACCCTAATTAAGTCCTATTCCGAATTTGGGGGCTTGGTTTCTGGGTCAAAACATCTCGAAATCACCTGTAACTTTGGGATTCTCTCTAAAGTCATCATATCCGACGGCCCTGAAAATTTGGTGAAAAGTTGTCGGGACCATGGCGCCCGGTGCACATGGTCCCGGACATTTTTCCCGAAATTTTAGGAGCGCGATCCAATCATAAAATAAAGCTTAACCCCAAGAAATTGGCGGGATATTCAATCTCTAGGTCAGCCAAAATACGAATTTACGATCTAGGGTTTCATACATAAAAGGCTCTCTTTCCTCATTTGAGAGGATGGGATTTTTGTTTCCAGGAACTTCGTATGCAGCGAAAGAGAAGATCTTTGAGGACTTCAACAACATTCAACATCATTCTATCAAGCATCTATCAAATTCATTCATCCACCTAGGGCTTGGAAGACATTGAAGAACAATAGGAGATTACCGACTGAAGATTGGCTTGTACTCCTCCCTTGAGGGTTGGGTATGATTTCGTATTGTTTTCATGTCTTTGCATAAGCTTTGATACATCATTTATTCATGCTTTAGATCACATTGCATCTTGATTTAGAGCATTTACATTATCATTTGCAAGCAATTAGGGTTTACTTTCTAGGTTGCTCTAGTTTGCTTTCTTGCATTTTTGGACCTTGCACACACACTAGGTCTGCACACACAATATATTTTACAAAACAACTTGGCTATTCGTGGAGGTGGAAATCACCGAAGTGGGGGTTTGACTAAGGCAAAACCCTATATAGCCGCCCCTCTCCCTTTTTAGATATTATTGCAGGTTTCGGGATTCAGACGACGCCGCAGGATACAGATCTGGAGAGAGAAAGTTGGGACAGCACTCTGTGTGAAATTGCAGAGTAGGAGACCGGGACAGGGGCGCTGGGCACCCTGGTCCTGCCAGGACAGGGGCATTGGGTTCCCTGGTCCCTGGGACAGAGACGCTGGGCGCCCTGGTCCCTGGGACAGAGGCGCTGGGCGCCCTGGTCCTCCGGATAGACAGTTTGCAGACAGTCTCTAGACAGTGTTTCGGAGTGCAGAATAGTGGTTTCCGGTGCAGTTTTCAGGACAGTGGCACCTGTGCCCCCGTCCCGAACATTTTCAGTCCGATTTTGACTCCGGGTACATATCTGCATTCTTATTTCATCCTTGTACTTACAGCTGTTCATTGTTTAATCTCAATTCTGCAATCTTGTTATTAGTTCATACTTGCATTTTGAGATTAGGGTTTGAACTTGCATTACTTGATCTTACAATTTCAACAAGGGAATAGGAATCCTAATAGATATCCCATGGCTCTCTCTTTCACCAAAAGAAGTAGCCAATTGTGCGATATCTCTAGGCTCTTTCGTATTCCGTAATGTGTGTCAAAGAGTAGGATTAGGGTATGTTGACCTAGTCTCACTTTTTCCCCCACACATTTTGGTGAACCCAACGTGAAACTATCATTGCTTCCTCTTGCATTACATTTGTTAGATCTAGATCTATATTTAGTGTGTTTTCATTTCATTTTCATTAAAAGAGAAAAAGAAAAAAAAAAAAAAAAAGAGTGTGTTTCTTTGCATTGGGTGTTTAAATTTTATGCAATCTTTTCAAAATGTCAGATTTTTATTTACAAAATGTTCATGCTTTTGATGATTATTATGAGTATAGCCAAGATGAATTAGATGAAGCTTTAGATGAGTTTTTAAACCCTAAGGATGCTAAACCTTCATTTTACCAAAAACTCATAAACCTTGTTACTATGCCATTTAGGTGTGATGAGAAAGATAAGTCGAATGATTCCTCTCAAGGATACATTCCTATCAACTCTTCCCCTGAATCTAGTAACATGGTTGTCTTCAATAATCCCCTATATGAGGAGATGTCTCCTTTTGAATCAAAAAACAAACCTTTTAACCGATATGATCATGCTTTGTTGGATGATGCTCTTGATGACTTTGTGGCTTTGTCGAAACCTATAAACAAAAACAAGACCTCTAAATTGGTTAACATGATAAATTTGAATGAACATAATAAGCCTCTCTTTGAAGTCCAAGGTGCTTATCCTTCTCCTACCTTTCAAATTCCTAAATCACCCCTCCTTACTGTCCAAGGGAGGTATGATCATGATTCCTTTCGTACCCCGAATAAACCAATCATCACTGTACAAGGAAGAAAACCTATAAGTCCTTACAATTATGCTAAACAAATAACTAGAGAGAGTTATCATGCGGTTACCCATACTTATCATACCAGAAATAATAGGCAACCTAATCCTCCTCCTGTTATTCCAGTTTCCCTTCCTAATCCTCAACCAATTCTTCCTCAAGCTCCCCGTATTTCGCAAGTTATGGGTAAGGAATATGATCTCATAGAACAACTTAAAGCTACCCCTGCTAAGATATCCCTTTGGGATTTGATTCAAACTTCTTCCACCCATCATGGAATGTTACAAGATGCCTTGAAAAATTTGAATGTTCCTCCACCGAACACATCTAGTAATATAGCATCTTTTGTTAACTCTGTGATGAATCATAAAGCTCAAATTGTGTTTTCTCAAGATGAGTTGCCTACTAGTGAAATCCAACAACAATATGATCCCTTGATGATTGTGGTTGTCATGAAAGACATGGCTATCAGACGAACACTAGTAGATAATGGCTCTGGCCTCAATGTGTGTAGCATTAATCTATTACATAAGATGAATGTGGATACGTCTCTTATGGAGCCTGATTCTCGTCCCATTCGTGGCTTTGACAATGTGGCTAAGACTTCGTTAGGTATCATCACCTTACCTCTCACAGTGGGACCTGTTACTTTGCCTACTCCTATCCATGTTATGCCGGGAAATTTAACATATAACTTGTTATTAGGGAGGCCTTGGATTCACAGCATGCAAGCTGTCCCCTCTACGTTGCATAAACAAGTTAAATTCGTTTATAACAATAAGACATACACTTTGATGGGTGATACTAATTTTCAAGCTTGTCTACAAACATCTAATTCCAAAGGAGATTCTTCTAAGCCACCCTCGTCTAGTAATGACTCTTTAAACAAGAAACCTATCACTGAGTCCTCACTCTCTGATGATCAAAATCCTTTGGATGAGCCTGGAACTCCTAAAGAAGATCCTTCTCGACTTGAAAATACACATAAAAAGAATTTTGATCCTGAGAAGGTCTTCGCAGAAGATGATTGGGGATCTCTTGATTTTAACCCTACCTTTGTGGGTGAATATAAGATTCCTTCTAGAGAAATTAAAATTGAAAAGAAGGAAGAAGCTGAAAATCATAAAGTTGAAAAGAAAGAAGAAACTAAAAATCAATCAACCTTACCTGAATCTATGAGTAATAATTTTGTCACTGCTTCTCAAACTTCTTCTCCTCACATCTATAATTATGAAGAGTTTGATTCTTTGTCTTATGAAAAACCACCTTCTCTTCCTGAAATTGCTGATCGTTATGGTCGTGGTTTTCGCATTTTTGCTAAGCATGGGTATCATGGAAAAGGTTGTGGTGCTCATGAACAAGGGATAAGAGTTCCCCTAGAGACTAATTTTCAACATTATGCCTTTGGACTTGGCTATAATCCCTGCAGACGTACTAAAGCTTCTAGAAGACCATGGATTAGTGTTAATGCTATCTCTACATCTTTATCAATACAACATCCTGAGTATATTGATGGGGATCCTTCGTGTGCCTGTGCTTTGGATATCTTCCCTACCGACGATGCTTTAGCTGAGTTCTTGGGAGCTTATGACACTCTTCCTCGTTATCATCACAATAGGGGACTCCCTTATTGTTTGAACACCGAAGCCTATTTTGGAAAAGAGATTGATAATGATGAGATTGTGAAAGAATTCCCTCAGTTAAAGGATACTCCTCAACAAAGTAATCTTCTAATAAGTGACACCATTGATGTTAAGATGGATCCTTGCAACAAAGAGAAAGTTATTAAAATTGGGAAATGTTTGGATGAAGAGGAACATAAACAATATGAAGAACTATTGCATGAATTCCCTGAGATCTTTTCTTGGGCATATTCTGACATGCCTGGTATAGATCCTAAGATCGTTACTCATAATATTGTCTTAGTTCCTGACGCTAAGCCCGTGAAACAAAAGATTCAAAAAATGAATCCTAAGGTGGCTCTGCTTGTTAAAGCTGAGATTGAAAAACTATTGGAGGCTGGATTTATCCGCCCTATTGACTATTCCCCATGGATTTCAAATATTGTCGCTGTGGCTAAACCAGATAACAAAATAAGGATGTGTACCGACTTTCGGGATCTAAATAAGGCTTCTTTAAAAGATGATTTCCCTCTTCCAAACATTGACATGATAGTTGACTCTACGGCAGGACATGCCTTGCTATCCTTCATGGATGGTTTTTCAGGCTACAATCAAATTTTCATAAACCCTCAAGATCAATTCAAAACTGCTTTCACTACTCCTTGGGGTACGTTTTGTTGGATAATGATGCCTTTTGGACTTAAAAATGCCTGTGCAACTTATCAACGAGCGATGACCCTTATCTTTCATGATTATATGCATAAGATTTTAGAGGATTATGTTGATGATATTTTGGCCAAATCCTTTCTTCGCATGGATCATGTTAAAGTCCTTCGTCAAATCTTTGAAAGAATTCGTAAATATCACATGTGCTTGAATCCCCGAAAATGTGTTTTTGGTGTGGATAGTGGAAAACTATTAGGGTTCATAGTTTCGCATCGTGGGATTGAGGTGGATACTAAGAAAATAGATGCTATTGTTAACATGCCACCTCCTCGAAATGTGTCTCAACTTAAAAGCTTACAAGGAAAGATTCAAGCTATTCGTAGGTTTGTGTCTCAACTTGCGGATCGTACCTTTCCTTTTACTCAACTTCTTAAAAAAGATATCACTTTTCAATGGAATGAGGTTTGTCAGCAAGCATTTGAAGATTTAAAAGTGTATTTGGCTAGTCCTCCTATTCTTCAACCGGCCGAACCTTCTAAACCCTTTCTTTTGTATACAGCTGCTTCTTCTCATGCTCTCGCAGCATTGTTAGCACAACATGATAAAGATGGTAAGGAATGTCCGGTTTATTACATAAGTCGTACCTTACTAGATTATGAGACCCGATATTCTGCGATAGAAAGACAATGCTTGGCCGTGGTGTTTGCGACCCAGAAATTGAGACATTATCTTTTAAATTCAGAAGTCCACATCATGGTTAAGTTTGATCCTTTGAAGCATCTTTTCTCTAAAACTGATTTATCAGGACGTCTAGCTAAGTGGGTTATGATGTTAACTGAATTTGACCTTAAATTTGTTTCACAAAGAGCAATTAAAGGACAAGCGTTGACCGATCACTTAGTTGAGGCCCCTTCGCCTTTCTCCTTCCCTAACCCTGAGTCCTTTCTCGATGACTTCATTCTTTCTATAGAGAAAGATGAAACTTGGGAGTTATACTTTGATGGCTCTAAGTGTCGTACGGGATCGGGGGCAGGTGTTGTTCTAATTTCTCCCACAAAGAAACCCATTCCTTTATCATATCGTCTAAATTTTCTGTGTACCAATAACATTGCTGAGTATGAGGCTCTTATAGCGGGAATAAAAGAAGCCTTGGCTCTGAATATAAAACACATACATATCTATGGAGATTCGCAATTGATTATAAGACAAGTAACAGGAATATATCAAGCAAAACAAGACAAATTATCACAATATAAAGATCTTGCTATCTCTTTATTACAAAATTTCGATTCTTATACCATGGATCCCGTTCCTCGAAAAGATAATCGACATGCGGATTCAATGGCATGTGTGGCTTCTCTAGTATCTTTAGAAGACCCTATGGTCGATCTTAATTTCGTTATTCACAATCTTATTTCTCCGGCTATTGAAGATGATTCTAGCTTGATAACATGTTGTGACTTTGTAGACTCAGATGAATGGTTCTCGCATATCATAAGATATTTGACCGATGGTACCTTTCCTGATTCCGCTAATAGGAACACTAGGGCTAGAATCCGCAAGCTGTTTGCTAGATATATCATCCTTTCTAATGTCCTTTATCGAAGGGGTTATGATGGTCTTCTCCTTCGTTGTCTTAACAAGTCGGAAATCCCCGTTGCTCTTGAAGAGGCACATTTAGGTGCCTGTGGGGGGCATTTTGGGGGCAAATCCCTAGTTCATAGGTTGCTTCGTATGGGATACTATTGGCAAACTATGCAGAAGGATTCATTTTCATTTGTTAAAAAATGTCATCAATGTCAACAACACAATAATCTGATTCATGCTCCTGCCCAAGAACTTCGTTCTCAAGTAGCTTCTTGGCCTTTCTCCGCATGGGGTTTGGATCTTATTGGAAAAATTTCTCCTCCTTCATCTCAAGGAGACACCTTCATTATAACTGCAACAGATTACTTTACGAAGTGGGTAGAAGCTATTCCTCTTCGCTCTACTATTGCTGAAGTGATTTGTCAATTTCTTCTAGAAAACATCATTTCTCGATTTGGGATACCTTCCACTATTATCTCAGATAATGGGACATCGTTTAAAAACAAGGATGTGAAGAAATTCCTCGAGAAGTATCATATCAAACATCGATTTTCTACACCATATTATCCTCAATCAAATGGCCAAGCCGAATCATCCAATATGATAATTGAACAAATTCTTCGTAAAACCGTGAATAAGCATGGTAAGGATTGGAGTAACCAGCTGATCTATGCTCTTTGGGCCTACCGAACGAGTGTACGAATTGCTACGGGAACTACTCCTTATAATCTTGTTTATGGTGCTGATGCTATTATGCCCTTAGAATTAGAGATTCCATCGCTTAGGGTTTCTCTCAAAGGAATAGTAGATGATGACTCTTATAGAGAACAACGACTTCAACAGCTTGAGATGCTTGATGAACAATGCATAAACGCTCTTGAGCATATTCAAGCGTATCACAAAATTCTACAACGAAGCTATAATGACAAGGTTATTCAACGTTCCTTCTCAGTAGGTGACTTAGTCCTTTATGAGAATCAGCGCAATGTGAATGCCTTGCCTGCAGAAAAGGGAAAATTCAGTCCTAATTGGCTTGGACCATACATCGTTATTGAAGATTATGGATCAGGTGCTTACAAAATAGCGGATGTAGATGGTACACCTCTTAAAGAACCTATAAATGCTATGCACTTGCGTAGATATTATGCTTAATTCTTCATTCTTCATCTATCTTCTTCTTCAATTCTTCAACATTAGATAATATGTTAGTATCTCTTAATTAAAGCAAAATAGAATTAAATGTTATGTTGTTTAATCTATATTGCTTTGTTCCTGACAAGCGTGTCTCCTTACTTTATAGTTTGTCTTGAATTCATTAATGTAAATTGTAAAAGGTTTACATTTCTCATTATGCTAGCATATTATACAATGTCTTTATGTATTAAGTAGAATCGTATCATGTTGTGTTTAAATTCAGAATTAAATCACATTAGTTATATGATTCTTAGGCTTAACGCATATTTCTTCCTTATCATCAATGTAGTACTTGATTAAGCATTTAATTAAGTCACACATGTATCAATTTAATCATGGAGCATTGAGAAGTCAATCACATGAAAATTAAATTCTGAGCATACATATACATTTACCAAATGTATTAGATTTAATCAAAACAAAATATACATTGTTTTAAGCATTAAAGATAACACATTTGAGACAAAAGAGAAGCATGTATATATACATATATATGTGTGGATCGTATACAAATCTAGGTCACTGTACATCCAAAATGTGACCTCTCTTTTACATCATAAAATCATCTCCTATCCCTAGGGCTAGTGGCTGGAGAGTGTCAACTGGACGCTCCCTCCTGATCTGGCCGTGAAGGTGGACCCATGGGTGTGTAGCGCAATACAGATCGTGAGTGACTCCGAGAGGAACTCCTATGATCCCTATCCATAAGGATCGCGCGATAGGTGGTAGCCTCGGTCTGAGCCGCTGCTAGATCTCACCGCGCCTGCTGGAGGTCCTCTGATAGGACTCTCTCTCTCTGCCGCACTTGCTGAAGGTCCTCTAATAGGACTCTCTCTCTCTCTGCCGCACCTGCTGAAGGTCCTCTGATAGGACTCTCTCTCTCTGCTGCGCCTGTTGAAGGTCCTCTGATAGGACTCTCTCTCTCTCCCTCCATATATCTACCTGTACTCGGAATGGGAAAAACAAATCCCCATGCCGACCCACGTTCCCCTGAGGCCTATAGGCAATCTGTGAGGAACTGGGGATTTGTGCTATCATGGAAATGTCTGTCATTGCCTACTGAATCAAGGAACACCATTCCTGCACATTAGCTGTGGCAGTAGAACAGATTTTTGTTAGTACCATTCTATGTGATCAAAACATTAATCAATCAATATAAACCTACTATACATGGATCTCCCTCGCGCCAGTAGGGATCATGATATGGTAGTATCTGCGACTGAGAACCGCTAGGCTCCCCTCGCTCGTATACTCTATCCACGATGGGTGTAGGCTGGATGGTACTGGTGATAGGTCTCCGTATCGCCTCCTGTTCCCCCTGTTGGGGAATAAGAGGTGGATCCAGAGCTATGGTATCATCTCCTGAATGGTGGGAAGCTGCATCTGACTCCTCCTCATCATCTCGATCCTCCTCCTCATCGTCCTCCTCATCATCATCATCCTCGTCCTCATCCGCATCATCACCTGCATCCTCCTCGTCCTCCTCTCTATCTGCATCCTCATCCTCCTCCTCCTCGTCACTGGGCTGATCGCCTGTAGGTGGATCAGGATCTCCCGCCTCCTCGTGACCCTCTCCCTCCTCTGACTCCCCTGACCTGGATCCCTCGTCCTCGTCTCGGTCTCCATGTCTCCATGGGCCTGGATAGCCTGTCGGATGATCTGGTGGAAAGATAGGACCTGGATATGATCTCATGAACCATGAAACATATCTACGCTGTGCTCCAGGCTCTGCAAAATAGTCGGTGACTACATCCTGATCGGATCCCTCTAAGTCTGTCATCTCAATATCATCTACCGTCGGTCTCGCTACTGCTCCAGGTCTGGGAAGGACCCGTGAGTGTCGAGTATAGATGGGTACATCGGCTGGAACACACTGCTCTAGTCTGAACTGCCTCCGTACTCGGTCAAAGTAGAAAGGGACTATGATGTGTGCATATCGTCCTCGCAGTAGGCAGTTCCTCTGTAGACATGCTAACTGTCTCTCCATACCATCCCATCTGTGCATCAGTAGGTAAGGTCTCCACACTATCACCTCGGATGTCAGTCTATCAACAATCACTCTCCAATACAACAAATCGCCAAATCTCCACTCTCTAGTAAGTGGATAAGCGAAAACCCTAGGTCGCTCGCTCGCTATACTCAGTGGAAAGCCGATGGGCCTGGTGCATGTGAAATGCTCTAAAATCCACACCTGTAGAAGTGTGCATGTCATCAAACTGCAACCTTGTCCAAATACATACTCCTCAAGGTCGTGATAGAGATGTGCAAGCATACTCCGACCCCATGCATACACTCTCCTGTGTCTCTCCATCGCTCTGATACACCATGTGAGGCCCCCATGCATGTGTGTCCCTTGCCCATTAGGGCAGACGGCTAGTGCTATGATGGCTATCATAAGGCGTCTCAAAAGTGGTACCTCCCCTGTAGGATGTAAGAGCCAGCTGACCATGATGCGACCTCTCGTCTCGCTCGGCATGGCTCTCCCTATGCAATACACCTACTCTCTCTGATGATCCTCCGCTGACCGATCGGTCGCGTATGTAACCGTCGCTCCTCTGATAGGAAGACGAAGTATATGGTACACATCCTCGAGTGTGACCGTCAGCTCTCCTACTGGAAGGTGAAAGGTGCATGTGTCAGGATCCCATCGCTCCATCAAGGCCATCAGCATCGCAGGATGAAAGCGAATGGCCAGCATCAGAATCATGTACCACAATCCTACAATAGATAGAGTGTCTCTCTCTGACTGAGTCAGTCGTGGAATCTGATCTCGCAAAGTGCGAAGAATATGTCCCGCTGTGTGCTCTCTCATGTACGGGAGACCCTGCAACACGAAAACATGATGACAATCAGTACTCAATCATCGAAATCGCAAATGCAAACTGTCGCACATCGTATGCAATCCCCGAACCCCTCGCCAGGCCCTGATTGGGGACCATGGCGCCCTGATGGGGACCATGGCGCCCTGAGGGGACCATGGCACCCTGCAGGGACCATGGCGCCCCTGTCAGGGACCATGGCGCCCTGGGGGGACCAGGGTGCCCCTCAGGGACCATGGCGCCCTGGGTGGGCCCCGGTCAGCCTTCGAGGCCCGCATACGATCACAAAAAAGTCAAACATGCGAAAAATCAAAAGTCAAACGTTCAGTCAACTTACCTCGTCCAGTGGCTCGTCGTCGATCACGGCCTGGCACAGACTCTCAATCCTCGTAGGATGCTCCGGTCGTCGTGAAGGCATGATGATGGCTAGGTGGGCTCCGCTACACTGAATAGTATCCTAAAATCGACAAAGTGACGAATACAAGTGTCACTTTCGAGGTATATACTCTCGTTTGCTTATTCTTACTTTTTGAAACCCTAATTCTCCTCTGTCATTCATTTTATCATAACTTGAGTTTGGGAGATGTGATTTTCGAGCCGTTTGTTGTGTTGGAATCGTATTTTCCTTCTCCTACTCTCGGGATGTTCCAAAAAATGCTCTGATGAAGCCTATTTCGCGAACACCCCTCATCAACACTCTCTTACACAATTTGTCGCAAGTAAACATGCTACCCTGTTTCACCTCCCTAAATAAGCAAGTCGAAATAGGGGGGGGCATACAGCTACTCACAGATTTCATCACTTTCCCTAGTAAGCATTAGGTGATTTTGTGATCTAACGTTTGTTTTGTAGGGTGCGGTTCCTAACTGTGTACTGCAGATACCGCTGGGGGCTTCGTCCGACAACTTATGGATATATCCTTTTTTCAAATGATCTTTACTTTTCTGTACTTTAGCTTGCATATGCACGTAGTACTCATATGACCGCTAAAGTGGGGGCTAAATGTAGCGTCGTAAATTGTACGCACTCGCTAGGGTGGTACAATTTCACACCTAGTTTAGCACCCGCCTTAGTGCATTTTGCATTTTGCATTGCATTTCTCCTTAAGCACTTAATTAATCAAATTAATTAGGTCTAAGGTTCCATTTCATCATTCTTTACATCACATTTTGACTTCGGGTACATATCTGCATTCTTATTTCATCCTTGTACTTACAACTGTTCATTGTTTAATCTCAATTCTGCAATCTTGTTATTAGTTCATACTTGCATTTTGAGATTAGGGTTTGAACTTGCATTACTTGATCTTACAATTTCAACAAGGGAATAGGAATCCTAATAGATATCCCATGGCTCTCTCTTTCACCAAAAGAAGTAGCCAATTGTGCGATATCTCTAGGCTCTTTCGTATTCCGTAATGTGTGTCAAAGAGTAGGATTAGGGTATGTTGACCTAGTCTCGCTTTTTCCCCCACACAGGTACCAAAACTATAACTTGATGCTAAGTCTAGTTCATCTGGTAAGCTCTAGAACTTGATAGATAAGCTTGGCATTATCCTGGCAACCTATATAGAAATTTAAAGATGCCAAAGTTCAAACATTTTTACAAATGATCAACAAGATAAGGTCCAACTTGAAAAGGAATTAAAACTAATTTATGAGGCCTTAACAAAAGGCGTTAAAATCTATGTCTTGTCTAGTTTTGACAAATTTTACTATTGAAAGAGAGAAGAAAATAGATAAATGCAAAGTACAGTTATCTCAGATTTCTCAGGCTTGTGATCATACGGTTAATTTAACCAGTGGTATTGAAGGCCAAATTTTAACTATTATGGAGTTGACTAGAAATTTTGAGGAGAAGGAGCGAATGATTAGTCGGACAAGTGAACTCTAGAACCTAATTGGTCCTTGGTTAGACACCTTAATGTATAATTAGATGGGATGTATTCAAAACATGTCTTAGGAGACTCCAACTGAGATTGCAACTATAGAATTTCATTCTTATGTTTTGAATGGTTTTGTTTCAATTTTGGAGAAATTGCGGGGAGGTTGGAACACCTATCTTGGGTTCCTTAAGATGGCATATGTAGATATACTCAAGCATGTATAGATTTGATTATATGATGTATGTGTAAATATGTACATAATATTTTTTTGCACACCCTATCTTTGGTATTATTGTCAAAGGGAGAGAGATGAGGTGAAAAATGTACAGATTGATTATGTATGAAGTGCACAGTTCGGTGATGCATATTTTTGGGTTATTGATCTAAGGGGAAGCCTTAGAATTATTTCATTCTTTTCCATCCCATGTACAAGTTTCACAGGTTTCTATACTTAGTTATTTTTCACAAGTGTTGCCATCAATGCCAAAGGGGGAGATTGTTGGCAATTGACACTCATCTAGTGTCTTTTTGTAGTTGCTTATTGGTCTTGGGTTGTCATTGATGGAAACTCTATTAGTCCCAACTGGTGCTGAGAGGGGAGGGGTGAATCAACACTTGATCAAATTTTCACAATTAATCTTTTAACTTAAATCTGCATTCATCTAATATCCAACAATATACTTTATCACTGAAGTAAAGTATGCAAGTGTGAAAACTAGACACTGACACCAAGAAGATATCTCGTGGAAACCCAAATGGGAGAAAATCACAATGTGAGTAGGAACTCACAAAATTTGTACTCTTCTGAAGTAAGCTTAGTGAGGAGACATCCCTGTTAGAAGATTACAAAGACACTGTTAGCTTCCACCCAGTTAAGGGATTTTGTTCAAGGTTGGTTAGTGCTTTTATCCTGTTAAACGTGTCCCAATTAAAGGACTTAAGAACGTCAATTAAGATGTCACTCGGTTAAGGGATTTTACAAAAGGGAAATGTTAAAGTCCACCTAGTTAAGGGATTTATGTTGTAGTGCTTAGAAAGCAACAAATGGATAATCTGTTGAATTAGCTACTCATAGCTTGATCAGATCTTAGTATGCATCACACTCAATCCACACTGGTTGTGTCTTCTCTGCACAACACCAGTTTTCTTTTTACACCTTCGGCTCTTCACTTCGTTGGTCACCTGTCCCTTGGCACTGCACTCTGCCTATCCTCTGACCTTCATCTCTGCACTCTGTCGGTTCTCTGTCCTTCGGCTCTTCACTCTACGGGTTCTCTATCTCTTGACTCTGCACTTAGTTGATCTACCTCAAACACACTCTACTGTGCTAAAAAATATTAGCACTTCCTCTCTCTCTACTCTTCACTTTGGCTCGGCTTCAACAAGATCTGCTTGTTGCAAATTTCACGATCAAAACTTTTTGAATGAACTCAAGAACACTTTATACATTTTTTGTCGACACTTTCAGGGGATTTCTCAATCAAAGCAATCATGGATTTCAGAAAGATTTCAAATTCAAAATCTCCCACTCTTTCTCTACATGCCTTCCAACATTTCTGCCACGACATTCTCCAAAGATAGTAATTTTTGGGTCGTGTTCAGTCAATTAAGTGTGAACCAAAAATTCCATAGATAATCATGCTTGACTTTATGATAACTGAAGTTGACCCTACCAACATATGATTTGGCGTAAACACAAACTCACCAACTCATCTTTTTCCACTGCAACTGAATAACCAATCACCGCTCAGAGATTTGTGGTGAACACATGTCTTCCTTCTGTATATCGGTATACCAGTTTGCCACTGCATTTCTATATTACTAGTTAATTCTTTGATTGTCGTTTTGTTGTGCTAGCATCAAGTGTCTTCCCCTATTTGCCCATGAAGTTTAGGCTAGCATACAACCAAAAGTTTTCTTTCCTAAGTCACCTTTAGTGACTTCATCATCATCAGCGTGACCGACCTTCTTGAATGACAGACCGATTGGCTTAGTCTATCTTTCCTTGAGCTGATTGAACCTTAGGTCATTCATTACCAATGTTGTTTCCATGTGTTTGTAAGTCATCACTTCAGCTTACTGGAAAATACCACTCTAACTGTACCACTTCACCTGTCAGAGTCTTCACCTGTAAGTGCTTGACATCAATGACAAATCTTAGCGCATATACCAGTTCTTTGGATTGATCAGTTTTGTCAATGCCAAGAATCCAACAATCTCCCCCTTTGGAATTGATGACAAACACTTCAGAATTTGGCTAATTAGTTGCATATTCTCTTACTTCCTTCATCTTTGTACAAGTCTGGTAATTAATTCTGCCCTGAGTAATGAATATCTCCCGCTATCACTAGTAATACTCTGATGCAGCAACTTCGACTCAATCACTACTTACCAATACTCAAGCACTCTAATCATATCTCCCTCTTTGACAACAATACCAAAGAGTCATTTTTTGTACACTTGCAAGACTGCTCCCCTTAACCGGAGTAGTCCACACTCATCAATCTAGTTTCTCTTTAAAAAAAGAAAAACATGATATCATACCAGATTGATGTAGAGCCATGTTTGCTTACTTTACTAAACGGAGGGGCATAACCCCCAACTTACTTCTCAGATAGTCAAAGGTGTCCTTCTATAGTGGCTTGGTGAAGATATCAGCCACCTTCTCTTTTGTTGGTATGTATTCCAACATCATTTCCTTTTCTTGAACTTGTTCCCTTAGATATTGATATTTGATGGCTTTATGATTCATTTTGAAGTCCATCACCGAGTTCTTGGATATGTCAATGAAATTGGTGTTGTTGCAATGAATCACTACCGGTCCAACTACTTTTTCTTGTATTCCTTCCAATAGTTGCTTGATCCAAACTATCTATGTGCAATTGATTGCAGTAGCTACATACTCAACCTCAGTTGTGGATTGAGATATGTAGTTTTGTTTCTTACTTATCCAAGATACAATTCTGTCTCCGAGAAAGAATTCACCTCCACTGGTGCTCTTTTTGTCATCAACGTTACCAACCCAATCTGAATCAGTGAAGACACTTAAACTTAAGTCTCCCTTATGTGGATACTAGAGACCTTACTCATCAATCCCCTTTAGGTATCTGAATATTTTTTTGACTGTCACAATGTGAATCTCTTTCAGATTTGCAGAAAATCTAGCAACCAAGCCAATAGCTTGTGTTATGTTTGGTCTGCTATATACTGCATACTGCAACTTACTGATCATGGACCGTAAAAGTGTCTCATTCACTTCTTTAACCTCATCATATTTAGAGAGCTTGTAACCTGTAACCATTGGAGTTCCAATAGGTTTCCAATCTTCCGTTCCAAAAGTTTTCAAAATTTTCCTTATGTATTTAGTTTGATTGATGAAGATGCCATTCATTAATTGAGAGACTTGCAAGCCAATAAAAAACTTTATTTTGCCAATCATGAACATCTCAAATTCTTTCTTCATTTGTTTTGCAAATCTTCTGCTCATCTCATCATCTCCCCCAAAGATGATGTCATCTACAAAGATCTCAACAATTAGGTGTTTTCCTTCAACTCCACTCTTCAAATGCAAGTTACTATTATCACGGGTTTTTTTGAACCCCATGCTGAGTAGATATGAGTGCAACCTCTCATACCTAGCTCTTGGTGCTTGTTTCAGCCCATACAAAGCCTTCTACAAACTGCATACCATATCCTTCCATCTTCATATGAAAACCCTTATGGTTTCTCTATGTATACTTCTTCCTCTAACACCCCATTTAAATATGCTAATTTGACATCCATTTGGTAAGCTTTAAAGTTTTTATAAGCAGCATAGGCCAGCAAAATTCTAACCCCTTCCAGCCTAGCCACCGGTGTGAAGGTTACTCCATAGTCCAAACCTTCTTCTTTAGAATAGCCCTTATAGACCAATCTTTCTTTGTTTCTTATCACTTTATCGGTTTCATCCATTTTATTTCTGAACACCCACTTGGTGCCTATTACATTTTGTTTTTTGGTCTGGGCACTAGAGTCCATGTATCATTTTTCTCAATTTGCTCCAGTTCTTATTCCATGGCTTTGACCCAATCATCATTTTTGAGAGCCTCCTTTGTTGTTTTGGGCTAAAAAATGGAGCGCATACAACCATTCTCTCTTGCTCTTCTTCTGGTTAGAATTTCTGCATCCTTGTCATCGATGATATTTTCTGCAGAGTGATTGTTTCTTACATACTTAGCCAATACCGGTTCACTCCTCGGAGCTTCTTCTACCGGTTGTGCAGGTTATACTTCACAGGCTTCTTCATTTGCCACTTCAACATGTTCTTATTTAGTAGTTTTCATCGGTACACTATACTAGAACCCTTTATAGTCCTCTGGTTCACTCTTACTATCCTGTTCATTTTTCTTAGAGTACTCATCTACTCTAACATTTGCACTTTCCATAATCTTACCGGTCTTTTTGTTTAAACATCGGTATGCCTTGCTCTTTGTTGAGTAATGTAAGAAGATTCCTTCATCACTCTTGGGATCAAATTTTCCAGTGTACTCATCCCTCGTGATATAGCACCTACTTCCAAATACTTTGAAATAAGAAACATTAGGTGAGTATCCACTCCATAATTCATAGGGAGTTTTATGTGTCCCTTTCTTTAATTGTATCCAGTTTAAAGTGTATATAGTAGTTCTTATTGCTTCTCGCCAGAAGATATGTGGAGTGTCCTTTTGTATCATCAATGTCCTTGCAATATCAATAAGAGTTCTATTTCTTCTTTTAGCAACTCCATTCTAATGAGGTGTTTTGGGTGCAGACATTTGCCTCATAATCCCCCACTCCTCGCAGTAATTCATGAACTCTTGAGAGGTGGACTCTCCTCCTCTATATGATCTCAGACACTTCAGATATTTACCGGTTCCTCTTTTTACTTGAGCCTTAAAAACCTTAAACATGTGAAAGGCTTCAGATTTTTCCTTCAAGATTACAACCCACGTCATTCTTTAGAAGTCATCCACAAACAACATAAAATATTGGTCTCCATAGAAACTCTTAGTTCTCATGGGACTGCACAGGTCTGTATGAACTAAGTCCAACACATTTTCAGATGAAAAGGTTTTACTGCTGAAACTACACCCGGTCAACTTTCCTAGTTGACACTCTTTGCACATGCATTTTCCAGTTTGACTATGTTAGGCATACCTCTGATAGATTTTGTCTTACTAACTTTTGCTATGCTAGCAAAGTTAACATGACATAATCTTTTGTTCCACAACCAACTATCTTCAACCTTACCCACTAGACAACTACCTATGGTGGTGTCTAGATGAAACATATTGCCTCTTGATTGATTACTGGTGGCAATAAGACTTCCTAATTTGTCAATTATTTTACATATTCCTTCAAATAATTCTAACCAGTAACCCTTAATGGTAAGTTGAGCAACACTTAACAAACTATATTTTAACCCTTCTACTCAATAGACATCATCACAATTTGTCTTATCATTCCTGGGGCTATAGACCCCTTACCTTTTACTGCACAAGGATCATCATTTCTGAATCTCACAGTTCCTCCATTGCAATCCTCCATGTTGAGGAATTTGTTTCTATCACCGATCATGTGGTGAGTACAACCATTATCGATCACCCATTCTCCACACCAATTTGTGCTAGAAATCAATGCAATATCTCCTTCCTCTGTGTCATCCTTCTTGACTACCACAAATGCAATGTCATCTCCATCAGATCCTTTTGATTCTTCATCAATGACTCCTTCTGCAATATAATATTCCTTCTTGCTCTTGTCTCTATAGATATTGAAATTATCCTTCCTATCTCTATCATTGTCAAGACATCTTGAAGCAATGTGACCTATCTTATTATAGGAGAAGTATTTTAAGGGTAATTTACCTTTGTACTTTCCTTTTCCTCTTGGCAATATTCTTGCAAATAGAGTTTCAATTTCATCTTGCTCTTGTTCCTCAAATAGCAGATTGTCACTTTCATGGGAATGACCGATTCTGGTAGTAGAACTACTATCGGTTTCTTTCCGTCTCCTTGTTGGTGCATGCATCATGGAGGCTTTGAAAGCAACATCCATCTTTGGTACACTGTTGTTATAATTGCTCAATTCAAAAGTAGTCAACTTATCAATCAATGAGTCATGAGATACACTAATTGTTCCCAAGGATCTAAGTTCCTGGATAGCAGAGACCCCTATGGAATATTGTGGTAGCAAGGTTCTCAGTATTTTGCTAATTACATCATCCTCTTCAAGCTTTCCTCCAACACTTTTAATGGATTTTAGTACATCCTTTATCCTCTTGCTATACTACTCTATGTTTTCTCCTTCCTGCATCCTCATCTTATCATATTTTCCTCTCAGGTTGTCTACTTTTGCCTTTTGCACATGAGGATCTCCCTCATAGACTGTCTTTAGCTTATTCCATATCTGAAATATTTTTTTCAAATCTTGTACCTCAGCAAATTTATTATCAGAAAAAGTGTTGACAATCAGATCCATAGCAGCAGTATTATCTTTCCTTTCCTTGATCTGATCTGGAGTAAGAGTCCCTAAAGGTTCATTGTACTCTGTGATCACATGATTCCAGTAGTGTTCACCTACGGATCTTAGATAGAGTTTCATTCTTTCATACCATAAGGTGTAATTCTCCTTAGAGAACTTAGGACCCTCCTTACGCATCATGTTGGATATTTCCTTAAGTTGATTAAGTTTTTTTTTATTCTAAGGACCTGAAGCTTTGATACCAATTGTTAGTCCCAATCGGTGCTGAGAGGGGAGGGGTGAATCAACACTTGATCAAATTTTCACAATTAAACTTTTAACTTAAATCTGCATTCATCTAATATCCAACAATATACTTAATCACTGAAGTAAAATATGCAAGCATGAAAAGTTGACAGTGACACCAAGAAGTTATCTTGTGGAAACCCAAATGGGAGAAAACCACGATGTGAGTAGGAACTCACAAAATTTGTACTCTTCTGAAGTACGCCCATTGAGGAGCCATCCCTATTAGGAGATTACAAAAACACTGTTAGGTACCATCGGGTTAAGGGATTTTATTCAAGGCCTTTTAGTGCCTTTACCCTGTTAGAGGTAGCCTAGTTAAAGGACTTAAGAACATCAATTAAGATGTCACCCGATTAAGGGATTTTATAAAAGGGACCTGTTTAAAGTCCACCCAGCTAAGGGATTTATGTGGTGGTTAGAAACCAGCAGATGGATGATCTATTGAATTAGCTACTGATAGCTTGATTAGATCTCAGTATGCATCACACTCAATCCACACCAATTGTATCTTCTCTGCACAACACTGATTTTATTCTTACACCTTTGGCTCTTCACTTAGTCAGTTGCCTATCCCTCGACACTTCACTTTGCCTATCCTCTGACCTTCGACTCCACACTCTGTCAGTTCTCTATCCTTCAACTCTGCACTCTGTTAGTTCTCTGTCTCTCAATTCTGCACTTAGTTGATCTACCTCAAACACACTCTATTTTGCTAAAACCTCTTAGCAAATCCTCTCTCTCTGCTCTTCAATTTGGAATGCCTTCAACAAGATCTTCTTGTTGCAAATTTCATGATCAAAACTTTCTGAATGAACTCAACAACACTTTATATATTTTATGTCGACACTTTCAGGTGATTCCTCAATCAAAGCAATTATAGGTTTTAAATTATTTCAAATTCAAAATCTCCCACTCTTTCTCTATGTGCCTTCCAACATTTCTGCCAAATGTTTAAACAAATTCTACCACCGCATCCTCCCAAGATATTAATTTCTGGGTCATGTTCAATGAATTAAGTGCGAACGAGAAATTCTGCAGATAATCATGCTTGACTACATGATAACTGAAGTAGACCTTACCAACATATGATTTGGGGTAAACACAAACTCACCAACTCATCTTTTGCCACCACAACTGAATAACCAATCATCGCTTCGAGATTTATGGTAAACACCTGTCTTCCTTCTGTCATACTAGTATACCAGTTTTCCACTGTACTTCTGTATTACCGGTTCATTCTTTTATTACCGGTTTGTTGTGCTAGCATCAAGTCTCTTCCTTTGTTTTCCTATGAAGTTTAGGTTAGCATACAACCTCAAGTTTTCTTGCCTGAGTCACCTTTAGTGACTTCATCATTATCAGAGTGACTGATCTTCTTGAATGACAGATCGGTTAGTCTATCTTTCCTTGAGTTGATTGAACCTTTGGTCATTCGTTACCAATGTTGTTTCCATGTGTTTGTAAGTCATCACTTCTGCTTACTGAACAATACCACTCTACTTGTACCACTTTGCCAGTAAGTCATCACTTCTGCTTACTGAACAATACCACTCTACTTGTCAATCCCAACAATCCAACAAACTCTTCCTGGTGGTTCGATCTGACGATCGTGATTAATCTTATCTGAAAGAAAGAGTTAACCGGTAAAACAGGGCTATCTCAGTAATGTTGTGGTTCAAAATGACTTCCAATGATTGCAGTGATTTTGGTGGTTGATCTCCTATTTTTGGTGAATGGAAAGATCCTTAGGAAGCATGTGATCATACTCTTTTGGTCTGGTGCTATGTTTTGTTCGCGATCAAAACCGACTTAGAGATACACCTTACATTTCTTGAAGCCGACTTCAAGGAGATTATTTTTATGTTAAGACTGGATATATATAAGATCGAATTGGTGATTGGTTTTCGATGTAATACAATTGTGGCGATCGATTTTGGTGCGATTGACCATAATTTCAGGTGCGCATTTGGTTTACAGACAATCTGGTAGCTAACTGAGACATAAACAAAGTATTGGCAGAGCAAGCACAGACAGAGACTTAGTGCTTAACCAAAACTCATTCCTACATTGTTAGATGCTACTTTAGAGTTTATTTCATTGCATTTCCTCATTGTAATCAATCTGTAAGTCAGTGCGACTTCCTTGAAGGTTGTAACCTTCCAAGTCATTGTAATTTAGAGGTTTGAAATAAGACTTAATTATTTATTTTGTTAAATAAGAAAGATGTTTGAAATAAGAAAGTCACATTAAAGTCTAATTATTCTTTCTTTAATATTTATTTTATTGGTTTTTTTCTTATTTTGAACACTTACATAACATTGAATCGTAAAAGACTAAAAAAAAATCACAAATAACCTAATAAATTTGCTTATGTATAGGTATAAACAACAACAACAACAACAATGATAATAATAATTCTCACTATGCAAAAGCTAATGCATCCTATATTGGTATCAAATTGGCTCAATCTCAGTGTTTAAGCCTAGTTAGATCATAAATAGGGTTGATTCCTGGTTGCCTTGCTTATTGTACTTAATGAGCACCAACAAAGGTAGAAGCATCAAATTTTACTATTATAACATAAAAATTAGTAACCATTAAATATTACAAACAATCAAAACCCATTTAATTAGCAAAGAAGTTAAATAGACAATGAATTGTAATTTCTATTTTAATAAAAATGAGAATAACAAGAAGCCAAACATTTGTAAGCAAGTTTGCAAGTTTGTCTACTTACACAATAGAGGTCATGGGTTTGAATTATGGCTTGGTACTCCATTTAGTTGTGTATAAATAAAGATATATTCAAAATTATGTAGTTGTGTTCAAGTGAATTACTAGTTACTTCGATATACTAGTAAAAATTCACTTTTATGAAAATAAGGAGATGGTAAGAACAATTTTGCTAATTGAAATTTGTTGTTGTGCTTGAAGTTGCAATAGTAGTACCACAATTTGTAGAAAGATGAAGTGCTTGCACAATAGAAAATGTCTCTAGGAAAATATCACTACACGTCAATTCCATTTGCATATGATTGGAGGACATTGACTCTTAGGTCCCATCACTAAGCTCAGAATTTACATCTTTTGAAAGGAGCTACAAGTGGGGTATGCATCCATTCTCATATAACTGGAGGACATTGGCTCTTAGGTCCCATCACCAAGCTCATAATTTACATCTTTTGAAAGGAGCTACAAGTGGTGTATGCATCCATTCTCATATAAGTGGAGAACATTGGCTCTTGGGTTCTATCGCTAAGCTCAAATTTTATATCTTTTGATAGGGGCTACAAGTGGGGCATGATTTCATTCCCATACCAGTGGAGGGCATTGGGTCTTGGATACCATCAATAAGTTTAGATTTTACATTTTTTGAAAGTTGTTACAAATGGGGTATGCTTTTATTTTGATATCAATTGAGGGTATTGGCTCTTGGGTCCCATCACTAAACTCATATTTTACATCTTTTAAAAGGAGTTCACTAAGCTTAGATTTTAGATCTTTTGAGAGGAGCTACTAGTGAGGTATGCCTCAACCCTAGTTGTATAATTATTACTGTCTATGGGCAAGTATAATGATTAGTAGTTTGTGGTTTTAGGCGCTGAAGACATTTAAGCATGGGGACAAAGCTCTTTTTTATAAGCACCTAGAGTTAGAGGGTGTTCTAGTTAGAGTGTATTTTCATTTCCACGCGAGACAATTCAAACACCTTGAATGCTGGGGTTCTCTTGTTCAAGCTTGCAAGGTACGATATCTCAACATTAGGAAAACCCAAATAACCTCGATGCTTTCTTTGTTATCATTCCATCTTGAATTGGGAAATTCAGTTGTTTCTATTAGGTGTGTAAACTAGAACAATTAACAAAGATTAGCACGGACGCGTTTCTAGATTAGCCAGAGGGGTAGTAATCAAATGATTATTAGAGTAACAAAGGATTAGGCAGAATCAAGATTGGTATCAATTTATGAAATTTAAAATGCAACACGAGGATTTCCAACTTCAGATTATTACACTGGGAATAAGATATTATCTCTTTGGTTCCAAATGTTAAAACCCCAAAACCACTGAGGATCCATTAAAACCTAAAAGGAACTGCAATACATTAAACCGACAAAGTCAAAGCTGACAAACTTCCGAGCTTTAGAAGAAACAAAGAGAGACATATGCTGAACAATTTTTTTCAGGTTGAGTACCTGAGCAAGCATTTATGTCCTTATAAGTTGAGGAAGGGTAAGTTCGTAGCTTTAGGAATGAACCATCGAGTGGCAGGAGAGCCACTCGAGAAAGCAGCACGACCAATTGGAAACAGTAAAAGGAGTACAATGGCAGAAACATCTACTTTCTTACCTTTGAAAAGAGATCATACATGTGAAAAGTAATAACAACGATTGCGGAGTGATGGTGGCCTCACTCTGATACAGCTATAGATATAGATTTATGTATCAAACAGTTTGTTTGCTGGAGGCTTTGTCCTTGAGCGCAGAGACAAAGTTGTGGATGTTTGTTCGATGGACTTGGCAATCATTACTGGTCAGCACCCTACTAATTTCCTCAACATTGGATTTAATCGGACTGCTTTCTTCCCCCACCATTACACCTCGAATAGCCGTAGCTATGTCCTCCTTAGTGAATGAACCATCCTCCCCGTTTCTTCTCACCTCCACTCCCATCTTCAAATCCTCAGCAATTAGTCGAGCAGTTAAGCCCTGCTCGTACTGGATTGGAAGAGCAACAAAGGGCACTCCAAACCTCAGGCCTTCTGTCACAGAATTCCATCCACAATGTGAAAGAAAAGCTCCAGTGGAGGGATGGTTTAAAATATGCAACTGAGGCGCCCACTTTGTAACCACGAGTCCTCTACCTTGGGTTCGATCCTCAAAGCCTTGGTGCAACTCAGCCGCCGCGTGGCCAATAAGAACACAAAGGAATGGAATTTCACTCTCCTCCAAGCCCAGCAGGAGGTCATCGAGCTGTTGGGCGGTGAGATGGCATTCACTACCGAAGGACGCAAACACCACAGAACGAGCGGGCTGCTTGTCCAGCCAGGCCAAGCAAGGCTCCGCTGCAGGTCGCGGTGGTAGGCTTTTCATGAAAATCCCCAAGGGAAACATGAATCGACCTGTGCTTCTTTTAAAATAGTCGACAAATTTGCCTTCCAACTCTAGGCAAGTATTGCTAATCGTTGCCCAGCTTTCCTCCACTGAGATGCAAAGGCGGTTCATGAAGGTGAGATCCTCACAAGTACCATAGTGCTTGTTTTGATACAACGGCAGCATATTCCGGGCTTCAAAGAGTCGGCGGCGGACGGCCAATGAGGGGAATCCGAGTGGCGGTGCTATCAGATCCTCGGCCATCGGAATTTGGCGCAGTCCGTCCCTTTGCTGCCCTGTAACGAAAAGCCTGGCCGCCATGTTAACCACCGTGAAATTTATAGCGGGAATGCCTAGCTTGGCGGCAACCCGTGGAGTCCAGCACAGCGTCGTATCATGTATGATAAAATCTGGGGAAAACAGTTTCAGCAGTGTCGCGAAGGGCTGTTCGCAAAGGTCCAGGGCTTGGAAGGGCAGCGGAATTAAGTCTGTTCTTCCTATCTCCGATAAACTTGCTGTGGACTCAATGCCTACGGGCAGGCCGTCCACGGATGGCAATGGCAGCTCCACCAGCTCAATCCCAAGCACCATCTGCTTTCTGATCCGAGCAATGTTAAGCGGAGTGGAGACGAAGGAAATCCTGAGGCCATAAATGAGAAGGCTCTTGGCCAGCTCTAGAAAGGGTGTTATATGGCCATGTGCAAGCCAAGGGAACATCATCACATGAAGCTTGCCACGATCCGCCATTGTCTACAATTTCAGGCTAGGTGCACTAACCAATCGGTTCCCTATCCTTCATTTGAGGAGAAAGAGAAACCCTAGTGCTTTTACTAATTTTTCAGCTTAGTTCCACCCAGTGATTTAGGGATAAACACGTGTGAGGCAGGTTAAACAGCACCCAGTAAACGTAGATGCTTAATGTGGTCCCTCCTTCCCTCTTTCTACACGAAAAAAGTTGTCAGACATCCCAATTTAATGTTGTGAATAGTGGACGATGAAAGAAAGAAATTAAATGGATCAGACAATTCTTTTGACCGACAAAACCTTTCTCACAAAGAACCAAGGGTACCTCATCAAGGACACGAGTTTGGCTCATTCTTTGTCATGTGGGAACTTATATTTAAGAGAACTGAATTCTTAATAATATCATTTAGAAACCACTCAAATGTACCTAACATTCAATTACACCAACAAATCAATCTAATAGGAAATGTTCATTAAAAACTACCACAATCTAAACCGGAGGCCCCTCTTATTACGAGACTAATAATTTTAAAATCAATTCGGACGGGTAAATAATAGTCTTCAATACGTGTGTACTTGGAATATTTAGAAAGAAGCCCGTGCTTCCTGTGGGAAATGGCTACGCAGCGGACAAAACGGCCCGCTCATGTCATGCCATCCCATCCCCATCCCCCCATGCCATAACCATCCACTCAAACGGTCCCATCAAAATGTTTTTAATTTTCTTTACTGGGGAATGGAGATGCCTTGTGTTGCCTCGATTGTTGTGCGGGATACTCCATGCCTTGAAAAGGAAGGAGGTTTTATATGTTTATATTATTATTTTATTTGTTTTTTTTATATGAATTTTTTAAATGTGTATATCATGTATTATTTAATATATTTTGATAAATATGATATATAATTTTTTGCATATGTTCTTTTCTTATTGCTATATAAACTAGCATATATGTCTTAAATTTTAATTTAATCTATATAACATATGTCGAGAGATATCCTTCTCGAGGCGCCTATTTCTGGCAGTTGCGCGGTGCAACATGGAAAACATAAAATAAATTAATACATAATTATATAGTATCTTTTTATTAAAACAAATTATATTATAGTATTATTATATTATTTTATCGTTACAATTTTATATATCTATTTAGACTATTTTTATTAATATATATGTGTTGCAAGATCAAAGCAAATACTAAAATCTAAGATATATAAAACTTTGTTTAATGGCATGTATTATGGTTATGGTTAGCGTTAGGGTTAAGGTTAGTGTTATGGTCGAGGATGCGGTTTACATCATGGTTTGGATTAGGGTTATGATTAGGTTTAGGGTTATGATAATGGTTAGGGTTAGCATGGTTATGTTTAGGGCTAGCATAGTTTAGGGTTTATATCATGGTTAGGTTTAGGGTTTATGGTTATGGCTAGGTTAGGGTTTATGGTTATAGTTAGGTTAGGGTTAAGGTTTAGAGTTATGGTTAGGATTATGGTTAGGGTTATGGTTTACATCATGGTTGGTGTTGAAGTTAGGGTTAGGATTATGGTTAGGGTTAGGGTTTACATCATGGTTAGGGTTAGGATTAAGGGTTAGTGTTAGGATTAATATTAGTATTTATATCATGGTTATGGCTAGGGTTAAGATTTACATCATGGTTAGCGTTAGGGTTATTGCTTGGGTTAGGGTTTAGGGTTTGGGTTATAGTTAGGTTTAGGATTATAATTATGGTTATGGTTATGGTTATGGTTAGTATTTACATCATGGTTAGGATTAGGGTTTACATCGTGGTTAGAATTATTGATAGGGTTAGGGTGTACACCATGGTTAGGGTTAGGTTTAAAGTTATTTTTAGGCAAACAACTATCCAGCCCTTTAGATGCAACAAGATATTAATACCCTTCATATATTATTAATATATTATAATAGATTATTGGTGCATCCCAAGGGTTGTAGAGCCATTCCCCATTTTTAGGGTTAGGGTTTAGGGTTATGATTAGGTTAGGTTAGGGTTAGGATTATGATAAGGGTAATGGTTTAGAGTTGTGGTTAGGACTATGGTAAAGGTTATGGTTTACATCATGGTTCAATTACATTAAAGTTAGGGTTAAATTACTATTAAAGTTCAATTAGGATTAGGGTTTGGGCTAGATAAAGGTTAGGAATATATTAGGATTAAGGTTCAATTTGGGTTAGGGTTAAGTTTAGGGTAAGATTATTGTTAAGGTTAGGATTTAGGATTATGGTTAGGTTGGCATAATGATTAGGGTTAGGGTGAGGATTATGATTAGGGTTATGGTTTGGGGTTCTGGTAAGTTTATTATTTAGATAATGGTTGGGGTTAGGGTCATAGTTAGGATTATGGCTAGGGTGAGGGTTTACACCATAGTTAGGGTTAGGCTTAGGTTTGGGGCCATGATCAACATCTTTGTTTAAGGTTAGGATTTACATCATGCTTAGGGTTAGGATGATGATTATGGTTGGGGTTAGGGTTGAAGATTAAGGTTAGGGTTAGGGTTTAAGGTTAGGATTAGGATTATGGATAGGATTTACTCTTAGGATTGGGGATAGGTTTTGAGTTATGGTTATGGTTAGGATTAGGTTTAGGGTCAGGGCTAGTGATTATTATTAGGGTTAGGGTTTATGGTAATGGTTAGGTTAGGGTTAAGGTTTAGAGTTATGGTAATAATTATGGTTAGGGTTATGGTTTACATCATGGTTGGGGTTGGAGTTAAGGTTAGGCTTATGGTTAGCCTTAGGGCTAATTTTATGGTTAGGATTATGGCTAGGATCAAGGTTTACATCATGGTTAGGGTAAAGGTTAAGGGTTAGTGTTAAGATTAATGTTAGTGTTTATATCATGGTTATTGTTAGGGTTAGGATTTACATCATGGTTAGGGTTAGGTTTATTGCTTGGGCTAGGGTTTAGGGTCTGGGTGATAGTTAGGTTTATTAGTTAGGTTAGGGTTTATATCATGGTTAAGGTTAGGGTAATGATTGTGGTTTAATATTAGAGTTAAATTTATTGTCATGGTTAGGGTTTAGTGTCATGGTTACAATTATGTTTAGGGTTTACATCAAAGGTAGGGTTCGGGTAAGCACAATCATAGTTACAGTTAGTATTAGAATTATAATTGGGGATACGGTTAGGATTAGGAGTTGGTTTATGGTTGTGTTTTGGATTAAATTTAAGGTTAGCATTATGGTCAAGATTAAGGTTTACATCATGGTTAGGGTTATGATTAGGGTTAGGGTTTAAGGTTAGGCTTATGATAATGGTTAGGGTGTATATCATGGTTAGGGTTACCATCGAGGTTAGGGTTTGGCTTTGGTTTAGGATTATTGTTAGGGTTAGGGTTTAGTTGTAAGGTTAATTTTATGGCTAGGGTAGAATGTCAGGGTCACAATTGTGTTTAGTGTTACATCAAAGTTAGGGTTAGAATTAGGGTTATGGTTCAATTACATTAAAGTTAGGGTTAAATTAGGGGCAAGTGCAAGGTAATGAGTCACAAATTCGCGGAAGTCCACGCGTTGGAAAATGCGCTCTTATAAACGGGGGCCCATTTTCAAAAAACGGGGGCCCGTTTGTGCTTCGGGCTCCCGAGCTGAAAGGTAACAGGGGTTCGAAGCAAAAAAAATGGGCCCCCATTTTGTTCTAAAATGGGGGCCCGCTTTTAAACAAAACGGGGGCCCATTTTTTAGAAACGGGGGCCCGCTTTTAAACAAAACGGGGGCCCATTTTTTAGAAACGGGCCCCCGTTTTGTTTAAAAGCGGGCCCCCGTTTCTAAATGGCATTTTTCCTTTTTTTTCCACAAGCCGCCCTTGTTTGAAAACGGGGGCCCGTTTTGTGGAAGTTGATTCCACAACCCGTCACTTGGCTCGGGATTAGGCCCGGGATAGGCCTGGGATGGCCACACCTGAGACATGGACCTGCAAATTCAAATCTCCATGAATGAAAGCACAAATATGAACTTCAGAAATAGTTTACGCGCCTCTAATCAAAGAATTTTTATACGTAATTAAAACCCATTTCAGATTATACTGTCTAGATTCTAAATATGTAAATTTATTTAAAAATTGATTATTTTAACTATTTTTCATTTAATTTATACTAAATCGGATCCATAAATTTGAAATATTAACTAATTTTGTTAATTTAATAACTTTTTTATTTTAAAGAATTTTGGAAAAAAAATTATATGTCATCAATCTACACAAAATTCTTTTGTATTTAAAAAAAAAAAAAATCAAAAAATGTTAAGTTTACATCAAATTATGTGGGTTGTACACGTCAAATTTTTAAAAAGATAATTACGGCCATTAAAAAATTAATTAAAAAAAAATTATTAGAAAAAAAAATACAGAAAAATATGCTCATCAATCTTCAGTGTGTTACAAACCATTTCCCAAAACGGTTTGAGAAAATAATTTTAATTGTGTCAAAAAGTGTGGGTCGTACACATGCATGGTATGGTCCTGAAACAGGCATTTTTAAAACATAGTTTTCAGAACTCCATTTAAAAAGTTATTTTTTATTATGTGGGTATTAAAATAAATTATATATTTGGAAAGTACACTCAGAGGGTTATCTTTTATATTCCTGACTTTTTCCAAGATTCAATCTCTAAGTGTTTCAAAATTTAAGCTCAAATGAGACAAAATCTGAAAATCAGGGAAAACACTTCCACTTTTTGGCCAAAAAGTGGACTCATCTTCTTGCACTGACCCTTAGTTTTAAAGTTCAATTATGATTAGGTTTGGGCTAGATTAAGGTTAGGAATAAATTAAGATCATTAAGGTTCAATTCAGGTTAGGGTTAAGTTTAGGGTAAGATTATTGTTAGGGTTAGGGTTTAGGATTATGATTAGGTTAGTGTTATGATTAGGGTTAGGGTAAGGATTATGATTAGGGTGATGGTTTGTGTTATGGTTAGGTTTATTGTTTACATCATGGTTGGGGTTAGGGTCATAGTTAGGATGATGGCTAGGGTTAGGGTTAGGGTTATTGTTAGGATTAGGTTTAGAGTTAGGGCTAAGGATTATTATTAGGGTTAGGGTTTATTTTTATGGTTAGATTAGGGTTAATGTTTAGAGTTATGGTAAGGATTATGGCTAGGGTTATGGTTTACATCATGGTTGGGGTTCGAGTTAGGGTTAGGTTTATGGTTAGGCTTAGGGTTACATTTATGGTTAGGATTATAGCTAGGGTTAAGGTTTACTTCAAGGTTAGGTTTAGGGTTAAGGGTCATTGTTAGAAATAATGTTCATGTTTATATCATGGTTATTGTTAGGGTTAGGATTTACATCATGGTTAGCATTAGGTTTATTGCTTGGGTTAGGGTGTAGGGTTTGGGTTATTGTTAGGTTTAGGGTTATAATTATTGTTATGGTTATGATTAGGATTTACATCATGGTTAGGATTAGGGTTTACATCTTGCTTAGAATTATGGATAGGCTTAGGGTGTACATCATGGTTAGGTTTAGGGTAACTTTTAGGGAAACAACTATCCAACCCTTAGGATGAATCAAGATATCAATACCCTTCATATATTATTAATACATTGTAATATATATTGGTGCATCCTAAGGGTAGTAGAGCCATTCCCTATGTTTAGAGTTAGGGTATACAGTTATGATTAGTTTAGGTTAGGGTTAGTGTTAAGGTAAGGGTTAGGGTTAAGGTTATGATTAAGGTAAGGGTTTAGAGCTGTGGTTAGGACTATGGTAAAGGTTGTGGTTTACATCATGGCTTGGGTTAGGGTTAGGGTTAACATTAGTATTATAGCTCTAGGGTTATGTTTTACATCATGGTTGTGGTTAAGGGTTAGTGTTAGGATTAATGGTAATGTTTACATCATGGTTAGGGTTAGGATTAGGGTTAGCGTACACCATTATTAGTGTTATTGTTGGGAATATGGATAGAGTTAGGGCCTAGGACTATGGTTAGGTTTAGGGTTTGAATCATGGTTAGGGTTAAGGTAATGGTTTAGGATAGGGTTTAAGATTAGGATTAGGATAATAGTTAGGGTTTACATCATTATTAGGATTACCTAGGTTAGTTTAGGGTTAGGTTATGGTCAGGGAATTAGTCTAGATTAAGAATATTGGCAAGGTCAGGGTTTGATTATGATAAGTGGTTGATCATAGTTATGATTAGTATTAAATTTAAATTAGGGTTAGAATTACGATTATGATTCAATTACTTTAGGCTTATGGTTAAATTAGGATAAGATTAAGTTTAGGGTTAAGATTATGCTACAATTAGGGTTAATGTTGTAGGATTACGCATTCATAAAACTTATTATCTATTTTTTATGAAATATTAATAAAATCTTTATTATTATGTACATTTATTCAATAATTCTATAAAATGAATAACTTTAAACTTTGTTCTAATAAAATTAAGACATTTTTAAAGAGCTTAAAGCTTTTTTTTTAATTAAAATTATTTTCTTTTAAACTTTTAAATTTTTGATAAGTTATTTTTTAGATTTCTAAATCAATCATCATATGTTATTTTTGATATTTCTAAATCACATCTATATGATAAATAAGAAATTTTTAATAACTAGTATACATATATTTTTAAAAATCTATGTAAAATTCGCCGAGAGATATCAAATTTTAAAATATTTAAACATTCATTAATATGAATAAATCAACCTACAAACAAAAGCTATGCAAGTAAATATTTGCAACATTCAAAAGATTTAGTACAAATATGTTATTAGGGTTAGGGTTTGGGTTAGGATATGCTAACATGCATGTATACATGTGTGTGTGTGTGTGTGTGTGTGTGTGTGTGTATATATATATATATATATTGGGTTAAGGTTAGGGTTAGGGTTACGGATAGAGATAAAGATAGAAATAGGTTAACAGTATGGTTATAGTTTATTTTAGGGTTAAAGTTTGAGCTTAGTGATAGGTTAGGAGCAGGATTAGAAATAGAATTAGGATTAGGGCTAAGATTAGGGATAGGGTTAGGTTATGAATAAGGGTTAAGATTAGGGATAGGGTTAGGTTATGAATAAGGGTTAAGATTAGGGATAGGGTTAGGTTTACTATTAGAGATAGAATTAGGTTTAACAATAGGATTATGATTAATAATTTGACTCTAACCCTATTTAGACCATTATATAATTGAACCCTAACCATAATCTTAATTTAACACTTACACCAATATCAACCCTATTTAAGCAATAACCCTACTTAAACCTAACCCTAATTAAACCTTATTGATAAGTAAACTATAATTTGTAATAAAATTTTATCATTAAGATAAACTATAATAACAATTACAACCCTATTTTAAAGCATAAATCTCACCTTAAGCTTAACCCTAATTAATCTCTAGTTAAAATCTAGCCCTAACCCTAATTTCACTCTAATCGCATTTTAAACTAACACTAACCCTAACCCTCACTCATCTATAACCATAAATATAATTAAAACCCATTATTTTAACCCTAACTTAATAATTTCCCCTAGTTGATCCCTAATCTAACCATGACCATAACCCTAATTAAACTTAAACTCTAATCCTAATTGAAACCTAAGTCAAATATTTCTCTTATAACTCTAATAGACCCTAACCCAAATTGTTCTATAACCTTAAATTTAAGCTTAATTAAACCTTAACCCAAAAATTAACCATAATTCAATACTAATTTTAACCATATCTCTAATTCTAATTCTTATTCTAATCCTAGCTCTAATTATGATTCTAACTTTTTAAAACCATAATTATAAGCGGACTCATAATGCTAACCTTGATTGAATTTTAGCCTTAAGGATAACCCTAATTAAAACCCTAATCATAATTATAATTAAGTGTTAACCCTACTTTATCCCCAACTCTAACCATAACTTTAACCCTAACCCTAATTGAATCCTAAACCTAACCTTATTTGAATTCTAAGCATAATTTAACCCTAACCAAGTGAATTGGATATTTATTTTATAACACTAATTGAACACTAATCTTAAGTTTAATTAAACCCCATGATTTAAACCTTTACTAAAACCTAACCCAAATTGCAAACTAACATTAAAGTCAACTCTAACCCTAGTGCAATAATTTCCCCATATTGAACCATAACTTAACTTTAACCATCACACTAATTGAACCTAAAATCTAACTCCAATTGAACCCTAACCTTAACCATAACCATATGTGAGCTATAATCATAATATGACCCTAACTCAAAATTTTCTCTTATAACTCTACTTGAGCCCTAACCATAATTACACCCTAAACTAATTCTAATCAAATTGAACACTAATCTTAACTTTAACACTAATTGAACTATAACCCTAACCTTAACAATAATTTAACTCTAAATCATATCTCTAATTCTAATTCTAACTTTAAAATTTAATTCTATGGATAATTATAAGCCTACTATTCATAATTTTGTTTCTTACACTAACACTAACCCTAATTAAATTTGAACTTTAAGTCTTACCCTAATTAAACCTTAATCCTAATCCCAATTGAATATTGTTCATTTGTCTTTCTTCTATGGTTTGAGATTAAATTTATCAATATCCAATTACCTCTAAAATTGATATTTCCCCCTTTTTAATACATCCATATTAATCTCAGAATGTATTAATTTCTTCACATTTTACATTTTGTTCAATTGGAAAGTTTATTGTGAATAATTATTTTATATAGGTTTAATAGAAACATAAAATAATTAAAATGAGGATTAATTTTGGGATGTACTAATTTCTTCACCTTTTCAATTTATTTTAGTAGTTTTGATGTCTATAACGCTGGGGTCCCATGGGAGGGGTTTGGGCTCTATTTATGTGGAAGAGATGGTCCCATGAAGAAATTTTTTTTGTGCTACCATATTATTTGGAATCTTTTCCCAAAAGAAACAACCCCTACTTTTTGGGCATGCAAATTTGAGGGGGTGCAAAAGGGGTGGGGCTAGAAATTGCCCCACCTGCCTAGAGATGTAATCTGCCACTTGTCAAAAATCTATATTTAATTTCTATTAAAAAATAGTTTTGAAGGGAAATGAATTATTTAATTTACAAAATTATTGGACCACCAACTTAAAAACCCTAGCCTAAGAATTCTATATAGGTTTAATTGAAAAATAGAGAAAAATAGAATGATTTTTAATTTTAGAATGTACTAATTTCTTCACTTTTTACATTCTGTTCATTTTAGCAAGTTTGTTGTCAAAAGGAATTCTCTCTAACTTTAGTTAAAATATTGAGAAATCATAATAAAGAATAACTTTTGGAATGCAATAATTTTTTATGTTTTACATTTTGTTCATTTTAGAAAGTTTGTTGAGAAGAATTCTATATGAGTTTAATAGAAACAATGAAAAAATCAAAATAAGAATTAATTTTGGAATGTACTAATTTCATCTTATTTTTTATTGTGTTTATTTTAGGAGGTTTACTTTGATATCTAAAATCAAAATTATATATAGATTTAATTGAAACAATGAAACCTATTTTTATTGTCTTTATTTTAGCAAGGTTGATTAATAATATATTTTTAAGATGATTTCTATGAATTAAATCCTACAATGAACAAAACGACCATATTACTAAAATATACTGTGAACTGTTCCACAGAATATCACCAAAGAGATGTCATTGAATGGAACACAATGGTTAAAATATCTGTAGAGAATGCACAAGATCAAATCATTCAAAAGACTTCATAAAATTCCAAGCAAACGCACTTGGCACAAACATGCATGCAAAACAAAAAACCATATTAAAAAGCAACAACTATTACCAAAGATAGAGTGATAATCAGTGTGCATATTGTGTTTGATCAAGCGCCTAAAAATAACTCTCTCAGTCTCACACAGTCGTAGGGATATACACAAAGCGAATATGTTGAACTGCTTTGGACAATTCAAAATCTGCTGTGAGGGAAAAGACTGTGCCAAGAATCAGTATACATGGTACAGTGGTGCCCTGCCTGCTCTCAACAAAGCCAAAGAGAAAAAATTTAGAGAAATGCGAGAATTTTTTTACAAAAATGCTATAAGAAGACCCTTTCATCCATTCTATTTGCTTTTAAAGATATAATGCCACGATCCACAATTAATTTTCTTGGTGTTCACTTTTCTGTAACAGTTTTAGACAGATTTTATTCCCCTCTTCTATGGTTTCACCAGCTTGCTGAATTTGCAGTATATAGTGTATACTGATGACTGCTATTGAAATAACCATGTACAAATTGTAGATTATGGTTGCATATTATGGTTGTGGGGGTGCAAGAATGGAGGCGTTACAAGTGCAATAACCATGATGTTGCTTCTGCCTTGCATCCTTTTTCCTTTCCTTTTGCTGCAAATCAATTCGATCATACATTAATTTTTTGCAGCCCATCAGATTGGATAGATAGAAAAGAAAATTATGGCAAGATTGCATGGATTTAACCAAAAGATTGCGAAGACATATATTTACAGAGATAATATTCTATAAATATCTTAATCTATAGATGTGGTCTATTAGACTATACTCGGCTCCCATTCAATACAGAAAAAACTAACATAAACTCGTTTGAATCTCATCTAATATAGATGTTATTGTGCCATATTATACATAAACTTAAAAAAAATAGAAAGGAAAATGCACCAGAATGGTGTTCGAACCTCTGTGGTATTCTTCAGTTCAGAACCCTGAACACTGAAAACTCTCATGCGGAGCTACTCAAAATGGCAAGGTTGAGAAAATAGTTAGATAGAAACTGCCAAAAAGAACACAAAATGGCAACTATATATTACCCCCAACCTTAATGTAGATTTAAAATCTATTAATGAGTCCACTCACATCAGTTACAAAAAAAAAGTTTTAAATACATGCATATGCATTGGCTATTTTTATAGTCTGTTAAATCTGCATTTAAGCCAATTCTGCTTTTTATTATCATGCATGCGTCCACTATGTAAGGGTTGATTCATATTCCTACTACAATGGCAATATTTAGGGAGACGTTTCAATTTGTGTTGATTTTATGTGCAGATTCCTTAAACAGGCATGCGACTGTCAATTTTGTTTTAAAATGGTTTTTTGTTTATGGACAACATTGATCCCATTGTAGATCGCCTATCGGCGAAATAAATATTTTTATATCTTAAATATTATATAGTATTTTTTAAATATTTGTGCATGCACATGACTTTGATTTTTTGAATATAGAAAAATTATATTTTTATGATTTAAATTTAGAAACATATAAATTCTTTTTGATCTTTCCAAATTGAAAACTAAGAATTTTTCTTTTTTTTTTTCATAAAAATATTGCTTCTATTGAGTATTCCAAACCCTTTTAACCTTTCTAAATTGGATATTAGATTCTTTCCTTTCTTTTTAATATTTCTATTAAAAATTCTATGTAGCCATTATAAACTTAAGAAATTAAAATATAAATAGAATCTTTTGGAATTTTTTTGTAGATATATAAATAATATTTCTATTATATTTTTGCTTTCTCCATGCAAATCATTTCATCTTCTCCATTTAAACTAAATTCTATCTATTTTTAATATTTAATTGAATCACCAATCAATTTTAGAATAAATTAATTTTACAATTGATTTTTGAGATTTACAAATAATATTTTAAAAAATTTAAATAAATAAATTGATCAAGGCTTACATTCATTCTTACATTCATTTTTTTTTATGATTCATAATCTATTTGATTTCACTTATTTGACCATCTTATTTTTTGGTTGAAATGATGGATCAATAGCCATTGTATTTCACTTCTATTTATTTATTCGTGAGTTATATTAGTATTGAAAAAAATGGATGTTGCCTTATGTCTTTCAAACATTTGTATTCTCAAAGAATACAGAGAATGCATAAAATATTCTTCTCACATGAATAACATAACCTTATGAATTATAACTAACTTGAATAAAAAAAACTTATACAAATTATCAAACTTCAAAAGAACACAACTAATTTTTATCTCCTCCAACATAACCCTGATTCTTGAGAAACTTGTGAAAATTTGAACTTAAAGCTTTTAAGCCACGATTAATTTCTATTTGCTTGATATTTTATAAAATGGAACTTGGATCATACTAATATAAATATTTAATCACTCACTGAAATTGTGAAGACATTAGCATGGTAATTAAGTGGAATGGTATTTATACAAATTTCTCCACAATAGATCTTCACATATCTGCACAAACAAAAACAAACAAAAACCAGAACAGATGTGATATGGACAGGCTAATCACAGGCTATATATTGGATCTTATTGCAATCTGTCCCATTCAGACAAAACAAGATGTAATGCAACACCGAATGCAATGCATGAGTAAAGTGGTCAAACTTTGTGGGTGCAGTAGAAACTAACATAGCACCAAATTGATATTTTCCACAACTTAAAAAATGGCATCAATACTATATGTTTGACTGGAACAGGGTATGGACATCCATCAAAGCATAATATAAAGGGATTTCTGTTAGATATTAGAGCTGGAAATGCTCGAGTACACATGAATGAAAAATATGGACTAAACCATTTAACAAAATGTGTAAGGGGACAATGCAATTATTACAGAAAATGGAGAAAACAGATTTATCAAATATGCTCTCAAAATATTTGAACCACTTGATGAAGCAGTCTAGAACACATCCTAATATCATAAGCTTTTCTTGCATTCTATGTGCATGAAAACATGTGGATGAATTTTCTGGGTGCCTAGAGATCACATTCGAACGTAGGCTTTGGAGTGTTTACACCAACAGTTCCTTGATTTGGATCCTAAAAATGCTGCAACATCTTATGTTTTTTTATCAAACATCTATGCCAAAGTGGGCAGGTGGGTAGAGGTTCAAATGGCAAGCAGATTGATGAAATGACTTAAAAGAACATCGTATATTCAGATTATACTGCTTTAACTAAATGATAGAAATGATTTAAATAGAATCCAAACATATGGTAAGGTGAAACTTAAAAGAACCTAGACAATAGAGGAGAAGCTAAAATCTATGCACGTCTTAGAATCTTTTAATTGAAATGATTGAATATGTAGGTCAAAGAAACACATAAATATTTTAAATCAAATGAATTATACACACTTTAATGTTGTAGACGGCATAAAAATGAGGGGTACCTATATCATGTAAGTGCAAATTGTGGTTTGTTTAGTACAAGTCAGAAAAGTTCGCCTGGAGGACTGGAAGTAGTTGTCCAAATGTTGCAGCTGAAAGAAAACCCTTGTTTAATTTAAAAAGACATAGAGAAGATGAAATGACTGGTCATTAATGTACTATGATTCATCAATTCAAATGTAATTTACATAAACGCTATTTTCCAAATGCTCTGATATCCCAAAATGTGCTAGTTTGCAAACGGATATCCCAAAATGTTCAATACTCCGATTGCAGAATCAAAATCAATATAATTGAAGAGAGAGGGGAGTGCGATAGAATAAAATGGGTATAGTTGAAGCGAGTCTATATATGTAGTGGAAGCGAGTCAGTTACAGTCTTTATTCGAATTGCTTCAACTTCAGAGCATGCAGATTGTGCGATTGTAACTACTAAATGCACATAAGCGAGTCATTTATATTCTCCATTTGAATCGTTTCAAGTGCGGTGATGCGAAATGAGAACAACAATCGCTTCATCTCTAGATGATGCGAGCTATAACTGATGGGAATATGAAACATTTCTTTTTTGTTATACCAACAGGTCTGGTGACCTTTATTTCGTGTCATTATAGGTTACTTCGCGTAAAAATATTTTACAGAAAGGTTTATATTATTAGTTCTTGTAAAATGATATGTTAGAATATATATGAATATAGGAGGGATTATAAATATACATAGTTGGAAGAATATGAATCACTTCTTATTTCTTACACCGTTACTGGTGATGACCCCTATATGATGCCATTGTAGGTTATGTCTCTCGGCGTAAATATGCATAATTTTTTTATTTCGCCGATAGGCGATCTACAATGGGATCAATGTTGTCCATAAACAAAAAACCATTTTAAAACAAAATTGACAGTCGCATGCCTGTTTAAGGAATCTGCACATAAAATCAACACAAATTGAAACGTCTCCCTAAATATTGCCATTGTAGTAGGAATATGAATCAACCCTTACATAGTGGACGCATGCATGATAATAAAAAGCAGAATTGGCTTAAATGCAGATTTAACAGACTATAAAAATAGCCAATGCATATGCATGTATTTAAAACTTTTTTTTTGTAACTGATGTGAGTGGACTCATTAATAGATTTTAAATCTACATTAAGGTTGGGGGTAATATATAGTTGCCATTTTGTGTTCTTTTTGGCAGTTTCTATCTAACTATTTTCTCAACCTTGCCATTTTGAGTAGCTCCGCATGAGAGTTTTTAGTGTTCAGGGTTCTGAACTGAAGAATACCACAGAGGTTCAAACACCATTTTGGTGCATTTTCCTTTCTATTTTTTTTAAGTTTATGTATAATATGGCACAATAACATCTATATTAGATGAGATTCAAACGAGTTTATGTTAGTTTTTTCTGTATTGAATGGGAGCCGAGTATAGTCTAATAGACCACATCTATAGATTAAGATATTTATAGAATATTATCTCTGTAAATATATGTCTTCGCAATCTTTTGGTTAAATCCATGCAATCTTGCCATAATTTGCTTTTCTATCTATCCAATCTGATGGGCTGCAAAAAATTAATGTATGATCGAATTGATTTGCAGCAAAAGGAAAGGAAAAAGGATGCAAGGCAGAAGCAACATCATGGTTATTGCAATTGTAACGCCTCCATTCTTGCACCCCCACAACCATAATATGCAACCATAATCTACAATTTGTACATGGTTATTTCAATAGCAGTCATCAGTATACACTATATACTGCAAATTCAGCAAGCTGGTGAAACCATAGAAGAGGGGAATAAAATCTGTCTAAAACCGTTACAGAAAAGTGAACACCAAGAAAATTAATTGTGGATCGTGGCATTATATCTTTAAAAGCAAATAGAATGGATGAAAGGGTCTTCTTATAGCATTTTTGTAAAAAAATTCTCGCATTTCTCTAAATTTTTTCTCTTTGGCTTTGTTGAGAGCAGGCAGGGCACCACTGTACCATGTATACTGATTCTTGGCACAGTCTTTTCCCTCACAGCAGATTTTGAATTGTCCAAAGCAGTTCAACATATTCGCTTTGTGTATATCCCTACGACTGTGTGAGACTGAGAGAGTTATTTTTAGGCGCTTGATCAAACACAATATGCACACTGATTATCACTCTATCTTTGGTAATAGTTGTTGCTTTTTAATATGGTTTTTTGTTTTGCATGCATGTTTGTGCCAAGTGCGTTTGCTTGGAATTTTATGAAGTCTTTTGAATGATTTGATCTTGTGCATTCTCTACAGATATTTTAACCATTGTGTTCCATTCAATGACATCTCTTTGGTGATATTCTGTGGAACAGTTCACAGTATATTTTAGTAATATGGTCGTTTTGTTCATTGTAGGATTTAATTCATAGAAATCATCTTAAAAATATATTATTAATCAACCTTGCTAAAATAAAGACAATAAAAATAGGTTTCATTGTTTCAATTAAATCTATATATAATTTTGATTTTAGATATCAAAGTAAACCTCCTAAAATAAACACAATAAAAAATAAGATGAAATTAGTACATTCCAAAATTAATTCTTATTTTGATTTTTTCATTGTTTCTATTAAACTCATATAGAATTCTTCTCAACAAACTTTCTAAAATGAACAAAATGTAAAACATAAAAAATTATTGCATTCCAAAAGTTATTCTTTATTATGATTTCTCAATATTTTAACTAAAGTTAGAGAGAATTCCTTTTGACAACAAACTTGCTAAAATGAACAGAATGTAAAAAGTGAAGAAATTAGTACATTCTAAAATTAAAAATCATTCTATTTTTCTCTATTTTTCAATTAAACCTATATAGAATTCTTAGGCTAGGGTTTTTAAGTTGGTGGTCCAATAATTTTGTAAATTAAATAATTCATTTCCCTTCAAAACTATTTTTTAATAGAAATTAAATATAGATTTTTGACAAGTGGCAGATTACATCTCTAAGCAGGTGGGGCAATTTCTAGCCCCACCCCTTTTGCACCCCCTCAAATTTGCATGCCCAAAAAGTAGGGGTTGTTTCTTTTGGGAAAAGATTCCAAATAATATGGTAGCACAAAAAAAATTTCTTCATGGGACCGTCTCTTCCACATAAATAGAGCCCAAACCCCTCCCATGGGACCCCAGCGTTATAGACATCAAAACTACTAAAATAAATTGAAAAGGTGAAGAAATTAGTACATCCCAAAATTAATCCTCATTTTAATTATTTTATGTTTCTATTAAACCTATATAAAATAATTATTCACAATAAACTTTCTAATTGAACAAAATGTAAAATGTGAAGAAATTAATACATTCTGAGATTAATATGGATGTATTAAAAAGGGGGAAATATCAATTTTAGAGGTAATTGGATATTGATAAATTTAATCTCAAACCATAGAAGAAAGACAAATGAACAATATTCAATTGGGATTAGGATTAAGGTTTAATTAGGGTAAGACTTAAAGTTCAAATTTAATTAGGGTTAGTGTTAGTGTAAGAAACAAAATTATGAATAGTAGGCTTATAATTATCCATAGAGTTAAATTTTAAAGTTAGAATTAGAATTAGAGATATGATTTAGAGTTAAATTATTGTTAAGGTTAGGGTTATAGTTCAATTAGTGTTAAAGTTAAGATTAGTGTTCAATTTGATTAGAATTAGTTTAGGGTGTAATTATGGTTAGGGCTCAAGTAGAGTTATAAGAGAAAATTTTGAGTTAGGGTCATATTATGATTATAGCTCACATATGGTTATGGTTAAGGTTAGGGTTCAATTGGAGTTAGATTTTAGGTTCAATTAGTGTGATGGTTAAAGTTAAGTTATGGTTCAATATGGGGAAATTATTGCACTAGGGTTAGAGTTGACTTTAATGTTAGTTTGCAATTTGGGTTAGGTTTTAGTAAAGGTTTAAATCATGGGGTTTAATTAAACTTAAGATTAGTGTTCAATTAGTGTTATAAAATAAATATCCAATTCACTTGGTTAGGGTTAAATTATGCTTAGAATTCAAATAAGGTTAGGTTTAGGATTCAATTAGGGTTAGGGTTAAAGTTATGGTTAGAGTTGGGGATAAAGTAGGGTTAACACTTAATTATAATTATGATTAGGGTTTTAATTAGGGTTATCCTTAAGGCTAAAATTCAATCAAGGTTAGCATTATGAGTCCGCTCATAATTATGGTTTTAAAAAGTTAGAATCATAATTAGAGCTAGGATTAGAATAAGAATTAGAATTAGAGATATGGTTAAAATTAGTATTGAATTATGGTTAATTTTTGGGTTAAGGTTTAATTAAGCTTAAATTTAAGGTTATAGAACAATTTGGGTTAGGGTCTATTAGAGTTATAAGAGAAATATTTGACTTAGGTTTCAATTAGGATTAGAGTTTAAGTTTAATTAGGGTTATGGTCATGGTTAGATTAGGGATCAACTAGGGGAAATTATTAAGTTAGGGTTAAAATAATGGGTTTTAATTATATTTATGGTTATAGATGAGTGAGGGTTAGGGTTAGTGTTAGTTTAAAATGCGATTAGAGTGAAATTAGGGTTAGGGCTAGATTTTAACTAGAGATTAATTAGGGTTAAGCTTAAGGTGAGATTTATGCTTTAAAATAGGGTTGTAATTGTTATTATAGTTTATCTTAATGATAAAATTTTATTACAAATTATAGTTTACTTATCAATAAGGTTTAATTAGGGTTAGGGTTAAGTAGGGTTATTGCTTAAATAGGGTTGATATTGGTGTAAGTGTTAAATTAAGATTATGGTTAGGGTTCAATTATATAATGGTCTAAATAGGGTTAGAGTCAAATTATTAATCATAATCCTATTGTTAACCCTAATTATATCTCTAATAGTAAACCTAACCCTATCCCTAATCTTAACCCTTATTCATAACCTAACCCTATCCCTAATCTTAGCCCTAATCCTAATTCTATTTCTAATCCTGCTCCTAACCTATCACTAAGCTCAAACTTTAACCCTAAAATAAACTATAACCATACTGTTAACATATTTCTATCTTTATCTCTATCCCTAACCCTAACCCTAACCTTAACCCAATATATATATATATATATATATATATATATATATATATAGACACACACACACACACACACACACACACATGTATACATGCATGTTAGCATATCCTAACCCAAACCCTAACCCTAATAACATATTTGTACTAAATCTTTTGAATGTTGCAAATATTTACTTGCATAGCTTTTGTTTGTAGGTTGATTTATTCATATTAATGAATGTTTAAATATTTTAAAATTTGATATCTCTCGGCGAATTTTACATAGATTTTTAAAAATATATGTATACTAGTTGTTGTATATTCATATGTGCTTATGATATATAGTCTTGTCACATATATTGTAAATAAATAGTTCATATGTAAATTAAAATATAACCAAATGTTGGTCAAAATTGACCTATACTTAACAAATGAAAACTTTTAAATGTTATATAAAAAACCATAAATGCGTTCATTAACAAGTGAAATATAAAAGGTGAGCACAATAGATATCTTGTATTTTTCCATGAAATGTGAAGGATTGTCAAAAGGTATTAGTGTTCAATTATTGTTCATTTTGTGTTGGATATAAGCTATATTTTATTTAATAATATGTTGCTTTCATAACAACAAATAGTCTTTTGTGTTCAACTATTGGTCCATTTAAATGTTAGATATAAAAGTTAGAAATGAAAGATATTTATGTTCACTAATAGGTATTTGGTCCATTTAGGTTGTATATAAGTTATATTTTATATAAAAATATGATATTCTAGTAATAACAAATGATATATTTTTCGTTAACTACTAGAAAATTTTAGATTAAGTATCGATCATATCTTTTAAAAGTCATTGTTAGGACACTTCACATTATATGTGTTGTTTTTACGTGTTGCATGATACCTTGCACCTCCAAACCTTAGTTGTAGATAGATAAGTGCCAAAATGGAGGCATTACAACATCCCATGTAATGACTATATGTTGACAAAATTGGCCCGCATGACTATTGCTCCCTCTCCCTTCTATGAGAGAACTCAAAATATATTTCTTATCATCATTTGGATAATAACTAAATATTTTTATTTTGCAAAATTTAATTATAATTTTTTTTTGAATCATTCTTTTAATTTTCATTTAATTATTGTGATTAGATTTTATCATTCCAGTATTATAAAATGCAAACACATTTCCTAAAGTAACTAAAGGGATTTAAGGAAAAAAAACATTTTACCATTCTATAATTAAAGCAAAGAAAACAAATTATAGAAAGAAGGAACCATTTGTGGAACAACCAATGCTATTACCAAACACTATGTGTTTTTTTGGCTAACCTTGTTTATATTGCAAACAATAATGGTGGGTCAAGAGGAGGACAAGGTAATCCCTCATCTTGTAACCCCAAGGAACTATATTTCCTAATTCTGATATGCTTAAAGTGTTAAACTAGAAGAAAATCAAGTTAAAAAATATAGCAATCTTTCTTGTTGCAACTAAGTTCCAATAAAAAAAATTTAGATGAATGGCTCAGAATTTTTTGGTAGGTATTCAAATTTAATTTTTTAAAATGTTATAAAAAAGATTTGTCTAATATTTAAAGACACCAACATGAAAGAATTAGTTACTAACAAATATTATTGGAGTATAGGCAAATGCACCTTTCGGGCCTTAAAATGGACTCTGAAAGAAATTAATGATGAGGTTATGGCACTTTCATACCCTAGATGGATCATTGCTAAAAACTTACTGCCTCTCTTGTAGGCTCTAATAACTCAAATGCTCTCCTACCCAAGAAAATTTCTTAGCTTAACAAGGCTAGGGTAATATTATTGTACCTAGATGCTAGGTATCAACTTTCTTGACTCTATGGAGATCAATATTGAGAATGGATCCTTCACTTGTGGCATCAAAGTCTTGGGGTGTTTAAATTATTTCTTTCTTTATCGCAAAGAAGAGCATATTAATAATAATTTCCCTATCATTGCTAACAAACTAAGTAGGGTTGACAATTTGTTCAAGTTAAGTGGGCCAACCAATGCCCCCATGATTGATGATTTTAATAAAAATACCAACTATCTTAAAAGTAATGTATGGAAGAGAGTTTCCTCTATCATTGAGTCCGTGTCTCATAACCCTTCTACTCCTACCCTTGTATCAGTTTTAAAGATTGACTCTCTGAAAGATGCCTTTCTCATAGTCCAATCTAAATCTTTGTTTACTCCTACCCCGAGTACTAAGTTGCAGATTATTGCTTTGATTTTGAAAACCCACAAGGGTTGCCTCTTTTGAAATCTTCTCCACCAATATCACCCATTGTGGTTGGAAAATTTTACGTGGACCCTCCTCCTTAGTCTAATGTCTTAACGTCATTAACCAAAATTCTTGCTCCCAGTCCTTTAAATAATAAGGACTGTGGCCTAAACCCATCCTCTAAGAAATGTAACCCTAGGAGGAAAAATTCTTAGCAACTTGTGGTGGAAAAGATTAGAGATAAAATTTCTAAGAGGAGAGAAAATGCTATAGGATATGTAGAGAAAACTAAAATTGAAGTGTTCAGGATAAAAACTAACAGTTTTAAAGAAAAAGATAACAAATCCTAGAAGAGTGGGAATGTTAATCCCAATCCTCAATTTGGCTGCATTGTGAAAACAACTATGCTTGATTTAGAAACCAAGAATCAAAGGAATAAGAAGGCTACAAAATTCTAGTAGTCTAATTGTTGCCTCTCCTCTTGAAGATGATCTAAAATTATCTAATAGCTTCAAAATACTTTCAGAGGATCTAGACGTAATGTTTGAAAATAGGAGTTCACAAGATTAGTATATGTAACTGGAAATTAGACCTATTTCATACACATTACATTAAAAATAGAATGAAGTCATTAGATTCAACCTCAATTCTATTAGGAAGAGGGTTGAATGTAGATTGAACTCTATTAATTTTGATTGAGTTAAAAATGTAATTGAAAACCATTTAATTTGGATGCTAAGGCTTGATGACAATAATCAACATATATAGGAAATCTTAGATCAGATATGAAGCCATGAATGCAAACATAAAACTATGATGCATTTGGGAACCTATAATAGAATCCAATACAAGGATGCATAGGACCATGTGGCTCTGGGCGTCCTAGTCACAAAAAAGCATCATGGTTCTCTTGGAGCACCCTAGTCCTCAAGGGTTTCTTGATCCTCTGCAAAATTCAAATATGTTAAGTCTTCATCTCCTTTGACTGATTCTTCATCCATAGCTCCTAGATTTGTCACCTACACACCAAAAGAAGGGAGTTTGTATTGTGGATAGGGGTTTGCCTATGTCAAAGCTTGACTTCTCGAATTAACCCTATAATTAAACTTGAAATATAAATGCTTGAATGTACAAATGCTTGATTGAAATGATTGATTGAATTGAGTATATCTTCAATTGATGAAGGAGTGTCCTTAGGATACGTCCCTCATGTGTTGATACACTAACCTGATAAATCATATGAAATCCATCATGAAATCATAATTGAAACAAAAATGAAGATGTCATGATGTAGTTTGTTTCTTCTTGAATCGGATCTTCTCTTGATGTGTTGCTCTTGGAATGAAACTTGTGCATGCATGAATGTGATACTAATTAATTATGATGTGATGATAAAATGAGTTGAGAGTGATACCTTATATAGGGATTTCATAATAAAAATCACCTTTATGATGACTTAGAATTATCATATTTTCACATGGATGTAGATTTTAATAGGATAGGACCATCTTATTATCCTCCTAAAGTTTGGGGCAAAAAGTGCAGGACCGTGTGGCCTTGGGCATCCTGGTCTTAGTAATTTCATACCATTTTTTTAGGGATGTGAGATAATAGAGTTATAATAGAATAAAATGCTTTATATATATATATATACATATAGAAGGAAATGTGCCTTGATAATCAAAATGGGGGAGGAATTATGATAAATCAAAATAAGAAAAGATAAAGGTCACACCTAAGATTAATGATATAAAGGAGAGTTTGATACTATTATAAATTGGAATAAGATTCATAATTTTGAATTAAATATTAATTTAAATTAATATTTAGATCCTATAATATATAATGGAAGAATAATAAAATGAGTGCTTGGAGATTCAGAAATTCGACACCCTAATTAAATATGTACAATTGATGATTGTACGTTTAGCCCCCACTTTAGTAGAGTATGATCTTATGGTCATATTCATGGTAAAGTAGAAATGAACAGATATATCACCTTAAAGTAAGATAAGCTAGGGATTGGAGAACACTAAATTTGTGGGATGTATAAGCCCCCAAGCATAGGATCCTATCAATCCATGCAAGTAACCTTAAAGTATACACCAAAATAAATAACATTAGTACTAAAACACTTAGTTCCAAGTCAACTAGTTAAAGATGTCAATGTCACTGATGGACTCAATCTCCCAAAATCACTTGCAAAACCAAGATCAACCTTCTACATGAGAGCAGCAGAGAGGATGAAATGTTGAAATATGGTGGATTAAAAAAATGATGATATTATCACACTCCAAAAGATACAATATGGATCAACACTCCCTTGTATTGACCAAGCTGATATGAACTCATCTGAGTTAGCTCTAAATTATCTCATAAGGGAGAGGTGAGTGCTGATTATATAGAAAAATATAGGCACATAATTCCAAGAGGAATAATAACTCCCAAATAACCAAATTAGGTGGGAGTAGTTCCTACTTAGAAAATGCAAAACATGTGGCAAACCAACTCAGGTAGGGACAAATAAATGGTTATGGGGAGGTGGAAAATGAGTCTAAAAGAGGGTGTTACATTCAGCCACCCAAATGTGGGGATGTGAATGACCCATAAAAATGTGTTGGGTGATTATTTTGTCAACGGTATACTGAGGACAAGATATATGATTCACACAAAGCTATGATGAGATAAAGTCTCTCCTCTCAACAAGGGGAGGTTCCCTAGTAGAATTTTGGTATTTCAACAACTTGAAAGTAAATTCGGGGGGTAAGATCAAGGTGTATAACTCTTTTTTTTTTAGCATTAACATATATCCCTTCACTTGATAAAAATTCTTACAAACTAACAAACTACCTACACTTTCCTACAATAATTAAAATATATCCCTAAATCAACATAAGCATAAATTCTTATGTGAGTACAATCTAATTTTCAATATAATAACTATTATAGCTTGTAGATAAAAGTCTTCAAGATATAAGTGAAACTTCCATTAACCAAAAGTAATCAATAGTAGTACAAGGCCTCTTGCTTAATCATTGTATCACTATAACATTTTCAAAATATGAAAGCTAGCTCAAAGTCTATAATCACAATTATAATTCTTCTTTAATAGCATAAACCAAACACCAATACCATCAAGGAACTAAAGAACATATATATAAGCAATGAACAAAAGAACATTCACTCATATACACAATTTCTTGCCCAACTCAAAGTTTGGAAACAAAGAGAATTGTCTTCTTTATTTGCTTGATTAATTTTCATAACAAAAGATCTCAAAGTCTCACTTGAGGAAACAATTCAGCAGAGTTTTGCTAAGCATATAAAAGATAAATATTTACAAATGAGGTTTCTCCTTTTATAAGAAAGGAGTTGAGAAAAATGTGGGCACAGTTGAATAATTCAACTACAGAGTCCCACTTTTTTTTTTTTTTTTTGATCGATAAAAGGCCGAAGCCCTGAAGAGTTTTTTTATTAATATAAATAAATATTTTACAGTGTGACCCCACTCGCTGTAGGCGCTGGTAGGAAAGAGCGGGGTTGAGAAAACCTCCAGCCTAGCCTGGGACCATAAGTCCTGTCCTTATACAAAATTAACATGGGCATACCCATGACTCGTATCATGACGAGATTTATTAAATACAAAATTTCCGTAGGCATGCCCATGGTTTGATATTCATTAAGATCTGTGCTTTCATACATGGGCATACCTATGTCCCGTATATTCTCGATAAATGTTATCCTCTTGCTTTGTCGAGAAAGGTTCTTGAGTATCAGACAAGAAGTCTCCTTCTCCAAAAGTTCGCCATTATCACAATAACAAAGTGATGCATATTAATTTAAAGAGACTATTAGCCCATATAAGAAAAATGAGTTAAAAATGATATAGAAATGGATTACCTCATCAAGATATCTGAATTAGCAATGGATTGTTTATCCATTCTAATTAACTATCCACTATCTGCCCATGTTAGTAGAGAATAGAATTTAAATAATAGCAATCCTATTTTACAGATCTCCATACTTATTCTAAAAGCCGGCTTGCCATAATGGGCCTGAATTAACATTATTACCTTACATTTATATGTGCTACCAATTGGAACTCAGTGATAATCTTTACCTCAGCTAGAACGAAAAAACATTCAACTAGATTAAATCTAGCTCTGTTCTAATAAGTAAGGAAATATACAGATCAGAAAACACATAAATCTTGTATAAACATATGTGTATGTAAAAGGAAGGATGCATGAATGATTACATGATAAAATTCTAAACATATATCAGTATATATATTTCAGCTATATATATAGAAATATATGTGTCTGATAAAAAGAAATCTGGAAAGACAGAGCTAGAAGATATATATATATATATATATATATATATATATATATATATATATATATATATATATATATATATATATATATATATATATAGCCAAATGTGTGTTTCAAATGTGAGAATAAAATAGGAGATAGCTGAGGATATATAAGTCACTCTATGTATATATATAAAGACGTATATCTATATACCCAAATGATATCTCAAAGTATACAAATACCTATACTATACATTAATAGACCTATCAGACATATATTAATATATTTGAAAGCTAGAATTAGAACTAAAAAAGAAACTAATAAGCAATCATTCCATAATGTGGTTGCCGTTAGCACCTAGATTTGCTAAGGAGTCAGCTTCAGTATTACCCTCTCGGTAAGTGTGCTTGATAATTACCTCGAAAAAGGTTTCTATGATAAGATTGATTTCCTCAATTTTAGAATTCATAATCCAATTAGGAGTCTTCTTTGTACGGATAGCATTAACGATAATTTGGGAGTCTCCTTCAATCACAACTTTGGACAAGTTTAGATTTTTACAGATTTTGAGGCCTTCCAGAGCGGCAAGGCATTCCGCCATGTTATTCGTAGTAGGCTTGATGGGGTGGGCATACTTGGAAATTGATTCTCCCTTCCAGTTCCTAATAATCCCACCGATGCCCGCCACTCCGGGATTACCCCTGGATGCTCCATCAAAATTTAGTTTTACCCAACCTTCTTCGGGGGGAACCCAGGAGCAATTAGCTCTGTCAACTTGAGTCTTTGTGCCTCCTCTGCCAAAAAGATTTGGAATGATTAAAGAGGGCCATTTAAGTCTGATCTTATTATCCCAGGATCTAAATGAATCCTCATAGCAAAAGATATTCCGGAGTTTGCTATTGATGTTTTCCGTAATTGAGGCCTCAATTTTGTTAATTATGTTTTTCCAATCTAATTTCTGGTTAGTAAAAATTCTGCGATTACGTTCCTTCCAAATCTCCCATGCTAATATACATGGGGAAATGGTCCAGATATCCTTATAAAGATTATCTTTGTAAAGAGTAGGCCAGGCTTTTAGGAGGCTTAGTAGGTCAAACGGAAGGGCTGTCTTCCAATCTAGACATTGCTGAAGCCAAATCCAACAATTTTGAGTGTAGGGACAGTTAAGCAACAGATGATTCACATCCTCCTCCTGACTTTCACATAAGGGGCACCTTGTAGGACCCTCGAAGCCTATCTTATGAATCCTATCCGATGTTAAAATTCTGTCCTGCAGAGCAGCCCACAGGAACATCCCAGCCTTAGGAAGACAGGCTTTGTTCCAGCATAAATTAAGGGGAATGTCTAGATTGTCCATTTTCTCATCTCGAATAATGGTTTTATAGCCATCTTTAACTGTGTATTCTCCATTATTAGAGCCAGCCCATACAAGGGAGTCAGGCCTAATTTTAATAGTGATATTCCTATCTTTTAAGATACTAAATAACTTTTGACTTTCTAGATTAAACAATATTCCTCTTGAGGTTAAATTTGTATCATAATAGTTGTTAAGGCTAATATAATCTTTAAGATAAGTACCGATGGTGTCTTTGCACATTTCAATGAAATTTGGTGAGAAGCCCGCTGTGTTAAGCACCGGAAAACCTGCCCAGGAATCTTCCCAGAATAAAGCTTGATTCCCAAGTCCTACATCCCAAGTGAGGAATTTGCTGATTATGCCTATAGAGTCTTTGATAAAGTTCCAAATTCGTGAACCCTTGACATGTGAATGGGCTCTAAAAATATTTATAGGGTCAGCCCCGGGAACATACTTGTGCAGTAGAATAGAAGCCCATTTTGAGTTGTATTCCTTGAAGAGTCTCCAAGCTAACTTAGCGCCTAGGGCACGGTTTTGCCAAGTAAGGTTTTTAAACCCCAGACCCCCCATAGAAATAGGTTTGCATAAGTTGTCCCATTTGATTAGGGCCAATTTCTTATCCTCAGCAGAGCCTTGCCAATAGAAGTCACGCATAATCTTATCTAGGTCCCGCTTGATGTTAGTCGGGAGGGGAAGAATGGACATATGATAAGAAGGGATAACTGACAAAACTGATGTAATCATAGTGGATCTACCAGGCTTAGTGAGCCATTTACCTTTCCAAGAGCTTTTCTTATCTTGAACCTTCGATAGTACTTGTTTCCAAAGTTTGGAAGAGTGTTGACCCTTATCCAATTCTATACCTAGATATTTACACGGAAAAGTGCCCCGTTGATAACCAAGGGTATCACAGATATCCTTTTCCAAATCATGGGCCATATTGATAAAGAAGATTTCTGATTTAAGAGGGTTAACTTGTTGGCTTGAGGCCTTCTTATATGTGTTTAGAACTGCTTTGTAGGCCTTAGCCTCATTACAGTTGGCGGAACCAGGAAGAATGGTATCGTCTGCAAATTGTTGGTGAGTAACGAAAGGGATATTGTCTGCTGCTTTTAAACCTGAAATCTTGCCTTCTAACTATTTCTTGGAGATGGTTCTACCCAGTGCTTCTGCCATGATGACATAAAGGAAGGGCGACAGTGGGTCACCTTGCCTGATACCTTGGGAAATCCCAAAATAACCTTCTGGGGTACCATTGACAAGGACCGAGATCTTGGGGGTAGATATACATATAAATACGAGGTTGATCCACTGTTTCGAGAAGCCGAAGGCTTCCAAGCATTTGCACAAAAATCTCCAGTCCACCTTATCATACGCCTTTTGGATATCTATTTTTATAAACATGCTTGGTTCTTTGGAGATTTGTGTAGTGTGTACAAGTTCTTGGGCAATGATAATGCCATCTAGGATTGACCTTTTGGCTACAAAGCCCGTTTGTTCCTCTGAGATTAAAATCGGGAGTAGAGTTTTAAGTCTATTTGCCATACATTTTGATAATATTTTATAGATAGTGTTACATAATGAGATAGGACGAAAGTCTCCTGGGTCAATACAGTCATTTTGTTTTTTTGGTATGAGAGAGAAAAAAGTATTGTTAATTTCTGATAGAATAGCTCCAGAATTCCTAGTTGCTTCCACCGCTTGCCATATGTCAGTTCCCATGAAGTGCCAGCATTTTTGGAAAAAACCGGCCTGAAATCCATCCGGGCCTGGGGCTTTGTCAGGCTGCATTTGAAATAAGGCAGTCTTGACTTCTTCCAAAGTAAATTTGCTATTCATCATGGTATTATCTTCATCCAAAATTAACTTTGGTATAGCCTTAATCATTTCAGACTGCTCTTGAAGGTTAACTGCTTCGAAGTTATTAAGAAGATAGTTGTAATAGTTAGTGATACGGTCTGCGATGACTTTAGGGTCTTCCGATAGTTGCCCTCTTTCATCCTTAATCTTGGTTATCCTATTAATAATTTTCCTTATATTGGTTGATTTATGAAAAAATTTAGTGTTATTATCTCCTTCCTTCAGCCAGATTTCCCTGGATTTCTGTTTCCAATATATTTCTTCTTTAAGTAAAATTGCATTATATTTAGCCATAAGTTCCTTCTCTTTAAGATAGCTCGTTTCATCCATACCCTGGTTTATGACTAAGTTATTAAGACTTTCTATCTCCTGTTCTATAAGAAGTTTTTCTTCGAAGATATTGTTGAATTTGTTCTTGTTCCATTCCAAGACTTTATTTTTAATAATTTTGAGTTTGGTTACTAGGCTATACATTTTGGATCCTTCCACTATTGTCTGGTTCCACCATTGTTCTAAGAGATTAATGAGATCCGGATCCTGAAACCACATAAATTCAAATTTGAACGGATTTCTATTGGGTTTACTGTCCTTAGTGATTGTTAGTCTAATTGGGAAGTGGTCAGATCCCACTTCTGGGAGAATCTCCGCTAACAAAAGTTGGTTAAAATTATCGGTATTACCTGAAACTAGAAATCTATCAAGTTTTTCCGCGATGTGGCTAAAGCTCGACCTTCTATTGTTCCAGGTGTAAGTTCCATTGATGGTCTCAATGTTAATTAAATTATTGTCTGACACCCATTGGGTAAAATCCTTTTGTGATTGTGATATGAATTTAGAACCACCATATTTTTCATTTGTATTCAGTATAGCATTAAAATCTCCACCTAAGATGAAAGTCTCACCTCTGTTTAGGTGAAGGAAAGCTTGAACTTCCTACCAAACTCTTCTTTTGTCTGTATTATGGATTGGACCGTAGATGTTGATTAAGGTGAATCTCAGATTTGATTTGAGGCTGCATATCCTCATAGCCATCCAGTTGGTACTGCTGCTCACGGCTGAGGAGGAAATTTTTCGGGGGTCCCATAATGCTGCTAGGCCTCCTGATGCGCCTATTGCTGGTACAAAATCTGAATTCCATAAGCCGAGTTTGTTACTTAATTTCTTACTATCTTCATTATTTAACTTAGTTTCTTGTAAGATTATAATATCAGAGTCAAAGTTTTTGAGATATCTCTTAATTAGTCTTTGCTTGTTAGGGGCGTTTAGGTTCCTAACATTCCAAGTAGTCACTCTCATTGCTCCTTGGGAAGGCTCTTCCCCTTCCCGCTATTCAGAATGTCAGATATTTTCATTTGGTTTTCCGCATTACCTGCTAAGGATCTAAGCGCTATGCACGATTTCCTTCCTCTTTTCTTCTTGACCTTGTCAATTTTGGGGGAAGAGAGGCCAGCCAAATTGGTAGCAATTCCTAGTTGTCTGTCCTCATTTGTGATACCAAAAAGACCATCCAGGATATCTACATTATCTCCCGCAGGGGAGGATGGGTCAGGAAAGTTTGTTATTGCTTCCTCATCATATTCTTTTTCTAGTTCAATACCATCTTCTTTGACCTCTAAGGCTTCATGTTCAATAGAATTAATCACATTCTCAGTGTTATTGGAAAGGTCTACCTTTTGAACCTCTATTACTTCTTGCTGCATCTCTATTGTGTCATCATTATCTTCTCTAGAGTTTCTAAGGGACATAATTTCTTGAATCAAGACTTCCTTCTGATATTCCAACTCTTCTTCATCAACAATTTCACTTATAAACAGATCCAAGAGTTCATCTGGTAGCGTTTTTCCTATGTAGTCTGTTATAATTTTGACTTCTTTAGAGCATTTTTCATCCTCCGAAGGAGATGCTTGTACTGAGTTCATAGGCGGTGTGGTAATCTGAGAACATATCAGGTCTTCCTTAGTACATAAAGTCTCCTTAGTTGGCGAGTTCATATCATTAGACAGAGCTATGGGTTCAAGGGGTAGCACATTCTCTGTTATTTCTGGAATATTTCTTTCTTTCTCAGGTGTAAGGAAACCTCCTGACTGTGCTAATTTATGAGGATTGTCATTGTTGTTTATCAGTGGATTGCTAAGTTGGAGGGAAATTTTCATATTCGTAGGGGGAGATGATTCCATAGATATTAATTGATTGTTAGTGATTCTTTTTTCAAATGAAGGCTCGCAAGGGGGATCAGAGATAGGCTGGGGAAGAACAGTTTTTGTGAAGCAATCATCTATATCAGTAAAAGTGAATCCCCCTCTATCTGAAAGAAAATAAATGTTTGCATCCTGTCTTTTATCTAGAAGATTAGTTATACTCTTAAGTTCCGATAAAGCAACCATATAATTATGCTTTGATTCCAAAAAGTTGTCATTAATGATTGGATTAATGATAATTGAGTTGGCATTGAATTTTAGATGCATATGAGGAATGAACTTTCTATGAATGCTCATTTTGACAATAATTGTTTTCTCTGTTGCATTGTTTATATTATCACTAATTCTAATAAATTTGCCTAAATTGCTGCCAATAGTCTTTATAGTTTCTGTGCTTGTGAGTTCAATTGGTAAATTTTTTAGTACTATAGCTTTTTCTACCTCAAAATCCTCAAGATATAGTGGGTTGAATAGGGGTCTCCATTTAGTAACAAAAAAAGATTCATGTCTATATTTCAGATCCAAGTTATCTAATATCTTCTTTTTAGTTTCTAAATTTTTGCAATCTAAGAGAAGGAAAGAATCGACAAGGTTAGAGATACTTACCTCTCTAGGGAGCATTTTAGCCAATGCTTCTGTGATATCCAAGTTGCTCGCTCCCACTCCTTTCCATCTGACAATTAAACCTGCATCCTCATAGTATTTCTGCAATCTTGCTATATGGCTATCCTCTAGGGATACTTTGTTAAAGTCATTGTTAGAAAAAATATTTTTATTGTGCATGTGCATATGATTATAGTTTCTCCTGTGTGGCGGAGTATAAACAGGGGAGGAAAACTTCGATTGCAAAGTATTAGCTTTGAAGGAAATATGATTGGAAACAAACTTTAAAGACTTACCATTCTCCCGCCGATGAGGAGGAGTGTAGTGCTTACCACTGATTGTAGGAGACTTCAAATTGTCTTGTGCAATATTCTCCCCTGCCCTAGCCGGCCCTTCATTGCTGGTAAGGGTTTTGGAGAAGGAAGGTGTGGTGTGGAATTGAGCTGCATTTTCATGCACTGTCCGTTTAACCCTAAGATTTCCCTTGCTTCCCAAAGCCCCAGGTCGCCTATGAAAGGGGGAATACTGGCTTTTGGTTAGGGCATTCTCCTTTTTCTTTAGTAAATCAAAATAATTCCTCAGAGGAATCTCAATCCTTTCCACCTTTTGTGATCTTGCCTTTTTATATCTTTTAATCTCTTGCCATTCGTAGTCTTTCGACCTGGCCTTCCTGGGATCCTCCTCGGACACAAAAAATCCACTTCTTCCCAAGGCAGAATGGGGTTCATTAGCGCGTTTGACTGGATCAAATCTGAATTTTGGGGTCCTTTCGATCCCAGGAAGGCTCGTTTTCTGCAAAGCATATTTTGTTTTAGCAAACCTAGTGATTTGCCCATCCAAATTGCTGACAGTGAAGACTTTAGGTAGCTGAAAGCTGTCCTGTTCCGAAAATTTGCTTCTTGTGGAAGCCCTAGTTTCCCCAGGAAGCTTATTTATCCGGAGATCCTTAGCTTTGTTAACCTGAGTATCAATAGCTAACTTATCATCTTCCAAACTTCTTCGTTTTTGTTCTGCAATAAAGGGTTTCCAATGATCATAATCTGGTTGGGCTCTTACAATCCTTTGTCTGCAATCAATGTTTTTATGCCCGTAAAGCCAGCATTTAGAGCAATATCTAGAGACTCCAGTATCGCTGGTGTCCTCTGTTTCCTTCTGCTTCGCATGAAACCCAAGATCAGAGCTTTTAAATGATTTATCTCCTTTGATATTATGTTTTTTTCGTGCGTTTACAGGCTTTTTTTCGCTCGCCATTATTGCCACTTCCACCACGAATTCTTAATCCCAAATTAAGAAATATCAATCCGGTTAGTTTTTAATGTTTTGAATAACAGATGGTACAATTGTTATAAATGGATTTAACAGAGGAAAATTCTCAATTTGTTTTTCAGGAGGATATCGCAAAGGCAAACTCCCGACAGGTGAGAACAGCTGTTATGATAAGAAATATTCCCAACGTATACAGGTATGCCCAGTATTGAATTTATGGCTTTGAAGGCTAATTTATTTCAATATTATAATTTTATGTAAATTTGTAAGAACAACTAATTTTACAGAGTCCCACTTGACTACAACTATTGCATAAAATAAAAATACAAAGTTTCAAGAAAATTTGTAGTAAGAAAAGATGTCACTACATGAATTCTATTTAGTGTCAATGATGACACTTTATTCTTCATTTTTCCCCCCTCTTGATTTACTCGGAGAATGATTAGTCATCTGCCAAAATATACAACGTTTTCTTCATGAAAATAAATATTCACCATCAAATTGCTAGCTTCAAAGACCCGAAATGATGCCTTAAAGATCAAAATTACCCTAAGACAAAATGATAGAAAAATAAACAGATCGAGACTCTAGGTCGGGTTTTAAAACCCAATCTATAGTTGGGCAAAATCTAGGTTGCAGGTAGGGTTTTAAAACTCGACCTGCAAATATGTAGAAAAAGACTAACAGGGCAGGTTTTAAAACCCAACCTGTCACTGGGTAGATCTGGACTGACAAGTCGGGTTTTAAAACCTTCCTTGTCACTGGGTGGATATGAACTAAACATCAAGTTTTAAAACCTTATGTGACAACAAAAGAGGCTAGCAGGTCAGATTTTAAAACCCGATCCGCCAATATGGAAGACCTGCAGACTGGGTTTTAAAACTCGACCTATTAATAGGCAAACCTGCAGGTTGGGTTTTAAAACCCGATGTACACTATTTTGCAGACTAAAACTGTAGTTTGGGTTTTAAAACCCGACGTGCGTGAAAACACAAGAAACACTACATTTCGGGTTTTAAAACCCAAAGTGTAGGCAAAAGATGGAAAAAAGATCAAGGTAAAAATATGAAAACAAAAAATGACAAAAACTAAGACACAAACTGACATGACTTACAAGGCAAGTCGATCGACCTTGGAGGACCTGGGCTATGAAATGGATAAGTTTCGTAGGGGTTGTCCCATGATTTAGGATACCTAAAATTGGTACAATAGTTGGCTTTGACTGGTTAATGACCTTCACTAATGAGGGTTGTAGAATCCAAAACTCCAGGTGCCTATATCCATTGGGCTATAGAGTCAAGTAACAAAGACACAAATGCCAAGACTGATGCAAATAAACCAATTGAAAACTATAGACACCCAAAATTGTCATGTCTAATTAAATAAATATTTTATTTATTTAATTATCTAAGCCTAATTCTTCTATTAATTAAATAAATCTTTATTTATTTAATTAATTCATTTATCCTCTTCTAGCCTTATTTCTCATTTAAATAAATACATTTATTTATTTAAATTATCCTTTTCCTAAATTAAATAAATATTTTATTTATTTAATTATCCCACTTCTTCTATTAATTAAATAAATCTTTATTTATTTAATTAATTCATTAGCTTTTTCTACACATGACACATGTCATTCATCTCTTAATTCATACATTACCTACCCCTTTCATTATTTTATTATTTCTTCTACCTACCCTCTAATCCTAGCCGACCTCCTTTTTACACCTCTCAATCTTATCCCTCCATTTCTTATTGTGTCTTCTATTTAAGGAGATGCTTTCTTCATTATCAAACCCTAATCACTCAGGCTAATGATCATTTTGACTACATTACGATCCTACTTGCAACCACATTCCGTTCTTTGTTGAGCTCTTGTGCATGTAAAATTTGAGAGTAAATATATCAAGCAAGATCAATGGAGATAGGAAGAATGGAGATCAAAACCCTGTTGGACATGTGATGGTATAATCTTTGTGATTTTGTTTTATTTGCATTGTCTTAGGTAATCTTCATATGTTATGGTGGATCTTTGTTATTGTTAGGCTGGGGTTTTTGTGGTTGGATTCATTTAGCCTTTCAATCTTGTTATTATTGTTATCCATTTTCACCATATACATTTTGGCACGTCCAGTGGGACTCTTGTCCCTTTGCATTTAACCTTTTTGTTGCAGATTTTGCATTTTTGAAGTTGCAGATCGGATATTTTTCGACGACATTTTAGGTTTTTCCGCATCTGTGAACTTTCGGATCGTGTCTTTGATTTTCAGGCGCATCTGAGGAATTTGGAATTGCGTCTGTGTTTTCGACAAATTTTATTTTGTAGGTTTCAGACAGGAGCGTCTGTGTTTCAGAAACGCGTCTGTGTTGTTTCTACCCGCGTCTGTGGTGGAGAAGGGTGTCTGTGATTTTAAAGTGCATCTGTGAATCACAGAACCACGTCTGTGTAATCCAGACGCGTCTGTGTTGATGGTAACAGCGTCTGTGTATTTACTGTTTCAAAATTTTCAAATTTTCATTGATTCAATTTTCGGATTTCGCACTTAGGGTTTTAGATCTGGTTTATTTTTGGACTAACCCTTTCAGATCTAGCTAACTAAGTTTGTGCAGCTTGTCTTGGAAGCAAAAACATTTTTGTTGAAGGCCCCCTCTTTCACAAAGTCTTTTGGGTTTCTAAAATTTACCTAACTTGTGTGCTTGCAGGAAGGGGTGATCATTTGAAACAACCCAAACTACTAACAAATTTTGTTGCAGGTCCTTGGCTAGGGTTTTGAAATTTTGTTGTGTGCCTTGTTTTCATAAATTAGCAAACACTTCCATTGGTGCACTAAAATTGAATCATTGTCTTTTGTGTCTTGAGCAATAGGCTCTTTTTGTTTAATCTTTAGAGGGCCTGTCTTCCCGTGTGGTCATTAGGACTACTAGTGAGAAGAGAACGACCCAAGTGGTAGTGAGGAAAACCCACCTCATCCGAACCACTATAATCAAATGTATTCATGGTGAAAACTATGAATAACGTGTGATGATTAGTTCATACCGACACTATGTCTCCCCATAAACCCGTTTGATCAAATTTATTTGATCATTTGTAGGGCGTAACCCCTACCGGCTGGGAGCCTTCTGTATTTACAGAGCTGAAACTGCCGCATGTATGGCCACACGAGTGGATGCCCTTACTAGCACCTTTTTGTTTTAGAAGCCCAAATCCTTCTAGTTGTTGGGGTAGGAGGTTGGACCTCTGGTAGCGGCCCACACACATAGGGTTCTTAGTAGAGATACAAAGTTCGCCATGGGGAGTTTTCATGGGGACTGATGCTTGGCTGATCCGAGAAGTGAGTGTCGAGGGTGGAGCCAGTGAGGTCAAGCATCTAAGTATCTGCTCTGAATAGCGTATCCTCGGGGGTAAAACCCTATGTGGGATCAACAACTATTGTCTTGGCCAGCCATAAGAATTGTGCTTATCTTATGTTAAACATTCAAACATTCAAGACCAAACAACAAAACATTGTGTCTTTTGTGTCTTCAAGTGTATGCAAAACAACTTTACATCAAACAACACACTTTCTTGGAGTCATTTTGAAGTCTAAACACTTGCAAACATTGAGTCCTCATCAACATTGTGTCCTCTTGTCACGAAAAATAGTCAAACAGTCGGATTTGGTCACAACAAAATGACTTCACAGATTGGAAAAATTGCACGAAGTTTACAAAAACATGTCTGTGTCTGTTTTAACCGCGTCTGAGTAATATAAGTGCATCTGTGAAGGGCATAATAGTGTCTGTGTGTATAGCAGCGTCTATGTCGAACAGAGACACGTCTGTGTCTGGGAATCACATCTATGAAGTATACAGAAGCGTCTGTGTCCAGAATTGAAAATTTTTACAGTCCAGCAAACAAAAGAAATCAGTTTCAGAATACTTGAGCTTCCTAAGTTGTTTCTTCAGGTTTCATCAAGCATTCAACCTGTCCTTGGGTCTCACAAAGTCCATCATTGCTTCACATCTCATTTTACATTCATACTTGTCAAAACTTGGGTCAAAAGGTCACTTGCTTGTCCTCATCATACTTTGTCAACACACTACATACAACAACACTTTGCTAAGTGGTCCCTCATCAAGGTTTCTTACCTTTGGGTCTCATTTGGTCTTACTTAGAGTCAAGGTCAGCTTACCTCATCAAGAGAAACTATCATCTCTTTGGAAGTCACACCTACTCTACTACATACATACTTGGTCTTACACTTTGGACATTTGCAAGTACACCTCAGATTCATTTACACTCCATACAACTCTTGGTCTTCCATACTCTTTCCATTTTTCATCTAGTCTGTCACATCTTGGTCAATACCTATTTCATGGTTGAAACCCGTCTTCAAAAATCTAGGAGAAAAGCTAAAGAAGCTCAAGAGTCCGCAAACATGAGTTCTTATGAGTATGACAACGATTTATTTTTCAACGATTTATTTTTCAATCCTGAGCACACTACATTACCTGACATGGATGTTTATAGAAACATTCCAAATGTGGAAAACACAGACACTACAAACAACAATGCTACACACAATGACAATGTGGACAACTTTTCAATACATTCAGCTGATGTAGAAGAATCCATTATGAATCCCCATTTCAATAGATTGGTTGAAGAAATAATGAGGAGGGATAGACAATACTTTTTACACATGATGGCACAAAGTGGAGCTAAAATACCTCATGACTTTGACATGTCTCAACTTATGGAAAACTGACCCTTGCAACAAAATCACTCCAACATGGATCAAAGGAGACCTAATAGTGGAGGAAATAGAGGACCACATATGGTACCTGAATCACCATCAACTTTGCTTCAAAAACCAGAAGTCCCACATACACATGGTCAACCATATGATACTTACCTTCGAAGACCATTATGGAAGTCTTATGTAGATAGATATGCTCAAGCTATGGATCAACCAAAACAATTGGACATTCAAAGACATGCTCAAAATTTGGACACAAGGAAACCTCATGTCAAATTTGGGGGCAACACAATAGAACATGGCATGCCTGTAGAATATGGTATACATGCACAAAATAGATATGGGGTTCCTCAACATGAAGCTATACCAAGTGCTCCATATATGCCGCATCAATATAGACCTCCTCCATATGAACATGTGTATGATCAATATCATCCATACATGCAACAAGCTCCTCCTCAAATTGGTGTCTCAAACATGGGGTATGCTACAAGAAGTCGATCTCCACCTAAGAGCAATTTGGAGCAACAAATCAGAGATTTACAAAAGAAAATGGAGGACATGAATGCACCAAAACCAACATACACTATGAGAGACATATGTCCTTATCCATTTGACAAGAGCATTCCAATGCCTCCATTTCCTGCACACTTTGTGACGCCAAAATTTGACAAGTATAGAGGAAAAGGAGACCCCAAGGCACACATAAGACAATTTTTCACAGCTTGCATTGAGGTAGTGGCAGAAGAAACATATTTGATGAGATTGTTCCCACAAAGCTTAGGCGATCAAGCTATGGAATGGTTCTCTCAACTACCACCTAGTATTAAGTCATGGGGTGACTTAGCAGAGGCATTTATTCAGCATTTCTCCTACAATATAGAGACAGATATCTCAGTCACTACTTTGTGCAATACCAAGCAAAAAGAAGGAGAATCTTTTGCATCATTTTTACAAAGATGGAGAAATCTAGCTAGTAGATGTTCTTGCGAAATTCCACAGAAACAAATGGTAGAAATGTTCACTCAAAACGTTAACAAGGACATTGGCTATGATCTAAGGAAAGCTTGTTTGTCCACCTTCAAGGATGTCATTGAAAAAGGCTTAGCAACAGAAAAGGTTCTAATTGAACAAGGAGTCATTAAGATATTCAAGGAAAACAAAGATGATTTTAAAGGAAAAGACAAGCCAAGATTTCGGAATAAAAACAAAAACACAGTCAATGATGGTGTTGTTGATGCCAATACAGTGTGACCCAAATTCATCTTTTCGGGATCAAGTTCTACAAACAATCAAGTGAATACTCAAACAACTTCTAGACCATGAAGGAAGTACACCCCATTGGGAGAACCACTTGAAATAGTATTCAAAAAGCTTGTGGCAAACAAAGTAATCACAGTTCCAGATTTTCCTCCATATGAACCAAAGGTCAAACCAAATTGGTGGAATGATGATGAGTATTGTGAATTTCATAAAAGCAAGGGTCATAAGATAGGAAATTGCCATCGACTGAAGAACATTGTGCAAGATCTCATTGATAGAGGTGACATTGAGATTGAGGGACACTCATCCAATCAAGAACATGAGATGTTTAAGGAACCATTCCCAAAGCATGACAAGGGAAAAGCCAAAGTCATAGATGATCAGGCCAACTATACTAGAGCACCTTATAACTATGATTCAACTATCAATCACATCTCAATGGACAATCATGTCTCTACTATTACCATCAAGAACAAAAATCCTGAGAATCCTCCTCAGAGACCCAAGATTGTCCTAAGAGGTGTTGGATCTTCTTCCGAACATACCTCTGAATGTCATGTTACAACCCGTCGAGGTAAGATTATGTTGCCAGGTGCCTCCACTAAAAATACTTCTTCTTCATCAACCAAACCTGAGTATGACCTTGTAGAACAGTTAGGGAAGAAACCCACGCTTATCTCCATCCTTGAACTCTTACGCATATCCCCCGCTCATAAAGCTATTCTTGACAAAATCTTGAGAGACACTTTCGTTCCTACTGATCTGAATGTGGACCAGTTTCAAACCATGGTGGGTTACCTTTCTGTTCCACACTCCCTTACATTCACAGAAGCCGATGACACCTCCATAAGTCAGCCACATAATGCACCTTTACATGTTGAAGCCTTCATACACAAACATCGAATAAAGCGAGTCCTGATAGATGGAGGAGCTGGTCTAAACATTTGTACATTGAGCACCATTAAACAATTGGGATATTCTGATAAAGCTGTGAATTCTACAAATCAAATCACCATCAAGGCATATGATGATGAAGAGTGCTCATCCAAGGGCACAGTCACCTTACCTCTAAGAATTGGGCCAGTCACAAAGGATGTGGTTTGTCAAGTCCTAGATTTGGATCTCACTTATAATATATTGCTAGGACGTCCTTGGATTCATGAGATGAGGGCAGTCCCATCAACATATCATCAATGCATTAAGTTTCCTCATAATGGAGTCGAGGTAACAGTTAACGGTGATCCTAATCCATTCATATATTGCAATAACCTGAGATCACATACTGAAACCATCATTCCCAGTAATCGTGAGGTTGCTCCTTCTTCGGCATACATTGACCCTGAGTCATTGAAACCTTCGACATCAAAACAAGGTGAACTTAAAAAGGCAAATTTCAGGACAAAGGCATGGGAGAATACACTTTAAATCAGACCATGTATTTACGACAAGTCATGAGCTCTCCAAAAGAATATGGAAGGCCACATCCTAACAAGCAAATATCCACCATGATACTCAAATGGGATCCTACTACCTTTCAAAGATGGGGCGAACTAGAAGAGGAAGATTTATACAAAATACTTTACAAAGACATTGAAGAGCACACACAAGATCAGATCAATATACCTTGTGAGAAATATGGCAAAGGCTTCAAGATTCTACAAAAATTCGGGTATGATGGAAAAAGCCCTCTTGGGTTACGCAAGGAAGGCGTTATGGAGCCCTTACAACCTGAATTGACTGTAAAAAGGGAACGCTCAAAGGGACTTGGTTTTCTGACTTCCAAGATCCACACTAAAAGGATAGAAGAGGCATCACAAATCAAAGTTGCCAAAGTTCAACAAGAGGATTACTATTCCACAGATTCCAACAAATGGGATTGGGGTTCAGACAAATCCTCCAGTGACTATGAGCTCACCGAGACATTTAGAGAGCCAGATGAACCCACAAAAGAAGAGGAATTTTATAAAAAGTTCAAAGTTGGTCAAGAAACAACCCATAAAGATTGCACACAGTCTTCGTCTCAAGGTTCTAGGTCGAAATCACATAGGATGAGGACACCTGTCCCGGAAGGTGCTACTAGTGACGACAATTTGGATTCGCTTGCAAATCAAACTGATGAGGAGAGTGCCATTGATGACCTCGACGATTGCCTCGATATACCCAAATATAACCACATCTTCACTCTTAGCCCCGCAAACTCCGAAAACATTAAAGGCCTTCCCCTTGTTCACCACCAACTCATTGACTGGGATTATGAAGGACCAGCACAATTTGACACATTTCAAAATGATGAAGCTATTATTGACTATCTTGGCATACGAGATGATCTTCCCCCTGGGGACCACAAAGCAAGATACACCATAGAACTCAACAACATGGCATATTTTGGTGAGGGTGTCGGACCTTCCAGTCGCAAAAATGTGAAAATAAGAACAAATCAAGGGTCTTATGGCGAAAACCACACTGTGGCGCTATCTGATCCCAAAAAAGTAAAAAGAAAGGACGTATCTGAGGGTGAAAACCTCTCTAAGGCACCCGAAGAAGAAAGGCTCGACATTCTCCCAGCATCATATGAGGAAAAGTCATCCATGTTGGTAGAGGATACTATCAAAACAAACATTGGTACAGAAGAGATTTCACACAATATATTCCTAGCTCAATCATTGACAGAGTCTGAAAGGTCAAAATTCATAAGCTTCTTCAAAGAATGACAAATCAACTTTGCATGGTCATACGCTGATATGCCTGGACTAGATCCGGATTTGGTAATGCATCATTTGATAGTCAAACCGGGGGCAAAGCCAGTGAAACGAAAATTAAGGAAAATGCATCCACAAGTGGCATTACTAGTCAAAGCAGAGCTAGAGAAGTTATTGGATGTCGGATTCATACACCCAATTGATTATCTCGAATGGATCTCCAATTTAGTACCTGTCAGTAAACCAGATCGCAGCATCAGAATATGTACAGATTTCAGAGACATCAACAAAGCTTGTTCGAAAGATGACTTCCCATTACCAAATATTGACTTGATCGTTGATCTCATAGCAGGTCATGAAATGTTATCTTTAATGGATGGATTTTCTGGTTATAATCAAATCAGGATTGCACCCGAGGATCAACACAAAACATCATTCACTTGTCTGTGGGGAACTTTCTGTTGGAATGTCATGCCCTTTGGGCTGAAAAATGCAGGTGCTACATATCAAAGAGCAATGACCACTATCTTTCATGATCTTATGCACATAACCGTGGAAGATTATGTTGATGATCTCTTGGGTAAATCAATAGATAGAGATACACATTTGGACATACTTTCAGTCATCTTTGATCGGTTGGAAAAATACAAAGTAAGATTAAACCCCAAGAAATGTGTCTTTGGAGTAACCTCCGGGAAGCTCCTTGGATTCATTGTGTCCAAAAGAGGAATCGAAGCCGATCTAGCAAAAGTCAAGGCTATCTTGGACATGCCGCCACCCAGAAATATCAATCAACTTCGATCCTTACAAGGGAGACTCCAGTCTATACGAAGATTCATAGCACAACTTGCAGATAAGTGTAATCCTAATAAGCACCTGCTACATAAAAATATCAAATTCAAATGGGATGATAACTGTCAACAAGCTTTTCAGACGCTCAAAGATTATCTTTTGAATCCGCTAGTTTTGATGCCACCCATTCCAGATCAGCCTTTGCTACTATACATATCAGCTACTCCAACAGCACTGGGGGCACTCTTAGCACAACAAATTGCTGACGGTAAGGAAAAAGCAGTATACTATATCAGTCGTACATTGGTGGGATATGAGCTAAACTACACACCAATCGAGCGTGCATGTCTCGCTGTGGTCTTTGCTTCACAGAAATTATGCCATTATATGCTTACTCATAAGACTAAGTTGATTGCAAAAATTGATCCATTAAAATATCTTCTCAATAAAGCAACACTTACTGGGCGACTGGCCAAGTGGGTAATGATCCTGAGTGAATTCGACATTGAATATATAGACAGAAAAGCAATAAAAGGACAAGCAATCACGGATCAATTAGCAGATGCCCCCATGATTGATGATGTTCCTCTAAATTCAGAATTTCCAAATGAATCCATTTTAACAATATCACATGCAAAGCCATGGCAATTGTACTTTGACAGTTCATACACACAGCATGGGGCAGGCGCTGGTATTCTCTTTATAACTCCTCAAGGTGATTCTATACCAAAATCATACCGCTTATCATTTCCTTGCACTAACAATATAGCGGAATATGAGGCATTAACAACTGGATTACGAATTGCAGTTCAGTGGAAGATCCAAGAACTTTGTGTTTTTGGGGATTCTCAACTTGTCATCCGTCAAGCAACTGATGATTACCAAACAAAAGATGAAAAATTAATGCCTTACAAACAAATGGTGGATGATTTGAAATAGCACTTCACAAAGATAGATTTTGAGCAGATACCAAGAGAGCAGAATCGTGCTGCAGATGCCATGGCTACAATTGCTTCACTGATTGACCTACCTCAAAATGAAACCTGCTATGAGTTCCTGGTAGACAACCTATTGGTTCCTTCATATGAGATCACTCCTACTGAAATGATATGCGTTGTTGGTCCCGAATCCTAGTTATATGGTTCCATATTCACATATCTTCGCGACAATACCTTACCTCCTGATCTATCGAATAACCAACGCCGCACTTTCATTCGCCAATCCTCTCGATACGTCATTCTAGCTGATATCCTATACCGACGAGGTCTAGATGGCACTCTTCTTAGATGTTTAGAAAGCGACGAAGCTCAGATTGCATTACGTGAAGTGCATGAAGGGATATGTGGTCCGCATGCTAGTGGTCTTACCTTGGCCAAGAAACTCATCAGGACTGGATATTACTGGCCCAATATGGAAAAAGACTCATATTAGTTTGTCAAGAAATGTAAGCAATGTCAAATTCATGGAGACCTCATACATGCACCAGCACAAGAACTACAACTACTTGCGTCTCCTTGGCCCTTTTGTTAGTGGGGACTTGATCTCATAGGCAAGATTCACCCTCCTTCTTCCAATGGTCATAAATTCATTATCACAGCCACAGAGTATTTCACAAAGTGGATTGAAGCCGTGCCTCTCACACAAGTCACTGGAAAACAAATTGCTACCTTCATCCTTAATTATATCATTTGCCGATATGATATTCCTGATTCTATTATTACTGATAACGGGCGTCCCTTCAAAAATCAGGATGTTCGTGAACTCTGTGACCGCTTCCATATTTCCCGTCGTTTCTCCACACCATATTACCCCCAAGGTAATGGCCAAGCTTAGGCATCTAATAAAACAATTCTTAAAATCCTCAAAAAGATAGTTGACGACGCTGGCCGTAACTGGCATATCCAACTCAATCCTGCACTTTGGGCCTACCACACAAGTGTCTGCACACCTATAGGAGCTACACCCTACTCACTTGTCTACGGCGCTGAAGCCATCTTGCCTATTGAGGTCGAGTTACCTTCTTTACAGGTCTCTTTGCAAAACATCGTCAACAATGAAGATTATAGAGTCTCTCGCTTACAAGAACTAGAACTGTTGGATGAATGGAGACAAACTGCTTTTAATCATCTCAAGGCTTACCAACAATGAATGAGTCACAGCTACAATCACAAAGTCAAGCCTCGCACATTTGAGGTAGGTGACTTGGTTCTCAGAGAAAATCCCAAGAATCAGCAAGACAAAGAGAAGAAGGGCAAGTTCAAACCAAATTGGCTTGGTCCTTACATTATTACAGCAACATATGGATCTGGTGCATATCAGCTCTCAACTATAGAAGGTGAACCTTTGGAGGATCCTATCAACAACATGCACCTTCGTCGGTTCTACACATAGCTCTTTGAAATATCCTAATTCAAAAATACAAAAAAAAATCAAAAAATTCAAAAATACAAAAAAATTATAAAAACAAAAAAATCGTTACTTGGTGAAAACCTGGCAAACAGGCGCCTTGTGACACAAAAAAATTGAAAAATCCAAAAAAGTAAAGAGAAATAATTTCGTCCAATGGTGAAAACCACTTTGGTGGTGCCCTGGGCAAGTACCATGGTGAAAACTGGGTCACCAGTGCCATGCGTAGAGACATTGCTCCTCCCTCCTTCAGGATTCACTTTCATCCTTTCACTTTGCACACACTCACGACCGATTCACTCATAATAAACTTACCCATTCCCATCATGGCTTGTTATTGATCTACCTAAGATTGGTTAGCCATTCATAATAAACCTCCCTTTCCATCCATAATAAATTAGATCCTATCTGTGGCTAAGGCAATTCCTATGTCTAGTGATGGGTGTGGAACTAAGAACATCACATGTTTCGAGGAGTACAGTTTCTTCCAGCTTCCTTCAGTCTATTCGCGCACAATCTGCAATAAAGAAACATTTGCATCATAGATCCGCAATAAAGTTCCATCTTCTCTGCAATAAAGTATCAGCTTCATGGATTCAGTCAGTTTCAGATGAGACAACAGCAACAATGAGCTTCAACAAAATCAAATCTTTCAACAGACTCAGACAACATATGGTTCAGTGCTATCTATCCTTTTTGTGAAAGTAAACATTGTGACCACAATCAAATAAGACTTATACAAGTGACAAGAGACACTAAACTTGAGGACTACAGTGGATGTTAGTGTCGAGTCTTGGTTTTCTTTTGATTTTATCTTTTGGTGACATGTCTTTTAGCTTTTCCAGGATGTCTCTGACTAGAGATTCTATCTCCAGGATGTCTTTGACTAGAAAGGCAAGGATGGGGTATCGTCACCTATTTTGTTTCCTGTCTGTGGATTATCTTTTAGTAATGCTATGACTTGTCCGAGGATATGAGGACACTATGAGTCTAGTGTGAACTGGGGCATTCCTTGTTTGTGACTGTCTTAACTCCATGCAAACAGGTACAATGACTTTCTGGGTCGAACATATGCCTCGATTGTCATAACCTACTTGCCATAATAAAGCTCAATGATGATAACACACAAGAAGCTCTTTCACTTTCATATCTTCTATCTTGTATTCCCCTTTCTTGATTGACTTCCATCGTCTTTCTTGAGTCCGCGTAGCCTTCTATCACATGACTGAGTATAATGACACACCAAAAACATTTGCATTTCATGTAGTTGCACCTACATTACCACATATAAGCATTTCATACATACATATAGATATCACAATTGCATCACATCCTGCACACAACATCTGTTAGCACAATTTACATTTACATTATCATATTCATTTGCATTACATACATTCACATTTGCATCATGCATACACATATAAAACATAAAAGAAAAAAATATATTGCATTTCATCATATACATATTTGCATCCATCACATAAAACATACATCATAAGAACATCTCATCACATAGGTACACATGCATATAGCTGCCGCAAAAATGAATCATCTCATATATATATATAAAGTGTCATGGTACAATGATGTCAAAAAAATCATATGGCTACAAAATCACCCGCAGGTGTCTAAAATACAAAAATGGTACAAATACTAATACAAGGGAACCCTCTATGGCTATGATGAACTCCCTCCCTCGGAGCCACCTAGCCTCAACGGAATCTGAGCCCTCAAAGGACCCACCCCAGGATCACCCTGCCTGTCCCCTCTATCTGGTGGTGGTGGAGGACCCATGACCCCACCACTCGATGCCTGTCTCCTCCGGCTCCCTCCCATAGCTATCGCTGTCCGCAATGGTCTATGGAAGCTCCTCGCCCACTGATCTGCTAGCACAGCTCATAATATAGGTGGGCCAACACACATGGACCCCATGCATATCTGGTGTGCTGCATCACCAGTGTCTCCAGTGCTCCTCCCCAGTCCACTGCCAACCCCCGTGTCGCCCTGTCCGAACATAGGAACCCACTGATAGCTCCTCCGATCACAGCTGGCAAGGCTAATCCTGTCGCGGTCATGGTGTCCCATGCCACATGTCCTGCTCTCATCTCTAGGCCGGGATCCTTAAACACCCGTCTCAAAGCCTCTCTGTCTCCGTCACGATCATATGGAATCAGATCTCCATCAATCGGTATATGCAGAATCCTATAAACATCCTCAAGGGTGACTGTCATCTCACCCATCGGCAAATGGAATGTGCAAGTCTCTGAATGCCATCTCTCGGCTAGCGCAGTCAGCAAACCCATGTTTGCCCGAAACTCAGGCACATACAGCACGTGTCTCAAACCCATCTCCTTGATGGTAGCTCTATCCTAAAATGACAACTCCGGTCGCAACCTCTGTGTCGACGGGAATCTCTCCCATGACTCTAACATAGGCAAATACTTCTGCAGTCAAACAAATCAAATCATGTCAGTCATGGTGGCATTCACCGTTCATCACAAAATGCTACTTTTTATCTAAATGCATATGGTTATCTATCTTAGTGACACTCACTGTTCATCACAAAGTGTTGCTTCTATCCTAGTAGTACTCCCTGTTCATCACAAATTACTACGTGTGTGACACTCCCTGTTCATCACAAAGTGTTATGCACATCTTGCACTCCCTGTTCATCACAAAGTGCTGCTCATACTTTGGGTACTCCCTGTTCATCACAAAGTACTCTATCTTGGTGCTCCCTGTTCATCACAAAGTGCCTTGATCTATCCTAGTCTTCCTAGAGGACCTGCTTGAGTGTATCCTCTTAGCAGCTTATCCAATCGACATCATATGTTCATCACACAACTGTCGATTTGACCTAGAAGACAAAACCTTGCATTTTTTCAGACATAAACGCATTTCTAACTCACAAACGCGCCTATAGATTGCACAAGCGCGCCTAAACAACACAGACACGCCTGTTTTACATAAACGTGCCTACATTGTTCACAAACGCAACTTTGCAACATAAACGCCCCTGAAGGACGTAGATGCACCCGACTTTGACACAAACGCGGTTCCAGACACAGACGTGCCTAGCACCGACACAGACGCGCCTGACACAGATGTAGACGTGGTTTCCCAGTTTTTGCATTTTTTGTACCCTACTTCTCAGTGCATTTATTGCTCTATTCGGCATGCATTAATGACAAAAGAAAATGCATCAAATTACGAGGAGGTTTGGTGGTACTTACCGGCTCTCCTGCCTCTGCTGGCCTCTGAAATCGGCGAACGCGGTCGAATCTGTGTAAGAAAGCCATCACTGCTGACTGCTGCTGCTCTTTTCTCACTCTGCACTTTGATCTCATGAAGGTGTAGATGACAATGAGGATGTCTTTTGCCCGTAGTCTATCTTATAGCCCACCCTAGCCCTCGCCTTCATTTCCTGAGTCAGTCTTCTTCATCTCGTGACTTTGTCACTTTATCCGGTCAATCCATTCTATCCTGTCTTTCTTATCGAGAGATTGTCTGCAATCTTTCCAGACATTTTCATCCAATCTCTCGAGGGGGCATATTATTCCCATACTGGGGCAACTCTGTATTAGTTCATCTTATCTTCTTTGAAACAACATGACAAGCCGCATTGTCTCAAAGAGGGGCAAAATGTAGATACCCAAAATTGTCATGTCTAATTAAATAAATATTTTATTTATTTAATTATCTAAGCCTAATTCTTCTATTAATTAAATAAATCTTTATTTATTTAATTAATTCATTTATCCTCTTCTAGCCTTATTTCTCATTTAAATAAATACATTTATTTATTTAAATTATCCTTTTCCTAAATTAAATAAATATTTTATTTATTTAATTATCCCACTTCTTCTATTAATTAAATAAATCTTTATTTATTTAATTAATTCATTAGCTTTTTCTACACATGACACATGTCATTCATCTCTTAATTCATACATTACCTACCCCTTTCATTATTTTATTATTTCTTCTACCTACCCTCTAATCCTAGCCGACCTCCTTTTTACACCTCTCAATCTTATCCCTCCATTTCTTATTGTGTCTTCTATTTAAGGAGATGCTTTCTTCATTATCAAACCCTAATCACTCAGGCTAATGATCATTTTGACTACATTACGATCCTACTTGCAACCACATTCCGTTCTTTGTTGAGCTCTTGTGCATATAAAATCTGAGAGCAAATATATCAAGCAAGATCAATGGAGATAGGAAGAATGGAGATCAAAACCCTATTGGACATGTGATGGTATAATCTTTGTGATTTTGTTTTATTTGCATTGTCTTAGGTAATCTTCATATGTTATGGTGGATCTTTGTTATTGTTAGGCTGGGGTTTTTGTGGTTGGATTCATTTAGCCTTTCAATCTTGTTATTATTGCTTTGACTGGTTAATGACCTTCACTAATGAGGGTTGTAGAATCCAAAACTCCAGGTGCCTATATCCATTGGGCTATAGAGTCAAGTAACAAAGACACAAATGCCAAGACTGACGCAAATAAACCAATTGAAAACAAGACAAAAACCAGTGCAATTGCTTTTATTGAAAACTCAAACTGACCTAACCTAAACTCACTGACCATGGAAACCTTCCTAAATGAAACCATTCATGAGCTCACCAAAGTAGTTTCCTCTCTTGAGCGTCTTGTGATGCCTTGCATGACCATAAGAGGCCACAACCAATTGAAGAATGAGCAATTGTACCAAAGCTTGATGTACTAGTTCTTGAAAAAGGAAAACAAATTCACCTACCTCCTCAAACAAATCACACGTTCTACTTTTCCAAAGTGGATCAATGAATGTGGATTGCCCTTGCTCAACCATAGATGCATCCTTTATTCCTTTCTCTATTGTATCTCCATGCTGAGGAGAAAGTGTGACTTTTGACATCTTGTCAGCTTCCAACCAAGCTAGATGTCTTATAGGACATCCTCTTGAGAAGACCAAAATAAAACTCTTCTTACCGGTTACATCTTTATCATCTGCTTCTTCAACCATAACCTCATGCTGAATAGAATGAATTTCCCCATGTGAGCCAAGTAAAGCTATTAATGCATAAATTGCTTCTTCATTTTGTTCACAAACTTTCGATTTGGGAGAATTATCATCAAGACTTTAACAAAATTCCTCTATTATGTTTTTAAAAAGGTCTTCATCAAGTTCCTTGTTATCTTCCACATGCACAATATTTTCAAGTTCACGGCCTTGAAATATAGATGTAGTCTTCTCATCTTGTTCAACTTGAATGGTTCCTTCATGCATGTCCATCTTTTCACATCTCATGATATGATTGTCCTCCTTTACCAACATCTTGGAAAAGTGACTTTCATCCTCTTGTTGGCTATTGTCCATGGTATCTTGTTCAACAACTCCTTGATAACACATTGACTAGATATGAGAGTCACTAGCTATATTTGCTTCCTCCTTTTGGAAGAGATTAGCAAGATTACTTTGTTCAACTTCACAATTTCCCACTACTCTATTTGTTGGTGGTTCCTCAAGTACGATATTTTCTGGTGATGAAGGAATCTTGTATTGATTTTTAACTACATAACTAGGAGAAACATTTGGATATGGCCTCCTTGGAATGTCTTCGTAAGGAGAAGAGAATGCACGTTGAGATATTTGCTTTTTGAGGGCAAGCAACTAATTGGCCAATATCTGCACCATGGGATCTATTCTCTTGGTAGACCATGATCCCAAAGAAGAATTTCTTTGGACACATTTGGCTCTATCTTTATCTTACCAGCAAGGATAATATCTTCAATTTCAATTGCTAAGGCTTGTGCAACTGCAAGTTCTCTCAAAACTTCCCTTCTCAATAAGAAAATCACCTAAGACAAATAAGCGTTGATGAAGAAGCACTTCAAATTTTTGGACTGAAACTGTAATTTGGGTTTTAAAACCTGATGTGTAGGAAAACACAAGAAACACTATATTTTGGGTTTTAAAACCCAAAGTGCAATCAAAAGATGAAAAAAGGATCAAGGGAAAAACATGAAAACAAAAAATGACAAAAACTAAGAAACAAATAGACACAAACTACATAAGTCGATTGACCTTGGAGGATGTGGTCTATGAAATGGACACCTTTCATAGGGGTTGTCCCATGATTCATGCTAGCTAAACTTGGTGACAACAAATTGTAGGACTATGCTACATGTACTCATACAAGCCATCTCCCTTATTAACTTGAGTATGCTAAATAATGTGCAGGAAAAATAAATATAAAAATCTACACTAACACCCCCTCTTAAGAATAGCTTAGGTGGGTGAAAAGATGCAAATATGGGTCCCAACTACAAGGCCATGTTAGGTACCCATGTGCAAAATAATCTCTCATAAATGGATTGAAGGAGAAAACCCAGTGGGACAAAAATCCTCCCCAAAAGAGAGAAAAAAAACAAGTTTCCCAACACAAGAAGAATCTCATGCAAGGAAGAAAGCCTCTCTAAAATAGAAATGATAAGAAATACTATTTAGTCTTCCCAAAAGTAGCCAACTATACCAAAGGTTGATGCCCAAAACTGGATGTAGATTATGGACCATGATCGCGAGACAATGTTCCTCCCCTTAGGTAGAAATAAAATCAAAGGTGCATGAAGATTTTCTTCCCAGTCCTGAAAGGAATATGTAGGAAGAAGGTGAAAAATGTATGAAGTCTCCAAAAACTACTCATGTTTCTTCATGTCTACGCCGAAGGTTGTCACCCTCAAATAAGGTGTTCTAGGCCACACTGTAGAAACTGACAATCCATAACCTAGTGGAGATGGATGGAGAACAAAATTGAAAGACAAAGGTATCTCCTCTGAAGACAAAGGTGCCTCCTCCAAATGCAACTCAATAGTGGCCATAATCATGTCAACCTGTGAGGAGTGATCATATGGGTATTGACCAAGAGGGTTAGAAGGTTCCTTGGCAATATTTGAAGAAGGTGAAGTAACTTCATTAAATAGAAGATGTATGTACTTAATAGTGTCCTCCAAGTATGCAAGATAGGACTCACAAAACAGACCTGTAATATTTGTCAAGTAATCATCCCAACTAGTTGTGTTTGGAAGACAATGAATGTCTTGGTGCATTGAATCAATAGGAGCCATTGGATGTAGCAGTACCAGTATCATCAGAAACAACAATCGATGTATGAGATGAAGTATCAACACAAGTCTCTTGAACCTCAGATGAAAGAATACCAAGATTCACTTGACCAAATTGAATCTCCTCAAAAGTGTCCACACTAGATGTCTAAGTGTGTACATCAACCGAAGGAACAATAGAGGAAACATGTGAGAATGTGTATACTATAGATTGATGATCTACCTCCCCAACTGCAACAATATCTTTGTTATACGAATTCCAAATAATCATAGAATCTTGAGTGAACTCAACACTTTTCCCTTCACCACCATGTGTGATCTAATAGATAGAAAGGATATTTGTTGACAATGAGGGCACACAAAGGACATTAATGAATGATCCTTGGTCTATGTCAATAGACCCTTTCCCATAGACACACATACATGTGTTGTTAGCTATTATAATGTTTGGTGACAAACAAGTTTCAAATGAAGAGAATATATCTTGTGATGAAGCCATGTGATGTGAAGCTCTAGAATCAAGGATCCATCTCCCTAGCTTAGAATTTGCCATTGCAACAAGTGATTTTCCCTTTTTCTTCTCTGACTTTGAATTAGATGAAGATGATGAATCCTTTCACATAGTTGATGGTAGATTGATTTTATTCTTTGCCAAAAAATTCTTGAACTCGTCAATTTATTTTAAATAACATTGATGTTCATCATGCCTAGATTTCTTGCAATATGCACAAGTGGGATTCTCCTTTTTAGATGATTCCCTTTTTGAGGAAGAGGACTCAAATTATTTCAATGTCTTATACTTTTTCTTCTTCTATTTCTGATCGGGACACCATGATTCTTTCTTTACCTTAGGTTCACTAGGAATCAATGCTCATGAATTGGAATTTTTTATGATGCCCATTTGAATAAGCTTTGCTTCTTCTTGGATTAGAAGATCTAAAAATTCATCAAAAGTGGGCTAAACATATGCAGTTCCCATAGAAACCTTGTTGGTATGAAAGCCAAAAACAAACACAGAATACCCAGGACCAAGCTTGGATAACATATTGAGAATCAATTAAAAATCCTCCTTAGTAATCTTACAATCCGTTAACTATGTTCTTAGTTTCTTTATCTCGGAGATATAGTCTTGGATGTTATTGCAACTTTTTGGATCAAGATTTATTAGATCATTATCAATCTAATAACCCTTAATCTTGTTAGTTTTACCATACAAATTTTCAAGAGCATCCCAAACCTCCTTAGGTGTCTTTCTTGATTCAAGATGAAATTGAAAATCAAAAGAGACTAGTGAACATATGTAATCAAGAGCTCTCTCACAATTGATCTCCCATGCTTGAAGAGAATTAACATCAGTAGGTGCAAGAATAGTTTCTTTAACATAGCCTATGCAATCTTTTTCCCTTAGATAATTCTTTTTTTTTTTTTTCCATGTTTCATAATTATATGGAGTTAGGAGTTCAATTTGAGTTTTCCCCATTATACAATTGTTGGTTCCCAAAATGGATGATGGGTTTACACTGCTTACAGGGCAGAGACCAAGTTGATTTCCTCCAAATATCTATGGCGAGCCACCTCCAACTATCAATATCTATCAGGCTTGGACCAACAATAACAAGGATAAAAAGTCCTTCTACGCTTTAGGCTCTGTAGGACCAGGGAGGGTGATCCCTTTAGTAAGAAATTTCTGCTCTCTGCAAGGATACTCAGGAACTTACTGAAAACAAAGTAGATCTTTTCATAATGAGACTCAACAGAAAGGGAGAATTCTCATTAAGGGATGACAAATCCTTCAGTGATCCTCAACCTTAAGCTAGAGTATGAGAAATGATGAGACTAGTATCAGAAAATATGTAAATCTTATCAAATAATTATTCTCATATTCATGAGATTCATTCTGAGAGATCATAAAGGAGATGAAACCAGAGACCAACAACCTAATGAGATTTTTCCTTACTCAATTGGGTCACGGAGTCTATGAAAAGTGTTATTGAAAAACCTGATTAAATTTTAACTGATAGTCAAACTAGCTCGAAACAATATTGCCTTACAATATTGCTCTGCTAGTAATCTTTTATATGAACTACTTATCAAATCCTATGTCGAGCCTTGTTTCCTTTGTAATCTTATTCAAGCATTTTAATTAACCCCTTGGACTAAAGCATTGAATAGAAGAATACATACATCATAACAATGCAACAAACAAATGAAACCCTTGATCCCATTTGCTTAAAAGAAGAGAAAATCACACAAAGGAGAGTAAAGATTAGAAAACTATATTTGCATTAATATCATATGTTATCTTTCATGAGATGATATTCATCAATTCCAAATACAAAATGACCCAGTTGAAAAAGGGAAACCTACAACTACTCTATTGCTTTTTTACTCTCAAAAAATACATTATAGTCATTGCTATTTCCTAGGACTCTCTAAGACTATTTTTGGACCTAACCCTACAGAAAAAAACATATATTACAGAGATCTTCCTCAGAAAATTTGGACCCTAACTTATTGTCTTGAAATCCCTTTTATAAAAAATAAGGGAGCGATAAGCTACATGCCATAAGACACTTGTCAACAAAACTGATCCCTAAAGGTTGTACACAATTCTTGTTACAAATCATTACTTATTCACATGATGGCACTCGTGATGAGGTGGAACCAAAATTTCCAACTGAATATTGGTAGAAACAAAAATACTTGAGCCATTCCAATATCACCTAGACACTTCTAGATGGACCCTGATATGCTCAGTTTGTTCCATAGCATTTCTCTTCCTAAAAAGAAAAACAGATCCTGACATGAAACAAGACTTTCCCTTCAAATTAAAGGAAAATCTTGAGCCCTTATGCCATGAATCAGAGAAAATGGAAAGAGGAACTTGGGAGTAAATATGATTTGTTGAGAAGGCCTTGCAGCTTGCTTGATGCTGCAAAGAAAACTGGCTGACATTCCTCCCATGAACAAATCCATCTTTGAGTTCCCTATGAAATCCCTCTTGGAACACTTTGCCAACAAAATGTAGAGTGAGAGTGGGAAATAGGCCAGAGGTGACTTTTCTTGAAAAGAAAAGGGTTTAACACCCCCTTTGGCAATCCCCTCAACTTTCATATCCCCTCTGGCAATGAACAACTTCAAACTAGAGAAAGATCATCCATTTGGTGCCATAAAATATGCAACGACTCCATTCATAGTTATGCTCAAACATCATCTTCCTACTAATGAAAACTTGTTCTCAGAAAGATGAGCAAAATTGTATTTATTTCTACCTATTTAATCATCTGCCTAGTGAATTTATAACCATGAATTACTTTCAATGTGGTGATGGTAATCCATGTGAAGGATCATCACTTTGATATCTTCTACTCAAATTGTCAGCTACAGATTCTAGCAATTATGCCTATAACTCAATTCACCACCATTTCCTAGGCCATCACTCTATTGCCATCGGCATGTGTTCACCTTACGTGAATGATTTTGTTCTAATCTTATTCTTCTTTTAAGTGTGCAATCTCTTTCTTTAAGATTTTTGTCAACAAGCAAATCTCTGAATCCATCAGAGAACTCATGATTCATCACACCTGATCTGGAAGCTTATCCAAGTCCTTTCAAATCTCTGAGCTATCATCTTTAACTGTCAAATCAATCTTGAGTTGACGAGTTTGAATCCCATTCATTCTGCCCTTTTCCCATGAGCGACAAATGGTGCCTTCAAAATCCCTCCAAACTTCTTATTTGAAACTTAGCCGCAAATTTCATCCAACATGATAGATCTAAAGGTCATTTCCTGCCAACTTAGTAGTTTGACTTTCCAACTATCTCTATGGACCCTCAAAATCTTGACTGGATGGTGCTACATCATTCTTCAACCAAGATCCATTAGCAATTTCCCTGCAAGTCCTCCTATTCGATCGGGGACACGTGGCATCATCTTGTGATGCCACGATCTGTAATCTCCCTGCAACTTTCATCACGGGAATACAAGGGTCGTCTGATTTGTTCTATATTTACCATCTTGCATAGCACCCATCAATTCTTTCTAGGTATTAAAACTCAAGCACCTTTTTCTTCAGGATAAGACATCCTTATTCATTCTAAGCATGTCCAAATTGATGGGAGTGTTAGTAGACCGACCTTTTCCACCTTCAAACCGGTACTACAAAACTTTCAATCGGTTGTGCTGCTAACTCTAGCAGTTCCCACTGATAACACACGACACAATCTCGTGGTACCACTATCATTAAAATCCTTGCATTTCTGATCACGAGGAAGCACTAGCCATTGGATCTATCCTTTCTTTAATAGACGGTCGGGGTACTTAGTGTTTTGCCAAACTTAGGAAAATAATAAGCATAGGCACAAATATTTAAAAGGGGACCGGTAATAAGGAAGATATGCGCTTGACTTAGGAAATTTTAATTTCTCATACTGGTTGATTAACATTTTTCCTAGGGGAAAATATGGCCCCGCTTATGGGAAGGGTATCCTTGATTTCTTTTAAGCAGGAAAAGGTAAAATTGGAATATATCACTTATAGGCCTTTCTTCAAAAAATGCAAGAAGTTTTGATAAACCCTAAACCCTAGACCTTGGATTGTTTAGAGAGGATGCAAGTAAAAACTTGAAAATAAAAGGCTTTGGGCCTAAAATTTAAAAATTTCATGCAGTCAATTTTCAAGACTATTAGTGGCTCTAGTTGGGGATGCTCATTTTGCAGGAATGAAGCAAGAAACCAAAATGTCTGGATTAAGAAGACCAACTGCAGGGCAGTCCAAAAGAAATTACCTTGACAGGGTAACTTCAACAAAACCAAAAACAAAAAGAAACTACACTACCAAAGCAAACCTAACTAATGCTCATGGATAACAACTACTTTAAGAAAAGTAGAACCTCAAAATCATCCATGAATAGACAATCAAGAGGGGACTTATTTATAACTCTAGTGGGCATAGAGTCAAAGAAAACCACTCTATCCCAATTCATGTGTGGTGTGGAGGATCAGACCAAGTGTAATGGCCCATAGCCATCCACCAATGTCAACTTTTTCTTTCCTCTATCATAAACATGATTTTCTTTTGAAACCAGAAAATATAATCTAATAACATAAGTAGAAAACCATTTTTAAAATTTGTGGGCTTCTTCTATTTGTCCACTATGCTTAATTTTATCATTGCACTTACTATTGAAAACCTATAAACTATGTAATGATAAAGAACATCTTCTATGTTATGACATATATGTTGTATAGTCAATATAGCACACATCTTGACTGCAACCGATATCCTTTTCTACAAATAAAACATCTTGTTTAAAAAGGAAAATCTCACATTCTAGCATATAACTGAAAATACATGCCTTTTTTGCATTATCAACTTGCCCACTAAAATGAGGACTCTCCAAAGAATCCTCCTTCTTATTGATCATATCAAGCAACCTTTTATCAAGGGGAAGGAAAGGATCATAAATGACCTCTTCATATGCTTCACTCTCTTGCTCTGTTTCCAATATAATGTCAACAATATCAGCAATAGGGGAAGACTGCTCATTGCTATCTACCTTTGAATTAAACATTGCACCTTCATCTTAACCATGTTCTATCTCGGAAGTTGATGAAATAATCTCCAGGTTCTCATTTGTTTCTTCATATAAAGGGTTACAAATAACATGAAGGCCCTTCTCAAAAATATTGTAACTAAGCACCAATTGATCTTCATCTTTATCTTCATCAAATAATGCATTTATATTTTTACTAAATTTATTTCTGATCTCATGTTCAGGTTTATCAGGAAAAAGGAAATCAAGATCTAAACTAGAAAAACACCCAAAAATATACTCCTCACAAATTTTATTAGCAAAAGATGATGGTATCTCATTTACTATCATAGTTATGCAAACTTGCATCCGTTTCAGACATAAAACTTTCTATATCTTCACACTCACTATCATATCTATCTGAAACACAAGACTACAAACCAACTTCCTGTGAGGTATTCTCGTTGGAGAAATCACTGTTGTTGCCCTCCAATGGAGTGATTGACATCATATATGTCTCTACATTCAATATGTCAGGAACTCTTTCATTAGCCTCTTCTTCATTAATATGAGGAATAACCACTGTCTCGGAGAAGTTGTCTTCACTCATATTTTTGTTTATATAATAATCAGTAAAAGGGTTAATGTAATTAGTAGGAATAAAAAGGTCTTGCAATGGTCTTTTAGTTTCAGATTCATGTTTCGCTTCAAAACCTGTCATCTTAGGGTAACACACCTTTATAGATAAATAACCCTTAGGGATTACATATTTCAAATTTCTTTCAATTTTCATTTCTATTCTATAAGCCTAATGTAAGGTTTTAGGATCCTTATCTCTTAGAAAATAACTCTCTTCTTCTTCAAATGTAGCCAAATAAACAACTAAGCACACTACATCATTTTATCTATATTTGCTAGGAATATCATCCAATGCCCTAGCAAACCTGAGATAAAAAGTAGGCACCAACTCATCTTCCTTTTTTTGAATATCCATGAATGTTTTCATGACTGAGCTTGGATCAATCCTTTCACCAAAATGTTCCATAAATACCACCTTCAACTCATCCCATGAAGAAATAAAGCAAACTGGCATGTAGGAGAGCCAGTCTTTGGCATTTTCTCTCAAAGACTAAACAAATAACTTCATGAAAATATCCTCTTGATTTATTTCAAAATATTCCATTAATTCAGAAAACTCTTGCAAATGTTGTCATGTTGATTATGACTTCTTCCCATTAAATCCTGGTAATTGTTCCCTAACCCCTACAAGAAAAGGATTTCAGAAACCTTGGATACCATCGAAATTCAATGGTTTATATCTTTCCCTAAAGAAAGATCTATGATGACTCGACATAGATTGCACATTTGTTTTTGATATTTCATGAGGAAACACATACATATGATACATATTTTCATTCAATCCCTCATTTCTTTCCCTTCTCTTGAACTACTTCATTATGAAGCTCAAAACATACCCCATTTAATCTTATATAGAAATATGAAAACTGAGTCATAGGAGTATGTAAAATAATTACTACCATTCCCTTCCTTAGTGCTTCTTTCACTGTTTAGGGAACATAATTTTTTAAAACAATTTTCATGAAAACATTCTTGACTCATGAAAATCTAAATACATGGAAATGTTGAAACAACTGCTACCTCCTTCAACCTGGGATTTGCAAAATCACCTTCAATCCTTCAAACCTTTAACATTGATCTATTGATAGAGTGGCTACCTCCTTGTAGAGGAACAACCAAAACTTCTTCACAGGTCAGATTTTTTCAACATAGTACTACTACACTTCCTTATCATTAAAATGGCTTTACTGCTTCTATCCTCAACTTGTCAGGGTACTTCATCATAAAAGCTCAGATCTTCTTCATTCTTCCTGCAGATCTCTCAGGTTTTTTCAAGGAGATACACACTGGTGCATAGATCTAAGAGTCTCAAACTTGCCACTCACAATTGTGAGGTATTACATATAATCTTAAATAACGGATAGATCCGGACTAAACTCTTTATAAAACAAGAACTACGACAGACTTCTCATCAATATTTATGAGAATTGACTCAAAACCGACAAGGGATAGATTAGGATCTTCTTCACTCTATGGTCAAAATCTACATTATATATAAAAATGTTTAACCAAAGATCCTTTACAATTCATTCTCCCCAATGGAGTCACTATTTTTTGTTGGTTCCTAGAATGGATGATGAGTTTACACTCCTTATAAGGAAGAGACCAAGCTAATTTCCTCCAAATATCTATGGAGAGCCACCTCCAACTATAAATATCTATCAGGCTTGGACCAACAATAACAAGGATAGAAAGTCCTACGCTTTAGGCTCTGCAGAACCAAGGAGGGTGATCCTTTCAGTAAGAAATTTCTGCTCTCTACAAGGATACTCAGGAACTTACTGAAAACAAAGCATATTTTCTCATAATGAGACTCAATAGAAAGGGAGAATACTCAAGGATGACAAATCCTTTTGTGATCCTCAACCTTAAGCTAGAGTATAGGAAATGGTGAGACTAGTATCAGAAAATACATAAATCTTAGCAAATAATTATTCAGATATTCATGAGATTCATTCTGAGAGATCATAAAGGAGATGAAACTAGAGACTAACAACCTAATGAGATTTTCCTTAGCGAATACCAGTGCCTTACTCAATTGGGTCACAGAGTCTATGAAAAGTGTTACTGAAAAACCTGATAAAATTTTATCTTATAGTCAAACTAGCCTGAAACAATATTGCCTTACAATATTGCTTTGCTAATAATCTTTTATCTGAAGTACTTATCAAATCCTATGGTAATCCTTATTTCCTCTGTAATCTTATTCATTTTAATTAACCCCTTTGACTAAAGGATTGAATAAAATAATACATACATCATAACAATGCAACAAACAAATGAAACCCTTGATCCCATTTGCTTAAAAGAAGATAAAATCACACCAAGGAGAGTAAGGATTAGAAAACTATATTTGCATTAATATCATATGCTATCTTTCATTAGATGATAGTCATCAAATCCAAATACAAAATTACCTAGTGGAAAAAGAGAAACCTACAACTACTCTATTGTTTTTTTACTCTAAAAAATACATAACAGTTGTTGGTATTTCCTACGACTCTCTAGAACTATTTTTGGACCTTATCCTATAGAAAAAAACCTATATTATAGATATCTTGCTGAGAAAATTTGTACCCTAACTTATGGCCTTGAAATCCCTTTTATAGAAAATAAGGGAGCGACAAGCTACAGGCCATAAGACACTTGTCAACAAAATTGAGCCTTAAAGGTTGTACACGATTATTGTTACCAATTATTACTTATCTACATTATGGCACCCATGATGAGGTAGAACCAAAATTTCCAATTGAATATTGGTAGAAACAAAAATACTTGAGCCGTGTCGATATCACCTAGACACTCCTCGATGGACCTTCAGATGCTCAGTTTGTTCCATAGCATTTCTCTTTCTGAGAAGCAAAATAGATCCTGGCATGAAACAAGACTCTCCCTCTAAATTAAAGGAAAATCTCCAGCCCTTATGCCCCAGATTAGAGAAAAGGAAAGAGGAACTTGGGAGTAAATAGGATTTGTTGAGAAGGCCATGCAGCTTGCCCGGTGCTACAAAGAAGATTGGCTGCTATTCCTCCCATGAACAAATCCATCTTTGAGTTCCCTATGAAATCCCTTTTGGAACACTCTGCCAACGAAATGCAGAGTAAGAGCGGGAAATAGGCCAAAGGTGACCGCTCTTGAAAAGAAAACAGTTTGAGACCCTCTCTGGAAATCCCCTGAGCTTTCACATCCCCTCTAGAAATGAACATCTTCAAACCAGGGAAAGATCATCCATCTAGTGTCATAAAATATGCAATGACTCCATTCATAGTTATGCTCAAACATCATCTTCCTATTGATGAAAAATTGTTCTTAGAAAGATGAGGAAAATTGTATTTGTTTCTACCCATTTTATCATCTGCCTAGTGAATTTATAACCATGATTTCCTTATAACGTGGTGATGCTAATCCATGTGAAGGATAATCACTTTGATATCTTTTGCTCAACTTGTCAACTACGAATTCTAGCAATTCTACTTATAGCTCAAGTCACCACCATTTCCTAGGCCATCACTCTATTGCCATTAGCATGCGTTCACCTTATGTGAATGATTTTGTTATGATCTTATTCTTCTTTTAAGTGTACAATCTCTTGCTTTGAGATTTCTGTCAACAAGTAAATCTTTGAATCCATCAGAGAACTTGTGATTCATCACACTTGAACTGGAAGCTTATCCAATTCCTTTCACATCTCTGAGCTATCATCTTTGACTATCAAATCAATCCCAAGTTGATGAGTCTAAATCCCATTCATTCTGCCCTTTTCCCATGAGCTACAAACAGTGCCTTCAAAATCCCTCCAAACTTCTTATTTAAAACTCAGCCACAGATTTCATCCAACATGGTAAATCTAATAATTATTTCCTACCAACTTCACAGTATGACTTTCCAACTGTATCTGTGGACCCTCAAAATCCTGAATAGATGGTGCTACATCATTCTTCAACCAACCTCCATCGGCAATTTACCTGCAAGTCTTCCTATTTGATTAGGGACACGTGGCATCATCTCATGATGCTGCGGTCTGTAATCTACCTGCAACTTCCATTGCGGGAATACGAGGGCCATCTGATTCATTTGATCTTTACCATCTTGCATATCTCCCGTCGACTCTTTCTAGGACTTAAAAGTCGAGCAACTTTTTCTTTAGGATAAAACATCCTCATTAATTCTGAGCATGTGCAAATTGATGGGAGTGTTAGTAGACAGACCTTTACTGCCTTCAAACTGGTACTACAAAACTTTCAACCGATTGTGCTGCCCCACTAATAAAATGCGGCACAATCTTGTGGTACCATTGTCATTAAAATCCTTGCATTTCTGATCACAGGAAGCACTAGCCATTGGATCTATCCTTTCTTTAACAGACGGTCAGGGTACTTAGTCTTTTGCTAAACTTAGGAAAATAATAAGCATAGGCACAAATATTTAAAAGGGGACCGGTAATAAGGAAGATATGCGCTTGACATAGGAAATTTCAATTTTTCATACTGGTTGATTAACATTTTGCCTATGGGAAAATATGGACCCCGCTTATGTGAAGGGTATGCTCAGTTTCTTTTAAGTAGGAAAAGGTAATATTTAAATATATCACTTATAAGGCTTTCTTCACAAAATGCAAGAAGTTTTGATAAACTCTAAACCCTAGACCTTGGATTGTTTACAGAGGCTGCAAGTAAAAACCTGAAAATAAAAGGCTTTGGGGGTAAAATTTGAAAATTTCATGCAATCAATTTTCAGGACTATCAGTGGCTCTAGTTGGGGATGCTCATTTCGCAGGAATGAAGTGATAAACCAAAATCTTTGGATTAACTAGACCAACTCTGGGGTAGTCCAAAAGAAATTACCTAGACAGGGTAACTTCAATAAAAACAAAAACAAAAAGAAACTACACTACCAAAGAAAACCTAACTAATGCTCATGGCTAACAACTACTTTAAGAAAAGTAGAACCTCAAAATTGTCCATGAACAGGCAATCAAGAGGGGACTTATTCATAACTCCATTGGGCATAGAGTCAAAGAAAACCACTCTATCCCAATTCATCTGTGGCCTACAGAATCATACCAAGTGTGATGGCCCACAATCATCCACCAATGTCAATTTTTTCTTTCCTCTCTCATAAACATGATTTTCTTTTGAAAGAAGAAAATATAATCTAATATCATAAGTGGAAAACCATTTTTCAAATTTTCCGGCTTCTTCTATTTGTCCATTATGCTTAATTTTATCATTGGACTTACTATTCACAACCTATAAACTATGAAATGATACTGAACATCTTCTATATTGTGACATATATGTTGTATATTCAATATAGCACACATCTTGACCACAACCGGTATCCTTTTCTATAAATACATCATCTTGTTTGAAAAGGAAAATCTCATATTCTGGAATATAACTAAAAATACATGTCTTTTTTCCATGATCAACTTGCCCACTGAAATGAGGACTCTCCGAATAATCCTCCTTCTTACTGATCACATCAAGCAACCTGTTATCAAGCGGAAGGAAAGGATCATAAATGACCTCTTTATATGCTTCACTTTCCTACTCTATTTCTAATATAATGTCAACAATATCAGCAACAGGGGAAGACTGGTCATTGTTAGGTCTCGGGGACAACTGAGAGGGGGAGGGGGGGGTGAATCAGTTGTCCAACAAATTCAAACCAATAACAACTTAACCAACTTTAATGCTTAATACTGGTAAACCAATCTTTTATGCCAATAAACAGTTTTATCAGATAATTATAGTACCGGTAAAGATTAATGCATGAAATAGAAACACAATAACATCCACAACACATAACACCAATATTTGTATGTGGAAACCCTGTAAGGGAAAAAACCATGGTGGGAAAGCTTACCCACAATCAGATGATACTACTGCAGATAGCATGTGTATACAAATGGGGTCTGCACATGCAGAAAGGCCAAGTGCCTAGATCTCACTGATCAAACACAAATAGGAGTCACACTGACTACAATTGGATGGTTAAATCCAATAAGGATGTACTTGTCAAATTAGCATCTTTCTATACTAGATTCAGTACCGGTGTAGTTTTGATTGTCTTCACAAAAACCCTCTTTCAACCTTCAAATGATGTCTGTGTGTATAGCTCTGCTTATTCTCGCATATACCTTCACATAATTTCTTTTCTCATTCCACATCCGATCTTACATTTATACCATAACTTAAGACCAATTTTAGTAGGTCGGCTCTAAAAGATATTACAATAAAATCAATTTACAAAAAAAACAATGTCCGATGCAATAACCGATTCAACATGTCAGCTCAATGAAATTACAACATTAATAAATCCTCTCCATAGTGTGTCGTGCTAATTTGGAATAGATAAGCCTGCCAGTGCTTATTCTGGACCTATGTGCCAGTAACAACAAATATGCAAATACAAAAGTGCCAATAACAAATCTCCAAGACAAAGTGTCCAAACGATGTATTCGACATAACCAGGTGTTTTCCATATCATTCCAAGTGTCAGTGAACATTATATCCTACCAGTGTACTAGATACAGGTGACTGTGAATAAGCCACTTGCTTGCCGATGAACATTTCCAATTCTTCAAAGTGCCAGAGTTGATAAGTGTTAGTAGGTGTTGACATCAATGACAAAGCCATACCAAAATACAAACACTCATTGTTATCTACCTTTGAATTAAACATTGCACCTTCATCTTCACCATGTTCTATCTTAGAATTTGATGCCATAATCTCTAGGTTCTCAAATGTTTTTTTCTTCATATAAAGGGTTAAGAATAAAATGAAGGCCCTTCTCAAAAATATTGTAACAGAGCACCAATTTATCTTCATCAAAAAATACATTTATATTTTTACTAAAGTTATTTTTTATCTCATCTTCAGGTTTATCAAGAAAAAAAACAAGATCTGAACTAGAAAAATACCCAACAATACACTCCTCACAAATTTTATCAGCAAAAGTTGATGGTATCTCATCATCTAAACTTTTAATATCATAGTCCTGCAAACTTGCATCCGATTCAGACATAAAACTTCCTACATATTCACGCTGACTGTCATATCTATTTGAAACACAAGAATTCAAACCAACTTCTTGTGAGGTATTCTCTCTGGAGAAATCATTGTTTTTGCCCTCCAATGGAGTGATTGACATCATATTTGTCTCTACATTCAATATGCTAGGAACTCTTTCAAATTTAGCCTCTTCTTCATTAATATGAGGAATAACCATTGTCTTGGATAAGTTCTCTTCACTCACATTTTTGTTTATATAATAATCAATAACAGGGTTAATGTAATTAGTAGGAATATAAAGGTCTTGACATGGTCTTTTCATTTCAGATTCATGCTTCGCTTCAAAACCTATCATCTTAGGGTAACACAACTTTACAGATAAATAACCCTTAGAGATTACATATTTCAAATTTTTTTCAATTTCCATTGCTATCCTATAATCCTGATGTAAGGCTTTAGGATCCTTGTCTCTTAGCAAATAACTCTCTTCTTCTTAAAATGCAGCCAAGTAAACAACTAAGCACACTGCATCATTTGGTCTATATTTGCTAGGAATATCATCCAATGCCCTAGCAAACCTGAGATTAAAAGTAGGTACTAACTCATCTTCCTTTTTTTGGATGTCTGTGAATGTTTTCATGACTGAGATTGGATCAATCCTTTCACCAAAATGTTCCATAAATGCCACCTTCAACTAATCCCATGATGAAATAAAGCAAACTGGCATATAGGAGAGCCAGTCTCTGGCACTTTCCCTCAAATATTGAACAAATAACTTCATGAAAATATCCTCCTGATTATTTCAAAATCTTCCATTAATTCAGAAAACTCCTACAAATGTTGTCATGTTTATTCGGACTTCTTCCCATTAAATCCTGGTAATTGTTCCCTAACCCCTATAGGAAAAGGATTTTGGAAACCTTGGATACCATCAAAATTCAATGGTTTATATCTTTGCCTAAAGAAATATCTATGATGACTCGGCATACATTACACATTTGTTTTCAACATTTCATGAGGAAACATAGATATATGATACATATTTTCATTCACTCCCTCATTTCTTTCCCTTCTCTTGAACTATTTCATTATGAAGATCAAAGCATACCCCATTTAATCTTATACAAAAAGATGAAATTTAGTCATTGGAGTATGTAAAATAATTACTACCATTCCCTTCATTACTGCTTCTTTCACTATTTAGGGAATGCATTTTTTCAAAACAATTGTCATGAAAACATGCTTGATTCATGAAAATATAAATACCTGGAAATGCTAAAACTTTTGTTACCTTCTTCAACCTGGGATTTGCAAAATCACCATCAATCCTTCAATCCTTCAAACCTCTAATGCTGATCTATTGACAGAGTCACCACCTCCTTGCAGAGGAACAACCAAAACTTCTTCATAGGTCAGATTTGCTTCAACACAACACTACTACACTTCCTTATCATTAAATCAGCTTTATTGATTCTATCCTCAAGTTGTTAGGGTACTTCATCATAAAAGCTCTGATCTGCTTCATTCTTCCTACAAATCTCTTGGTTATTTTTCAAGCAGATACACACTGGTGCATAGATCTCAGAGTCTCAAAGTCACCTCTCACAATCATGAGGTATTACATATAATCTTGAATAACAGACATATCCGGACTGAACTCTTTATAAAACAAGAACTACATAAGACTTCTTAGAAATATTTATGAGAATCGTCTCCAAAGCTGACAAGGGATAGATTAGGAGCTTCTTGACTCTGTGGGCAAAATCTCCATTATATATAAAAACTTTTAACTAGAGATCCTTTATAGTTCATTCTCCCCAGCAAAGTCATCATTTTTTATTGGTTCCCAAAATGGATGATGAGTTTACACTGCTTATAGGGTAGAGATGAAGTTGATTTCCTTCAAATATCTATGGATAGCCAGCTCCAACTATCAATATTTGCCAGGATTGGACCAACAATAACAAGGACATAAAGTCCTTCTACGTTTTAGGCTCTGCAGAACCAGGGAAGGTGATCCCTTTAGTAAGAAATTTGTGCTCTCTGCAAGGATACTTAGGAACTTACTGAAAACAAAGCAAATATTCTCATAATGAGACTCAACAAAAAGGGAGAATGCTCAAGGATGAAAAATCCTTCAGTGATCCTCAACCTAAAGCTGGAGTATGAGAAATGGTGAGACTAGTATCAAAAAATACGTAAATCTTAGCAAATAATTGTTCTGATATTCATGAGATTCATTCTCAGAGATCATAAAGGAGATAAAACTAGAGACCGACAACCTAATGAGATTTTTCTTAGCGAATACCAGTGCCTTACTCAATTGGGTCATAGAGTCTCTGAAAAGTGTTACTGAAAAACCTGATAAAATTTTATCTAATAGTCAGACTAGCCTGAAACAATACTTCCTTACAATATTGCTCTGCTTATAATCTTTTATCTAAACTACTTATCAAATCCTATGGTGATCCTTATTTCCTCTGTAATCTTACTCAAGCATTTTAATTAACCCCTTGGACTAAACCATTGAATAGAAGAATATATACATCATAACAATGCAACAAACAAATGAAACCCTTGATCCCATTTTCTTAATAGAAGATAAAATCAGACAAAGGAGAGTAAATATTAGAAAACTATATTTGCATTAATATCATATGCTATCTTTCATCAGATGATAGTTATCAAATTATACAAAATGACCCAATTGAAAAAGGGAAACTTGCAAATATTGTATTGCTTTTTCACTCTGCAAAATACATTACAGTCGCTGCTATTTCCTATGACTCTCTAGAACTATTGGTTCATTTCTCTTCGGTTCCTATCGAGGTGGGTTCATTTCCTATTAAGGTGGAGAAGAGAATTGCTAGAGGGGAGTTGTCTCTCATTTGGAGAGCCTTTGCTAATTTCAGCATGATGGTTTTGGGTGCGATGTAAAAACCTAATTTGAAGGTTTTAGAAAACTTGCTAAAACTCAATGATCAAGTCAAGGGTTTCGCAAAAATCCCTTGGATCTTGATGTAGATTAAGGGAGCCTTGGTAAAACCCTTGGATCTTGACACAGGCTAAGGGAGCCTTGGTAAAACCCTTGGATCTTGGTTCTACTTTATCTGATGGCGTAGACTAGTTGGGTGGCATTTCCTGTTCTTAGGACCCTTGCTAATGTTTGGTTGATGGTTTTCTCCTGCAATTATTTGTCTATATCTTTTGGCAGCATTCTTTCTGTGGGTTTTAGATTCTCATTAATTCTATAGGGTTTAGAGTCCCTTCAAAACCTATTGTATGGTATTTTGGACCCCTCAAAACTTGTGTTATCCCTAAAAAAATAATACTATATATGATAGATAAGGTTGGGATGAAATATGAGTATGCAATGATCCTATGTGTAATAGTTGATAAAGATAATTAAAAATGTGACTAGGAGGCCACATATATTGCCCCCTCAAGATATTAATTGATATAAAATGTAGTATCATAAATTGTACACCTTTAATTAAGGTGTATGATTCCACCCTATATTAAGATTCACTTTAGTTTGTCTCATCATACAATGCATTATAGGACTCTCAAGTGTACTTAATTAATAATTAATTCAAAATATGAGTCCTTTCATGATCCTAGCCTCATCACACTCTAATGTGGGCCCTTAATTTTAGGTGTGCCCTTTGTATTTCAATTATCCTAATTTATCATAATTCTTACCTCATTTTCAATATCAAGACATTTTTCCCTCATTTAAACATCATATATTGTCTCACAAACTTAATTCTATCATTACAACCCTATTATCTTGCATTCTTAAAAATTTGGGTTGAAAGTGTCAAGACTGTTGCAATTTGTGCATCCTTGGTCTCCTTGTTCTATGCAACATGTGCTTGTGTTTGCGACATGGCTTAACCACCTTCATGGATTCATTAAATCTTGTGGTTCATCAAAATATGTTGGTGAAAAATTAGGGTTTCTACCATAGAAGGATGAAATCTACCAATTTTTACTAAGGGAACAATACATTGAAGAGGGAGGTAAACCTAATGAATCTAGCCACAAACCAACAAGGATAAGGGATGATAATTCTATTAGATTTACTAGATTTGATTAGGCTACTGTCTTTTAAGTTCAATTGTGAAAATTGTGGAATTAGGGTAAATGTTTTGGAATTGATGTAAAAGCACATGATAGTAAGCTACAATAATTGGATTAAGAATGAACCTAGATCTTAGGAAGATAAACGTATTTGGATCTATTCCTAAAAGGAACTCGTGATTTGTAAGGACCATAGCGATGGTCACTCTGGTCCTCCATGCTTTTTGCACTCCAATGAGGAATGAATTTGTCACTATAAATAAAACCAATTTAGAAGATAACAACTCTTTACCTACTCCTACACACAGTAGAGAAGGGAAATAGGTTCGAAATAGGGGCTTGCATTATATCAAACCCTAGTTTTTGAATTAACCATGAAATAGAAAATAAATATGATTGAATTGCAGTAGTGGAAATGTTCTTTTGAGGGAGATGCTGAATAATGAGTAAAACACAAATGTTATATCTCCTTGTGAAGTTTTGTTTGTCTCCACACAAAATTAGGGTTTTATTAAGACTTCAATAACATAGAACATGAATTTCAACTCCAATGCTTGAATCTTGACCTTATCTCTACTCCAATGCTTGAAAGAAGACTGGTTCCTTGCTCACTTGAACTCAAATTCTTGATTGCTTGATTTGATGTGTGTTTATGCTCAATTTTATTGAATGTATCAAAATGAGAGAGGTATATCTCCTTTTATACTTGCCTGTCACTAAACAACTTAATTTTTGACATGAGTAGACATAGGGTCAGGATTCCCACTCAGTTCCTGTGACTGTTAAGAGGCCAAAAAATGGGTCCTAATTTGGAGGACCAATGTGCTAGTGCCTTGATCTTGACCAATCAGGTACCATAAAATGAAGGGGAATGAAGTGTAGGGTAAACAATATGGAAAATATGCATATTATGAGAAACATCAAGGTTCTGATCAGGCCTCAAGAAATGAACACCAAGGTGATGGCCCAAATGAGGATAAAATTTTAAGGGAGCACAATTTAGGATGCTACATTTAGCCCCCACTTTAGGAGTATGATCCTAAGAATACTCTCTGTAAATTAGAAAGGTTCACATTGAAAATATTTTATCAAGATGTTAAGTAGGAAAGACTACAAGCATTGTAAGGTTCACTTACTATGAGTCATGAAAGAAAAATGCCAAAATTACAAAGCAAAAAGACTAAGTTTGAAAAGCAACTTGAGTATCGAGATATGAAAAAGAAAGAAACATTGAACGAAGTGTATCCCCCAAAATTAAAGTGATTGTGTACATCAGAATAAGAGAAATTTCTTTAAGGTAGTATATATTCATCCAAAAGAGAAGCACATTATCACAATGAGATGCCCCCAATGAAGAAAAAATCAAAGGATAATGATCACAAAACACATAAGGATTCTACTTCACTCAGAGATCAGTATGCTCTTATGATAAATAATGTATATCATGTATATATTTGAATTTAATTATCCTCATCCCCCCAAAAAAGTAGAACCACAAGGGAAGAAGTGTACATGTGTCTTTTGAGTCAACATGGCAGATACCAAAAGGGATCTCAACACTTTGCATTGTCCTCAAGTAGGTCCAGCACTAGGGACAACAAATAGAATTAAGTGATAGATAGAAGAAAGTTACAAACAAGCAAGAGAGGAGAGAGATAATATACAACATGAATGAATCTAATCAAGCATGTCATCCGCCTCCCAATCTTGCTAAAAATTGTTTTGGGAATTTGGACAATATGCAGGAGGAACAACATCAAGCATAGTAGATGGAGTGACCACACGTTGCAAACAAGGACCATTCTTTAATGATGGATGATGTTGTCTATTATGAGGAGCTAGGATTAATGCTTGTGAAAATTGTTTAGATAAATCATTGTCAACATAAACATATTCATATTCATCATTGGAATCATTAGCATCAAGATTGTTATCGTGAACATGATTTTCATCTCTCTTCATCAAGATTAATAAAAATAGGATCTTTAATAGGAATAGAACACAAACCATCATCTTTCTTAAGCATTTTATGTCTTGGAGTTTTAGGTTGAACTTCCTCCCTAGGGTTAGGTGAAGGCTAGACAAATGAGATCATAACAACATTTGGAGTCTGCAGGGAGAAAATGGGTTGAGAAGAAAGTTCACGAGCCTTGGTACTATGCCTCCATTGGTTTTCTTTCGAACAATGGTTTCTTTTATGAATCTTTAGGCTCAATAGGCATAGGCTTCCTATCTTCCTTTAAAGAAGGGTGTATAAGAGAAAGTTTTTTAGATTGAAAAATAGGAGATCTCAGGAGACTCCCTTTGTAAGATGTAGGAGGTACTTCTCCACAACATATAGAAGAGGAATAGATGACGTAGGAAGAAAAATATGTCTATCATGAGGAGGAGGAATAGGTATATCATAAAGAAGAGGAATGGGTTTAGGATCTGTAGGCTTAATTAAAGATAAGATCATCTTATTCTTCCACTTTTTATATGATTGAAAAAGAGCATCACTTTAAAAGGCTCAAGAGGTTCAAATTGTTTAGAGAAAAATTAATCAAGATATACATCTCCATACCCCATTGTGGATTGGTACAAGCTATGATTAATTATTATAATTTTTCTATAAAGAGGGAATTTGGAACACTTGTGAACGGTAGAAGGAAACACTTTCATGGAAGAGATCTAAGGATCTCCCAACTTCACAATAAATTTATCTAATGTATGAATGATAGAAAAAATGACATCTAAGCACCTAGTACCAACTTCAATGGGAAGAGTAATAGAAACAATATCGAGATAAGAGAAACCATAAAATATCTTAATCAATACAAAAAATTTATCATATGTTGCTTAATGCAATTGTAAGGTATAAAGATATTCTTCATTTATCACATTCATCATACATGTTCGATCAATGAGCACCAATTATGAGAGTATGTCTTTGATCTTCGCAGTGATATATAGTGGGCCATCAGGAGCTTCAACATTATCACTAGGATCAAAGGTAATATATAGGTCCTGAGGAGGTGTAGGTTTATCAATAAGATTCATCATATTATTAGACTCAAGCCCAAGATCATTAGGAGAAAAGGTAAGATGCTTAGACTCAATCACATTAGTAGAATGAGAAGGAAAAGGATTAGTAAAGATTTGGAGGCTTTGATTAAGAGGAGCTACATATTTATTTCCTTTGTCATTCACAAAAAATAAAAATATAGTATTGTATTCAATAAGGTCTTGAATTACAGCCCTTAGGGAATAACACTTTTCAATTTCATGACGTGGTTGATGATGATATTGGCAAAAATATTTAGAATCATGATAAGGTGGAAAAGGTTTGCATGTGTCAATTGGTTTGATAGGATCAAGTTTTTGTTGCAAGGTGTGTGCCCTTGTTCTCCTTGTGTTATGCAACGTAGCGCTTAGGTTTGTGAGATGGCTTAACCACCTCCTAGGGATTATATAAGTCTAGTGGTTGTATCGGGAATTAATAGGTTGATCTCTTTGTTCAATGACAATTACACTTACAACAAGTGGTATCAGAGCTTGGTTACAGGTTCAAACCCCTCTCTTGTGCTAGGGGGCGATTGTTACAAGGTGTGCACCCTTGGTCTTCTTGTGTTGTTCAACATAGCGCTTGGATTTGTCACATAGCTTAACAACCTCGTATGGATTCTATAAGTCTAGTGGTTGTATCATGCATTAACAGGTTGATCTTTTGGTATAAAAACAACTACACTTGTAATAGTTTCAACATAGTTTTGTTCAAAAATTGTGTCATAATATTATGCAAAGAATCAGAAAGAGGAGTAAATTATGTTCTAAAATGCTTGGATAAAGGAGGCACACCTATTGTTGTGGCTTCTACCTGAGTATTTTTTTTTTCATTGAACTTGATGAGTCCTTTGTTTGGTTGAAACTTCACAAAAGATTGTTGAGCACTTTTAGTCTTATCAACCAGAGTCATTGAATGAGATTGTTCAAATTGACTCACTTGAAGCTAATAGTTATGAAGTATTGTACACAATTGTGTAAAATAAGTAAACTCAAAAAAGAGAAGCTTATCCCTAGTGTATTTTTGCAAATTATAAATAGAAATTCTTTGAATGTCTTGATTAGGCATAGCTTGATAAGCAATTTGGGAATACAAATGCTTATATGGGTATGTGCAGGAACATGGTGTGCTAAAACAGGCCCTTAAGTGTCAATGAAATTTCAGAAAATCAAAGTTATGCAACTTGACATGAAAATTTGAATAAGTTGTACACATTATTTTTAAAATATGTAAGAAAAGAATATATAGAAAATTGAATGCAATTTCTAAGCTACTAGATGTTTTTTGGAAAAAAAAATCCTTTTTGATGAAAATTTCAAATTTCAATGGAGTGGTACTAAAATTTCAAGAAAAAAAATAAGAAGTAGACGTATGTCTGACCACCCTATTCACAATAAAATCATAATATTTTTTATAATATTTATAATATAAGTATTAGACTCATGTCCAGATGTGACACATTTTTTTTTTTAATTTTTTATAAAGTAAATAATTATTTATGAAATTTTTACTACAACTTTTCAGAAATTCAGAAACTCCTACGTCTGACCACCTTAACTTGGTCAAACCCTTATGAATTTTTTATTTTTTTAAATTTTTCCCTAGAGTAAACGAAGCATAGGATGTGATGCATATTTCAGATTCAAAAAATGTTATACTGTTTGAAAGTTATGAGTGTTTTTCAATCAGTATATCAATCAGGACTATTGTCAGAATTCAATTAGAAAATAAATAATAATTATTTATTAAAGTTGAAATAAGACAAGCCTTATATTGTTGGAAAGTTGGGAACGTCCTTAAAAAACCCTTTTCATTTTATCAATTTTGGCTACAAAAAGAGTCGTCAGCCACCAGTGTAAAGTTTGGAAAATCAAGAAATACTGAAAAACACATTTTTTCAGTTGACTTTCCAGGCTTGTCACTTCCAAGCCAAATACCAAAGCATTCCCGAGCCGAAATTTGAAATTTGAAAATTTGACTATAGAAATCGAATATCCGATATAATCGGATATATTCGATTATATCGAATATCCAATTTTAATCAGTAAATTCTCTAACTAGATTTTCCCATAATTAATCTAATGTTTATTAATATATTAATATATTAATATATTAATTTATAAATAAAGTAGTATATGATATTAGGGAGAGCGAGCGAGAGAGAGAGAGAGAGAGAGAGAGAGAGAGAGAGAGAGAGAGAGAGAAATGGAGAGAGGGAGGGAGGGGAGGGAAGGGAGAGAGAGAGAGATAAAGAGATTATCGGAGAGGGAGAGAGGGAGAGAGAGAGAGAGAGATGAGAGAGAGAGATGGGGAGGGTGAAGGAAGTAATGGGTAGGGGGAAGGGAGAGAGAGACAGATAGATAGATAGAGATAGAGAGACAGAGAGAGGGATGGGGAGGGGGAAGGGAGAGAGAGAGATAGAGAGAGATTAGGGGAGAGAGATAGATGGAGAGATTAGGGGAGAGGGATAGAGAGAGATTAGGGGAGAGAGAGATAGAAGGAGAGGGAGAGAGATATTAGGGGAGAGAGAGAGATTAAGACACCATAGGACCCAAAGTGACCTAATATGGTGTCATAATGGGTCATATGGCATATTAAGGGGTCCTAAGGGTTCATGGGACACCATATGACCCCTAAGGACAACATACAACCCTTTATGACACCATATGGTGTCATTAGGGGTCATATGGTGTCCATAGGCATCATATGGTGTCCTAGGACAGCATATGACCCCTTAAGACACCAAATTGTGTTGTTATGGGTCATATGTTGTCCTAAGGGATCGTAAGACACCATATGACCCAAAGCGACCCAATATGGTGTCAGTAGGGGTTATATGGTGTCCTAAGGAGTCATATGATGTCTTAAAGGGGTCATATGACATAATATGACCCAGTAGGACACAATATGACCCATAACGACCAAATATGGTGTCTTAAGGGGTCACATGGTGTCCTTAAGGGTCGTAGGACACCATGTGACCCCTATGGACACCATAGGACCCCTTATGACACCATATAGTGTCTTAAGGGGTCATATGGTGTCGTCAGGGGTCATATGGTGTTGTAAGGGGTAGTAGGACACAATATGACCCCTTAGGACACAATATGACCCAAAGCGACTCAATATGGTGTCATTAGGGGTCATATGGTGTCCCAAGACACCATATGATCCCTATGGATGCCATATGAACCCTAACGACACCATAGGACCCCTTAAGACACCAAATCATGTCGTTATGGGTCATATGGTGTCCTAAGGGGTTGTAGGACACAATATGACCCCTAATGACACCATATGACCCCTAATGACACCATAGGACCACTTAAGACACCAAATCATGTCGTTAGGGGTCATATGGTATCTTAAGGAGTCCTAGGACACAATATGACCCCTTAGGACACAATATGACCCAAAGCATCCCAATATGGTGTCATTAGGGGTCATATGGTGTCCCAAGACACCATATGACCCCTATGGACACCATATGACCCCTAACGACACTATAGGACCCCTTAACACAGCAAATCATGTTGTTAGGGGTCATATGGTGTCCTAAGGGGTCCTAGGAAACAATATGACCCAAAGTGACCCAATATGGTTTCATTAGGGGTCATATGATGTCCCAAGACACCATATGACCCCTATGGACACCATATGACCCCTAACAACACCATAGGACCCCTTAAGGCACCAAATCATGCCGTTAGTGGTCATATGGTGCCCTTAGGGGTCATAGGACACAATATGAGCCCTGAGGACACAATATGACCCAAAGCAACCCAATATGGTGTCATTAAGGGTCATATGGGATATGGACACCATATGATCCCTAACAACACCATAGGACCCCTTAAGACACCAAATCATGTCGTTAGGGGTCATATGGTGTCATAAGGGGTCGTAGGACACAATATGACCCCTTAGGACACAATATGACCCAAAACAACCCAATATGGTGTTATTAGGGGTCATATGGTGTCTTGGGACTCCATATGACCCCTTAAGACACCAAATTATGTATTTAGGGGTCATATGGTGTCCTAAAGGGTTATATGGTGTCCCATGAACCCTTATGACCTCTTAGGACACCATATGACCCTTAATGACACCATATTGGGTCGCTTTGGGTTATATTGTGTCCTAAGGGGTCATATTGTGTCCTATGACCCCTTAGGACACCATATGACCCCTAACGACATGATTTGGTGTCTTAAGGGGTCCTATGGTGTCGTTAGGGGTCATATGGTGTCTATAGGGGTCATATGGTGTGGTCTTGCGACACCATATGACCCCTAATGACACCATATTGGGTTGCTTGGGTTCATATTGTGTCCTAAGAGGTCATATTGTGTCCTACGACCCCTTTAGGTCCCAGGGACAACTGAGAGGGTGGGGGGGTGAATCAGTTGTCCAACAGATTCAAACCAAAAAGACTTAACCAGCTTTAATGCTTAATACCGGTTGTAGACACCCAAAATTGTCATGTCTAATTAAATAAATAGGTAAACCAATCTTTTATGCTGGTAGACAGTTTATTAGTTAATTACAGTACCGGTAAAGATTAATGCATGAAACAGAAAGACAATAACATCCACAACACATAACACCAATATTTGTACATGGAAACCCTGTAAGGGGAAAAACCATGGTGGGAAACCTTACCCACAATTAGATGATACTACTATAGATAGTATGTGTATACAAATGGGGTCTGCACATGCAGAAAGGCCAAGTGCCTAGAGCTCACTGCTCAAACACAAATAAGAGTCACACTGACTATAATTGGATGGTTAAATCCAATAAGGATGTACTACTCAAATTAGCATCTTTCTATGCTAGATTCAATACCGGTGTAGTTCTAATTGTCTTAAAAAAAAAAACTCCTTCACCTTCAAATCATGTCTACATGTATAGCTCTGCTTATTCTCACATATACCTTCACACAATTCCTTTTTGCATTCCACATCCGATCTTGCAAATAAGATCTTACATTTATATCATCACCTAAGACCAATTTTAGTAGGTCAGCTCTAAAAGATATTACAATAAAATCAATTTACAAATAAAATAATGTCTGATGCAATAAACGATTCAATATGTCGGCTTGATGCATTTACAATAATAATAAGACATCTCCATAGCATGTTGTGCTCATCTGGAAAAGATAAACATGTCGGTGTATAACCTAGACCTATTTGCCGATAACAACAAATATGCAAATACGAATATGCCAATGAACAAATCTTCAAGACAAAGTGTCCAAAGGATGTCTTCGACATAACCAGGTGTTTTCCATCCTATTCCAAGTGCTGGTGAACATTATATCCTATCGGTGTACCAGATACCGGTGACTGTGCATAAGTCACTTGCTTGTCGGTGAATGTTGTTGATTCTCTAAAGTGCCAGAGTTGATAAGTTTTAGTAGGTGTTGACATCAATGACAAAACCATACCAAAATACCAACAATCTCCCCCTTTGGCATTGATGACAACACAAGATGGAAAAACCATCAAAGTGCCAAAACAGAAATGCCAGATACCAAAAACCAACAATCTCCACAAAGTAACAATCTCTCCCCCTGGGAGTGACATGTACTTTTCTTGTGTTTTTCATACCAATCTCTCCCCCTTTGACATAAAATGCAAAAGTAATATAAAGACCATTTTTCAGATACAAAATACCAACCAATTCACTATACCAACTACTCCCCCTAATAAGTAGGTTTCTCATCAAAGCCGGAGTAAAAGATTTTTCTGTTAATTTTGTCGGTTGATGACTATCATCAACCATCTAAGTCTCTACCGGTGGGGGTATGACCCCAGCCTGGTCTCTATGATATTCAAAATTCTCCTTAGGTAGAGGTTTAGTGAAAATATCTACAATCTGCTATTTAGTATTCACATAAACCAGTTTTATTTATTTTGCTTCAACATTTTCCCTTAGAAAATTCAGTTTGATAGAAACATGTTTGGTTTTAGAATGTAATACCGGATTCTTAGATATACCAATTGTTGCAGTGTTATCACAATAGATAGTAATGGGTTCCTTGCATTTTACCTTTATCCTTCAACATTTTCTTAAGCCATAGTACCTGTGTATAGTTAGTTGCTGCTGCAACATATTCTGATTCTATTGTTGATAAAGATGTACAACTTTGTTTCTTACTCAACCAAGAAATTAATCTACTTTCAAGAAAAAATGCTCCGTCGGTGGTGCTTTTTCTATCATCCACATCTCCTGCACAATTTGCATCTATGTTTGCACATAATTCAAAGTTTTCATCTCTAGGATACCATAATCCAAGATTTGTAGTGCCTTGTAAGTACCAGAAAATCCTTTTTACTACTAATTCATGATTTTCTCTAGGATTACTCTGAAATCTTGAAACAATACATACTGCATTCATGATATCAGGTCTTGTTTGTGTCAAATACAGTAAACCTCCTATCATAGATTTGTACCTAGTCAGATTAACAGGTGTAGATTCATCCCTTACTGATAATTTGTCATTTGTAGTCATAGGTGTGCTTACCGATTTAGAGTTCTCCATCCCAAATTTCTTTAATAACTCCTTCAAGTACTTGGATTGACTCAAGAATATACCTTTATCAGTCTGTGAAATCTGCAATCCTATAAAGAATTTTATTTCTCCAATCATAGACATTTCAAACTCTTGCTGCATTTTAATAGAAAAGTCTTTACATAATCCATCTTCTCTTCCCAAGATTATATCATCAACAAAAACTTCTATAACCAAGATGTCATCATTAGTCACCTTGTAATATAAGTTCCTATCAACATTACCTTTAGAAAATCCAATCTTCAAAAGATACTTATCCAATCTTGTATACCAAGCTCTTGGAGCTTGTTTCAACCCATACAAAGCTTTCCTTAACCTTCAAACCATTTCTTTGTTATCTGTCAAAAAAAATCCGTCAGGTTGTTCAATGTAAACTTCTTCTTCAAGATCTCCATTCAGAAATGCACATTTAATATCCATTTGATATACTTTGTAGTTCTTGTGTGCTGCAAAAGCCAAGAATAATCGGACTGCCTTAATTCTAGCTACTGGTGCAAAGGTCTCATTATAATCAATTCCTTCCTTCTGAGAATATCCCTTACACACTAGTCTTGCTTTTTATCTGATTACCTTACCATCTTCATTAAGTTTATTTTTGAATACCCATTTTGTTCTAATCACATTTTTGTCTTTAGGTCGGGGAACTAATATCCAAGTGTTGTTTTTCTCAATTTGTTCTAGTTCCTCTTCCATAGCTTTAATCTAGTGTTTATCTTTACATGCCTCATTAATTGATGATGGTTCAATTTGAGAAACAAGACATACCTCTTCATTTTCCAGTCTTCCTCTTATCATAACTCCTTTATACTTGTTTCCAATTATCTAATCTTCAGAGTGATTTAGTCTTACATACCGAGGTGTCTTTGTTTGTTGTTGTTCCTTAGTTACTGTGGAATTTTTCAAATGATATTGGTGTAACTGGATCTTCATTTTGTACTGGTAGATTCAATGTAGATTCATTTGTCATAATTTTTGTTGCCGGTTCAGAGTCTATGTACCTTGAAGCTCCTCTGAATTATTCATCAATCTTTACATTTGTACTCTCAACAATTTTTTGCAATCTTTTGTTAAAACATCTATATGCCTTACTCTTAGATGAATAACCAAGAAATATTCCTTCATCACTTCTAGGATAAAATTTTCCAATATACTCATCTCTTCTAATATAGCATTTGCTTCCTGTAGGATTTTGCCAAGATCAAGGGCACAATGAAAAGCATAAAAGAGACAATAGAATGACAAGAACAAACTGTATTCTCATCAATATGCAAAATGATCAATTGGATTAACCAATACAATGAATAGAGGCCTGCTTATATAGGCAAGGCCATATGGATGTATGAGCACACAAATATGACATGTGGCTCAATGAGAAACAAGGGTAGGTAAGAAATACTAGGTGTAGGTAGGAGAAATAATATAATATTCCACAAGAGGTGGATGACCCACCGAATGTGGAGTGTAACAGCAAAATAAGACCACAAAAGGTGGAATCTCTCCTACAAGCTCTAGCCTTATGTGCACACTTCCCTAAGTGTCTCAAATCCAAACTACGAAGAGATGCATTATCCTAAGTTAACTTAAATGTAATAATATCCAAAATGAACATTTATTTACACCAACACCCCCCCTTAAGTGCAACTTAGGGGAATGAAGACTCAAGTCAACAATGCAAGATGGGTCCTGGCTACTAGGCCATGATAGGTACCCATGTACAATATGCAAATGCAAGAAAAACTATGCAATGCAATCTCTCACAAACGGAGAAAGGGAGAAAACCCAGTGAGAAAAAACTCCCCTCCAAAAGAGAGATGAATGTACAAAAGGCTCTCAAAGAAGAAGGACAAAACCTCAAAGAGGAAAAAGTCCCCCCCATAAGAGAGGAAGGAGAAGTCAGCTGACCCCCCCTAATGACACATCCCTCATCCCCAAGAGAGCTCGCAACTGCTGGAACTTACTCTCGGTGAAAGGTTTGGTGAATATGTCAGCAACCTACTCTGCTTTAGGACAATACTGCAAATCAATGACCTGCTCCTGGATGATCTCTTAGATATAGTGCATATGAATCTCGATGTGTTTGGTCCGCTAGTGCTGGACCGGGTTCTTCGAGATTGCAATAGCACTCTGATTGTCGCAATGAAGAATTGTCAGCCGTGGAGTGGTGAATCCAAACTCTATGAGAATCTACTGGAGCCAAATGGTCTCAGTCGCTGCGTTAACAGTGCCTCGATACTCAGCCTCAGTCAAAGAGAGAGCAATAGCATGTTGCTTTTTGCTCTACCAACAAATGGGGCCGAACCAAGGTGAAAATTGTAACCAGAGGTAGACTTACGATCAACTAGATCGCCAGCTCAATCGGAGTCTGTGTAACCAACCAAGTGAAGTCCTATGCCTGCTGCATAGTAAATCCCATAGTGATGTGTACCCTAGATGTAATGAAGGATGCGTTTGGCGGCTTTCCAATGAAGCTCATGTGGTTCCTACATGAAGTGGGAAACCATGCCAACTGCAAATGAAATATCAGGGCATGTATGAGTCAAGTAGATGAGACTACCCACAAGCTGACGATACAAAGTGGCATCAATTGGTGGAGAAGAACACTGAGCCTCAAGCTTGACTCCTGAAAGAAAGGGAGTCGGGGCAGGCTTACAATCAGCCATATGAAAGCGTGCAAGTAGATCAAGAGCATACTTGGGCTGCGATAGTGTAATCTTGGAAGGTGACTGTGAAATCTCTATCCCGAGAAACTAGTGCAAAAGACCCAAGTCAGTCATAGCAAATCTGTCATGCAAAGCAGATTTGACCCTGCTAATGATGGATGATGTACTCCCTCTAATGATCAAGTCATCAAAATAGAGCATAAGTATCAAGTGAGAGTCATCCTGTTGCAAAATGTAGACATTCAGATTGGAATGACACCTGGTGAACCCTGCGAAGAGAAGAAAGGAATCCATCTTGGCGTACCAAGCCCTGGGGGCCTGCTTAAGGCCATAGAGAGATTTCCTTAGTCTGCAAACCAAGGAAGTATTTTAGATGAAACCCTGTGGCTGCTCCATATAAATCTCCTCATCAAGATCACCATGAAGAAAAGCACTCTTTACATCCATCTGATGTACAACCCAACCATGAGCTGCAGCAATAGCAAGTGTCAAATGAATGGAAATCATCTTGGCTACAGGTGCAAAGGTCTCAGTATAGTCAACACCTGCAACCTGCGAGAAACCTTTCGCAACAAGCCAAGCCTTATACTTATCCACACTACCATCCACTGCAAACTTGGTCCGATAGATCCACTTACATCGAACTATCTTTCTCCCCTTAGGGAGATGGACTAGATCCCATGTGTTGTTCCTCATCAAGGAACTATACTCTTCCTCCATAGCTTGGTCCCACTCAGGAACCCCTGATGCTTCCCTAAATGTCTGTGGATCAGAAGCGGTAGCAATGAATGCATGTGGAAGATCCTGATGTTGTAATCAAGTTCTCTGTGTATCCGAAGGATCCCCAACAAGAGAGCCCATAGACTCAAGTGTCTGTCGAGCCCAACGAGGTCTAGGTGGAGGTGGAGAATGAGGCTCTTCAACTTCAAGTGGACCCTACGGAGGTGTAACCCTATGAGTCGGAGTTGAAGGATTCTCATCATCTGAATCAATAACATCACTATCCACAATGGAGGAAGGTGGAGGAGGTAAAGAGGCTAAGCTAGGAGAGCTTTCCTCAAAGTGAACACTCCTCTCGATGAATACCTCATGTGTCTCTGGATCCATCAATCTGTATGCCTTAACACCCTCAGGATATCCAACAAATATGTAAGGTCGACTTTGTGGTTCCAATGCCTTGCATTTCTGTGGAGGTATGCAAGCCCATGTTGGACACCCAAAGACTCTGAAATGTCTCACAATCGGTTTCCTACCAGCCCAAGCCTCAAAAGGAGTAATACCTTGCAAAGCTTTGTGAGGAACCTGATTCTAGATGTGTGTGGCACAATTGATAGCCTATGCCCAAAAGGCGGGATCAAGAGAACGTGCATGTATCATAAAACTAGCCATTTCTTTGAGAGTTCTATTCTTGCGTTCTGCAACCCCGTTCTATTGTGGAGTGTATGCAATAGAATGCTGAAGATCAATCCCCTCAAATGTGCAAAAATCCTCAAGTCTCTTGTTCACATATTCCCTTCCATTATCTGTGCGAAGAATCTTGACCACTTTCCCTGATTGCTTCTCCACATGAGTCTTGAAGTCCTGAAATCTGTCAAATACTTCACTCTTATGAATGAGAAAGTAGACCCAAGTGAAGCAGGAGTAGTCATCAATGAAGGTGAGAACATAGCGGGCCTTACTAAATGAAGGTGCTGGAAATGGACCTGCTACATCGTTGTGAACAAGTTGAAGAACTTCCAAAGCTCTCCAAGCTTTCCCTTTATCAAACTTTTCTTCGGGATGCTTGCCCATGGAACAACCTGAACATACACCCTCTGAAAAACTGATTCGAGGTAGACCTATGACCATGTCTTTAGTGCTGAGCTATTGAAGATAGTGGTAGTTGAGGTGACCAAACCGCTCATGCCATAGCTTACTTTCTCAATTTGAATGAGTAAGCAAGGCCCTACAAGGTGAACTTGGCACAAAGTGGGAGAATGAATAAAGCCTTGAGTTGTCATTGACTTGTCCCACTGCTACCAAGGCATCATCATCAAGTTCCTTTACCACAACTGAATCTGGTGTAAACTCAAACTTTTTCCCATTCCCATAGTGAGTGATTTGGTAGATGGAGAGAAGATTGGTAGACAAGTTAGGAACATAGAGAACATTCTCAAATGTTCCATCATCCATGTCAATTGAACCTTTCCCTTCAACTTCTACTTGTGTGTCATCACCTATGTAAATGTGAGGTACCTTAGATGGCTCCAATGAAGAAAACTGCTCCTTTGTAGAACCCATGTGATATGAGGCACCCGAGTCAAGTATCCATTGTTGTGAAGAACCTGTTGTAGCAACAAATGCTTGCCCTTTTCCCTTAGACTGTGAGGAAGTGGAAGGAGATGAATCCTTCTTTGTGTAGGTGGATGGCAAGTTGATGTTGTTTTTCTTAAGAAGATTGGTTAACTCATCAACTTGTTTTGCGTGGCATCGATGCTCATCATGACCATACTTCTTGCAGTATGCACAAGTTGGTTTATCCTTCTTAGGTGGTGTCCCCTTCTTGGAAGAGGATGAAAAATCGCCTTGTGATGGAGAGGATGATTATCCTTTTTCCTTGTGTTGCTTAGACTTAGAGTGCTTCTTCTTCTTGTTGGAATCTTTGCCTTGACTTCCTTGATTCCCTTGATTAGCCACCAAAGCCTTGGACTTTGAAGACTTGAGAAACCCCATGTTCAACAACTTAGATTGTTCTAATATCAACATTTCTCTGAAAGCATCAAATGAAGGCATAACATAAGAACTCCCCACTATCAAACGATGAGTTTGGAAGCTAGACACAAATGCTGCATATTCTGGTGCAAGCTTATCCAACAAGTTGAATATCAATTGAGCATCCTTTTTGTCAATTCCAGAATCCTTAAGATTTGCTCTTAGCTCATTTTCTTTGGTGACATAATCTTGGATTGTATCAAAACTCTTGGGATCCAAGTTGGTGAGCTCATTGTCAATCTGATAGCCTCTAATTTCATCAACTTGTCCATACAATTTCCGAAACATATCCCAAGCCTCTTTGATTGTTTTACACTTCTCAATGTGAAAAATGAGGTCATCTGATACATACTTGCGCAAGGTTCCAAGAGCCATGCAATTCTTTGTGAGCCATTCTAATTGAGCATTTGGATCTGCCTTAGGATCAGGTGGTGTTGTTATTGTTCCATCTATGTAGTGTGTGAGACCCTTTTCCATTAATTTACTCCATACTTTAATTTTCCATGATGCATAATTATATGGAGTTAAAGGTGGAAATTTATTAGGATTCATTGCAAAAAAAATGGAAAGAGCACAAAGAGAGGCACAATCATACAAGACACCCCCCCAAATTCACTCAATCAAAGAACCCCCCCCCCCCCCCAAATGTGATGATTTGGCACTTTATAAGTAGTGCGTATACAATGGGTCACTTGCAAAAAATGGCAAAGTGGACTTCTGATTTACAATTTTACAACTACCTCAATAAGGCCAAAAGAAACTCAACTAATAATACAAGAGATCTAACTAAGATCCAAGCAATTTACAAGTAACTAATAGGCCAAATAAGACCAATATCTGAAATTTGATCATAGATTATGAAATTAGACAAAAAAATAAGCACTTTAAAAAAAAATGGCACCTAAAAAGGAGGTCGTATGAGCTCAAACAAGGCCTTTGAAGTTGCAGAATTGAGGATTGGATAGGTACAGCTGAGAGAATCTAAAAATTCCAAATAACCTATGCACCAAAATCAGAAAATAACCATACCATTGCAAAGATCATGAAATTTTAGCCCATTTCAAAAAAATTGCACCAAAAAAGGAGCAAAAATGAGCAAGATATGGCCTTTCAAAGTTGGACTGCAAAACTGAAAAGCTCAATGGAGAGGGGTCAAATTTTTTTCAAAAAGTGCTGATGTGGCACTGATGTCAGAAATTCATTGTGTTAAATTTGATGACCGTATGACCATCGCAAAAACTTCGCCTCCCTGCTGACTGGGCATCCGTACTGTATGGACTGCTGACTGGGCAGGTCTGCTGACAGGGCGTACGAATCTGATGTGGTTGTGCAAGGTGTACGGTTTAGCCCGTGGGCCAGTGGCCGCCTACCATGTGGCGGATGCGGGTTCGCCAGTTTTAGTGATGCCGGTGGAAGGAGGCGCTGCCGGAGATGGGATAGACCGACAGGCCCGGTGCCGAGGGGGTCGGTGGCTACCGGGAGCTGAGGCGGCCAGCGGGAGAGGTGATCGGCCGGTGGAGGTGGCGGCTACGTGCAGAGTGAAGTGGCCGATGGCGGCGGCGTGGACCTGCACAAGCGGCGGTGGTGGGTGACGTGTACGCAACGCGGGTCTCGGTTTTGACAAGTACGGTGGCGGTAGAGCAGGTACAGCCTGCAACACCTGTGACACGCAGGTACAAACTGCACAGGGGTTCTACGGAGCCCCCAAAAACCAGCAAAAAAACTTTTTTTTTTTTTTAAATTTTTTTTTTTTTAATTCGCCTTTGTTTTTCAATTTTTTCGAATTTTTTTTTTTAAAATTTCGAAATTCGTACGATAATAGCCAAAATGGGGAAAAAAAATTGCTCACCAAAATAGGTTGACTTTATAGTTGAAATTTATGGAAACGGCCTCCCGGATTCAACGGTGATGTCCAAATCATTGTATGATGCCCCAAAAAAATGAAAATCCCCAAATTCGAAAATAGAAGCCTTCCTCAATGTCTCCAAAAACCAATCAATGAAGCCCCAATAGCTCTGATACCATGTAGGATTTTGCCAAGATCAAGGGCACAATGAAAAGCATAAAAGAGACAATAGAATGACAAGAACAAACTGTATTCTCATCAATATGCAAAATGATCAACTCGATTAACCAATATAACGAATAGAGGCCTGCTTATATAGGCAAGGCCATATGGATGTATGAGCACACAAATATGACATGTGGTTCAATGAGAAACAAGGGTAGGTAAGAAATACTAGGGGTAGGTAGGAGAAATAATATAATATTCCACAAGAGGTGGATGACCCACCGAATGTGGAGTGTAACAGCAAAATAAGACCACAAAAGGTGGAATTTCTCCTACAAGCTCTATCTCTATGTGCACACTTCCCTAAGTGTCTCAAATCCAAACTACGAAGAGATGCATTATCCTAAGTTAACTTAAGTAAGTGTAATAATATCCAAAATGAATATTTATTTACACCAACACTTCCAAATATTCTGAAATATTTAAGAGTAGGAGTAATACCAAACCATAGTTCATGAGGGGTCTTACCAGTTTCTCCTTTCATGTGAAATTTGTTGAATGTATAGATCATTGTGCTTACTACCTCTCTCCAATACACATGTGGCAGATTTGCTTCTGATAACATACTTGTAGCTGCATCCAAGATAGTTATTTTTTTCCTCTCTACAACTCCATTCTGGTGTGGTGTCTGGGGTGCTGATAGTTGTCTTTTGATTCCATTCACTTCACAAAATGCATTAAATTTCTTATATGTAAATTCTCCTCCTTGATCTGATCTCAGACATTTGATTTTCTTACTGGTTTCATTCTATACCATTGCTTTGAACAGTTTGAACTTCCCAAGTACTTCTGATTTTTCTCTAAGAAAAGTAACCCAACACATTCTAGAGTAGTCATCAATGATTAGCATGAAATATCTATCACCTTGTAAACTTTTAGTTCTAGCTGGACCACGTAAATCAATATGAATTAAGTCAAGAGCATTATTTCATTTTTCTGGAATACTTTTAAAAGTAGCTCCAACTTGTTTTCCAAATTGACATTCCTTACATACTGGATTGTGAGGTTTGACAATCTTAGGTAAATCTCTAACTGCCTTAGTAGTACCGATTTTTATCATGCAATCAAAATTTACATGAAAGAGTCTCTTATGTCATAGCCAACTTTCATCAATAAGTGCAATCAAGCATGTCTTTTCACTATTATTCAAATGAAATATATTACCCCTATTTTGATTACTAGTTCCAATTTCTATTCATAATTTTGCATTTTCCATTCTTCAATTGTAACTGAAATCCTTTCTCAACTAATTGACCAACACTCAAAAGATTATGCTTTAAACCTTCCACATAGTAAACATTATTAGTATTATGCTTACCATCAAGAGATATTGTACCTTTGCCTTTGATCAAACAAACTTTATCATCTCCAAATCTCACCAAGCCTCAATTATATTCCCAAAAGTTCAAGAATTTGCTTTTATCACCAATCATATGATGTGAGTATCCTGAATCAATGATCCATTCATCCTTAACTTCAATTTTAGTTGCCAAGGCCTGTTCTACTGGTTGAATAGTAGGTGTCGGTTGATCTTCTATTATAGAAACAAAAACCCATCCATTGTCTGTTGGATCTTCATCACAATCATCAGTTACTCCTTCATCAGCAAGATAACAAGATTTATCTTTATTCTTCTTAAATCTGTATCTCTGATATTCAAGATTAGGCTTGTATGTTTTCCTATCTTCTTCTCTTAGTCTAGCATGTCTATCAGGGCATCTAGAAGCCATATGACCAACCTTATTACAGTTGAAACATTTAGAGGGTGTTGTACCTTCATACTTACTTCCAACTGGATCTTTAGGCATTTTTCTTGCAAATAGTGCTTCAAGTTCTTCAAGTTCTTCATTTTCTCTCCTGCTTTCCTCAAGTTCTCTTGCATAAAAGGATTTCCAATTAGACTTGTCAAATGATGGTGCAGATGATGGTGATGCTTTGAAAGCTAAATCTATCTTTATAGTAGCAACAGGACCAAATTCCTCAATTTCAAAAGGTAAAAGTTTTCCAATCAATGTATCCCTAGTTACTGATGTATTAGGCATTGTTCTTAACTCATTTATAGTAGTAACCTTCATTTTATATGTCGGTGGCAATCCTCTTAAAATTTTTGAAACAATTTCATCTTTAGTTAAGGTTCCTTCACAACATTTAATACCCAAAACAATTTCATTAACTCTTTCCATAAAAGCATAAATCCTTTCATCTTCTTTCATTTTTCAGATTTTCATACCTGACTCGAAAGCTTTCAAGTTTTGCAATTTTGACTGTGGAATCTCCTTCATTCAGTGTTTCCAAATGATCCCAAATAACTTTAGCAGTTGATCTATCTGATAATCCCATGATTTGTTGATCTGATAATGCACTCAAAAGTCATTCTCTTGCTTTGCAATCATTTTCCTCATCTTTAGCCAAGTTAGGTGGAGTAGGTTGATTCTAAGTAGGAGCAATATAGCCATTCTTTGTAACATCCTAGATGTCCTTTCCAATCCAATTCAGATGTGTCTCCATTCTAATCTTCCATATGCCGTAGTTGGTTCTATCAAGTTTACGATTGTCCTTCCTAAAATAGTTAGTAGACATTGGATCTCCTCAAGCTGTTAAACTTATGCAAAAAGAGAACTTGGCTCTGATACCAATTGTTAGGTCTTGGCTAAAACTGAGAGGGGGGGGGGGGGGGTGAATCAGTTGTCCAACAAATTCAAACCAAAAAGACTTAACCAACTTTAATGCTTAATACCGGTAAACCAGTCTTTAATGTTAGTAGACAGTTTTATTAGTTAATTACAGTACTAGTAAAAATTAATGCATGAAACAGAAAGACAATAACATCCAAAACACATAACACCAATATTTGTACATGGACACCCTGTAAGGGGAAAAACCACGGTGGGAAACCTTACCCACAATTAGATGATACTACTACAGATAATATGTGTATACAAATGGGGTCTACACATGCAGAAAGGCCAAGCGCCTAGAGCTCACTGCTCAAACACAAATAGGAGTCACACTAACTACAATTGGATGGTTAAATCCAATAAGGATGTACTGCTCAAATTAGCATCTTTCTATGTTGGATTCAGTACTAGTGTAGTTCTAATTGTCTTAAAAAAAAAAACTCCTTCACCTTCAAATGATGTCTGCGTGTATAGATCTACTTATTCTCGCATATACCTTCACACAATTCCTTTTCACATTCCACATCCGATCTTGCAAATAAGATCTTACATTTATATCATCACCTAAGACCAATTTTAGTAGGTTGGATCTAAAAGATATTACAATAAAATCAATTTACAAATAAAACAATGTTTGATGCAATAACCGATTCAACATGTTAGCTTGATGCATTTACAATAATAATAAGACATCTCCATAGCATGTCGTGCTCATCTAGAAAAGATAAACCTACCAGTGTATAACCTGGACCTATTTGCTGGTAACAACAAATATGCAAATATGAATATGCCAATGAACAAATATTCAAGACAAAGTGTCCAAATGATGTCTTCAACATAACCAGGTGTTTTCCATGCTATTTCAAGTGCCGATGAACATTATATCATGTCGGTGTACTAGATACCGGTGACTGTGCGTAAGTCACTTGTTTGCTAGTGAATGTTGCTGATTCTCCAAAGTGCTAGAGTTGATAAGTGTTAGTAAGTGTTGAAATCAATGACAAAACCATACCAAAATACCAACATAGGACACCATATGACCCCTAATGACATGATTTGGTGTCTTAAGGGGTCCTATGGTGTCGTTAGGGGTCATATTGTGTCCATCAGGGTCATATAGTGTCTTGCGACACCATAGGACCCCTAATGACACCAAATTGTATCGTTAGGGGTCATATGGTGTCCTAAGGGGTTATATGGTGTCCCATGAACCCTTATGACCTCTTAAGACACTATATGACCCCTAATGACACCATATTGGGTCACTTTGGGTCATATTGTGTCCTAAGGGGTCATATTGTGTCCTACGACCCCTTAGGACACCATATGACCCCTAACGACATGATTTGGTGTCTTCAGGGGTCATATGGTGTCGTTAGGGGTCATATGGTGTCCATAGGGGTCGTATGGTGTCTTGGGACACCATAGGACCCCTAATGACACCAAATTGTGTTGTTAGGGGTCATATGGTGTCCTAAGGGGTTATATGGTGTCCCATTAACCCTTATGACCTCTTAGGACACCATATGACCCCTAATGACACCATATTGGGTCATTTTGGGTCATGTTGTGTCCTAAGGGTTCATATTGTGTCCTACGATCCCTTAGGACACCATATGACCCCTAACAACATGATTTGGTGTCTTAAGAGGTCCTATGGTGTTTTTAGGGGTCATATGGTGTCCATAGGGGTCATATGGTGTCTTGGGACACCATGTGACCCTTAATGACACCATATTGGCTTGCTTTGGGTCATATTATGTCTAAGGGGTCATATTGTGTCTTACAACCCCTTAGGACACAATATGACCCAAAGTGACCCAATATGGTGTCCATAGGGGTCATATGGTGTCCCAAGACACCATATGACCCCTATGGACACCATATGACCCCTAACAACACCATATGACCCCTTAAGATACCAAATCATTTTGTTAGGGGTCATATGGTGTCCTAAGGGGTCGTAGGATACAATATGACCCAAAGAGACCCAATATGGTGTCATTAGAGGTTATATGGTGTCCTAAGAGGTCATAAGGGTTCATGGGACACCATATAACCCCTTAGGACACCATATGACCTGTAACGACATAATTTGGTGTCTTAATGGGTCCTAGGGTCTCCCTAGGGGTCTTATGGTGTCTTGGGACACCATACGACCCGTTATGGCACCATATTAGGTCACTTTGGGTCATATTGTGTCGTAAGGGGTCATATTGTGTCCTACGACCCCTTAGGACACCATATGACCCCTAACAACATGATTTGGTGTCTTAAGGGGTCCTATGGTGTCGTTAGGGGTCATATGGTGTCCATAGGGGTCATATGGTGTCTTGGAACACCATATGACCCCTAATGACACCATATTGGGTCGCTTTGGGTCATATTGTGTCCTAAAGGGTCATATTGTGTCCTAAGGGGCCATATTGTGTCCTACGACCCCTTAAGACACCATATGACCCCTAACAACATGATTTGGTGTCTTAAGGGGTCCTATGGTGTCATTAGGGGTCATATGGTGTTTTGGGACACCATAGGACCCCTTAAGACACCAAATTGTGTTGTTAGGGGTCATATGGTGTCCTAAGGGGTTATATGGTGTCCCATGAACCCTTATGACCTCTTAAGACACCATCTGACCCCTAATGACATCATATTGGGTGGCTTTGGGTCATATTGTGTCCTAAGGGGTCATATTCTCTCTCTCTCTCTCTCTCTCTCTCTCTCTCATTTCTGCCATTGGCATTAATGTGGCAGTTCAGTAAATAAAAGGCGGCAACAGGAAAATTTTTGGGGACCACAAATTTATACATTAAAATCGGATATCCGATTTTTGTACAAAAAAAAAAGAAAAAAATGCCTTGCAGGCCATTTTGTGGATTCCAATGACCCACAGTTTGCATATTCTATTTTTTGTCGAGGATCACGGGTTTTCAGAGAGGTAGAGAGAAATTTGTGCTTGTGGGAGATTCTTAAAGTGATAAGTTACATTTTCAATCATGTAGGAGCATATGTGTGGAGGGAAATGGGGAGTAGTAGTCATTGGAAGTCTAAACGCAAAAGAAAACTTTCAAATGACCAAATTGAAGTGTATAGAGAAAGAGATAGAGAATGTCATAGGAGGAGAAGATAAGGTATGTAAAATATTGCTAATGTTACTTCAAGTGAATAGGAAATTGAATTTGAAAATGTGCCAGAAGTTATTGAAAATGAAAATGTAGATTTTGAAAGTGAAAATATTGAAAATTTTGAAAATGTTGAAAGCGATAATGAAAATGCTCAACATGTGGAAACTTTTGACATAGGAGGTGAAAATATGGAAAACTTTAACATTGAAGGTGGAATTTCTCAACCAAGTGAACCATATGTAACACCTAATTACTTTAGAAATGAAGACCCTCTCATGGATGAAAGACAAATTCCAAATCCAAGACCTTCAAGAACCCCAAAATGGTTATTTGAAATTGATGAGAAAATTATTGCGAATCTTGAAGGAAAGAGGTCAACAAGAACCGTTCGGTTGTGGGATACACAACTTTTCAACAAAATTTTTAGCAATAAGACATTGACCGAGCAATGCCTACTCTTTGTTCAATTGCTAAAGATGATAAAGATGAAACCATTGCTAAACAAATTGAAGATTCATATGAACAAGAAGATGGAGAGAAATTCTATTATTGCAAAAAATCTATTTGATGCTCTCAATTCTATTGGAAAGAATACCAAAGAAAGAGATAAGAGAACCGCTTGAAGAGTGATTACAACCTCCTTAGTAAGCCATCAATTGAGGAAGGCTCGCCAAATGAGACAAACTTGTGTTGATTTTAACATAAACCGTAAAACTTTGGATAGAGCACTTGTACGAAGACAAAGACTTGACGATCCACTTCAACAAGATATATGGGCATTTTGTGGGAGGCTTCCACGTGTTGATAGAAATTTGACTGACAATGTGAAGGAGGAGATTCAACAATTTTGGCACTCTAATTCTAGAGTGTCACCCAATGTAAAGGACATTTTAAAATTAAGAATCAGCAACCGAGACCGCACACTGCATCCCAAACATTTCTTGGAATCAAGCCAAACAATGTTGTACAAATTTTTTTGTGAATTACATCTAACTTTGCAAATATCACAAAGGGCCTTTGAATATTTGAAACTATTTTATTGTGTTTCTCTTAAGATTCGCAATACTTGTTGTTGCAAGTACCATGTGGAGTTTTCAATGTACCATGAACTTTTATGTCATATTCATTCTACGATGTATACTAATGAGATGTTGCAAGAGTGTGGTGCAATGCTATTTTTGAGATCATCAAGAGACTTGCAAGATCTATTTTTATGTCCTAGAGATGATGGTTGCTATTTCTATAGAAATGATTGTTTGAATGAGAAGTGCTCAGAAAGTGGTGGGTTGTCAAAGTTTTTTTCATGTTTTTATGAGGGCAGCAAACACGAGTTTGGAAAGAATTATGTTGAGAAAAAAAGACACGAGACAGTGAAATATACTTTGAAGAGTGGAGGTGAAGGTTCTAGATGTGAATTAGTCTCAAAAGAAGTGAGTATTGCTGATTTTATTTTGGATTTTAAGGAAAATATTTTCTACAAGTATGCAAGGCACACCCATAGGTCTCAGTGGTTAGATCAACAGTTCAGGATGTGTAAGAACTCTTTCTCGATTGGCACTATTGTATCAATGGTTGATTTTGCAGAGAACTATACATTGCAACCACAGAATGAGGTATAGTCTTAGTACTACAATTCAGTCCACATTTCTATTTTTATTCACATTATATAGACATGCTCCTGATAGTATAGAAGAGGAAAGGAAGATAATCAGGGAGTATCATTTTTATATGATTGATGATAGATGACACTCCTCTGAGTATGTGCAACATTCTTTCGAGAATTTTTTTGAGTTCTTGCATGAGAAAGATATTGCAATTGACCGACATATAATATGGTCAAATAATTGTACGGGTCAATTCAAGAATGCCTGTATGTTTTATTGGTTGAGTACAATGCATGTAGAGAGGCGTATACCTCATATTTGGTGTTTTTTTGAGGCAGGGCATGGGAAGGGAGAGCATGATGGAGCAGGTGCATGTTTGAAGAGAGCTATAGTTAAGGAGCAATTGAGGATTTCAGGTGCAAATTTCTCTAATGCACGTTCTATTGTTGATTGGTGTAGTTCAGCATTGTCACATGGAGGTACTCTTGATTCAGTAGTGAGAAGATTCTTTTGGTTGGTTGAGGAGGGAACAGTGGGAGATAGATTGGATTGTCAAACAATTAAAGATTCTTCAAAGATGAATTCATTTCTCAGCTCAGATGCAAGTACATGGACCATTTGGACACAAGTGTTGGCTTGTTTTTGTCAGAGTTGTGTTCGGTGTGATTAGGATCAGTGTGAGTCAAGTGAGTGGGTTGATACGCAGGTTCCCCACTATCTAACTCCTTTATCTCAAATAATATCCTTGTTAAACGATGACATGGAAAGTTCACCAGGACATATTTTTACAGTTGTCGCACTGCAAGGGAATGAAGAGAGATTAGAATATTGGTTGGCATGATGTGTACAAGGAAAACAAAAGCTAACACAACTAGTGACAGATGATGACGGGTTCACATATCCTATAGGTTCAGTTGTTGTTGTGGGAACTTGGTTGTGAACATACATGATTAGAAAGAATGACATATCTGCATTTGAAGACTATGAGAGGAAAAACCATTATAATGTATTCGCACCTTATTATAGCTACAAATGTCAAGTTGTTGAAGCATCAAGCAAAACCGAAGACCAAAGAGCTATGGACAGTGACTACTGCTAATCATGAAGCAATACTGGATACTCTTAAGCAAAGAGATGACCCTTCAGGCACACTTGAGTAGTAGGTCTTTAATGATGCCTTATTTTTTTTATCATGCATTTCATTTCAAACAATGATCATTAAACCTTAATGATCAAGTTTGTTATGTGTATATTAAGGATGTGTTGAAAATGCAGGTCTATTGATGAACTTTTTTTTTTGGCAACACGATTTTTGCATGCACATAACGGGTACACTCGATATAAGCGGAAGGGAGGTATTTTTGCAACATGACTTATTATCATACATTTGATGAGCTTTACAATTTTTGTTATTAGAGAACACTATTTGACAATTTTTGATGATATAATTATAGAAAAACCTTTATGCTCATGCAGGTCTTTTTTGATGATATACAATAGTATCACATTATGATTTTTGCGTCAACATAGTGGGTTCTATTGATATAATTCGAAGGGATGTATTTTCGTGGTATATAACCTGACCTTTTCATTTATTATCATGCATTTCAGTTGAAGTGATTATTATGAAGCGTTTATGTTCATCTATGCATTTTATGTGTAGACTAACAATTCTTAAAAATACAGGTTCATGCTAGATCATTCGCCATTGACAAGACCCTCTCTTGGTGATGGTACATATTCCTTTGTGCATTAATGAGATAAAATTTTGTGCATAAACATTAAGTCAAGTGAATGTATTGATATTTGGAAATGACCATATCTACCATCATCTTAAACCACGTAGAGAAATGCAGTGAGAAGGGCTTTAATCAACATGCATCTTTCTTCAAAGTTATGCTTGTATACTTTGCAGAGTAACTAGTAAGTTTCATAATTATACAATCTTGTGCATCTTAAAAATGTTTCAAATGATCTATTTATAATTTTCCAAACTAGTTTGTATTGAGTGTTATAATTTGTTTCTTGTAGCACATTCATTCCGCATAAAAAGGTTACTTATTTTGGTCTTCATTTATATGCAGGCATTGTTGTATGCAATCTTTTCTCTTAGGACATGAGGATGTCTGATGTAGATGAAGTGGGATTTTGTATTTGTATATGGATGTGAATTGATGTAACATTTTTATGATGATATACAATGTCCATGAGCAAATTGGTTTAGTTATATTGATGATAATGTCCATGTATTTGTACATGAGTACATTGGTGTAGTTGTATTGATAATGAAAAAATCATGTTTGCATATCCCTTCATGGATGTCACATGCAAGTGTAATGGTAATTATGTGTATACAATACATGGAAATATTGATGATCATTATGTGTCTATAGTGTAATGCTTGTTTATATATAATTTTAGCACTTAGGGCGCTCAAGGGACGACGCTGGTAGGGTATGACCCCGAGCATTCGATTGAGTGGGGGGGAAAATAGGAGCATGCATAGGGTAATAATGCCTAACTGGACATGTTGGAGCCAATGGTTCTTCATCGTATCGAGCAGAATGAGAAATTGGCCACGCGACAACATTCGATTGAGTGAGACTGACGATTTTTTTGCCAACTGAAAAATTGTTGCCCTAATAAAACCATAGGGAAACTTGAAAAACTAAGATAGGATTTTGTAGGGACCACTCTTGTGGCCTCATAGGTTCAATCAGATTGTTCACAGGTGCCATGTATTATGAGTTAGGGCCCATCAAAGTTTGACAATTTTTAGCACTTAGGGCGCTCAAGGGACGACGCTGATAGGGTATGACCCCGAGCGTTCGATCGAGTGGGGGGGGGGAAATAGGAGCATGCATAGGGTAATAATGCCTAATTGGACATGTTGAAGCTGACAGTTTGTCATCGCGATGAGAAGAACAAGAAATTGGCCACGTGACCACATTTGATTGAGTGAGACTGATGATTTTTTCGCCAACCGAAAAATTCCTGCCCTAATAAAACCATAGGGAAAATTGAAAAATCGAGATAGGCTTTTGTAGGGAACCCTCTCTTGGCCCCATAGGTTCAAACGGATTGTTCGTAGGTGCCACAGATTTTGAGTTAAGGCCCATCAAAGTTTGATAATTTTGAGCACTTAGGATGCTCAAGGGACGACACCGGTAGGGTATGACCCTGAGTGTTCGACTGAGTTGGGGGAAAAAATAGGAGCATGCATAGGGTAATAATTCCTAACTAGACATGTTAGAGCTGACAGTTTGTCATTGCGATGAGAAGAACGAGAAATTAGCCACACAACAACATTCGATTGAGTGAGACTGACGATTTTTTCGCCAACCAAAAAATTGCTGCCCTAATAAAATTGTAGGGAAACTTGAAAAACCAAGATAGGATTTTATAGGGGCCCCTCTCATGGCCCTGGAGGTTCAAATGGATCATTTGTAGGTGCCATAGATTCTGAGTTGGGGCCTGTCAAAGTTTGACAATTTTGAGCACTTAGGGCGCTTAAGGGACGACGCCGGTAGGGTATGACCCCAAGCATTCGATCGAGTGGGGGTGGAAAAATAGGAGCATGCATAGGGTAATAATGCCTAACTAGACATGTCGGAGCTGACGGTTCATCATCACGATGAGCTGAACAAGAAATTAGGCACACGACAACATTCGATTGAGTGAGATTGATGATTTTTCAAGTATTGTTCATTAAATGAATTGTATTGTATTGTTCATTAAATGAATTTTATTGTATTGTTCATTAAATAAATTGTATTGTATTTTTCATTGAATGAATTGTATTGTATTGTTGATTAAATGAATTGTATTGTTCATTAAATGAATTATATTGTTCATTATACAAACAACACTTACGAAGAAATGAAATGAATTGTATTGTTCATTAAATAACCATTATTAAACATTGTTAATTATTGGAATGAATATTAAATATTTCCATGATAACACCACACACAGATGAGCAACAATTTATAGGATCGAATATCAACTTCTGTATATATAAAAATGTCAAATGATTACAAATGTATGTCCATACACAAATATGGCATAAATGCCAACAGAAACAAAATGTATGTCTAAATACGTGAATGTATGTCCATATACAAAAAAAACATGCCAACTAGACATGTAAGAATCCCAAAACTATCTATAACATCCTAAGCTGTTGACGGATCATCAAAATCGATCCTCTTCGTTGCACTGCTCGGCTTTGAAGGATCCTGCACAAGAAAAATAAACCATGATTAATATTAGTTATATTATATAATTCACATTCGAAAAGTTAACATAAAAATGAGCTATAATTGAACTATTCATGTTTACCTCATCTCCACGTTTTCTCTTCAGCTTTGTAGGACTCTTGATGTATGTCTTTGGTAGAGGAGGTATGTTTTGAATATTTTCATACACAACCTACATATGTTTATAAACATGACATTGATACAAGTTAGCATATAATTGTCACTGATAATAACAAATTATATCTACTAATCAAAAAAATAAAATAAACACACATCTACTCGAGGCATATCTTCTTCTTCAAGTATACTGGGTGTAGTCATCATGGATGTGAAGCCAAGAATTCTCTGTATATATACACAACAAGTATATGAAATTATCAATATATTTCTAGACATGTATAATCACTATAAGTTATTTAAACTATTCATTCAATCATATTTGCATTCAATTACTTTTTGCTTGTCTCCAACTGCACTACTAGATCCCAAATCACACCGCCCTGCACTCATGCTGCTTGTGCTCTACAAGAGTAAAATAAGATATACATGCAAGTTACTACATAGTCTAATTAATACCAATATAAATGATGAGCATGTATGTACAATAAAATACAAAGGACTAGGTGCAATAATATATGTACCATCAAACTATCGAGGCCAAATGAAATGGCTGACAAGGTGCCCTCCTGAATCTATCTCAACTCCTCCTCAGTCATCAACTATTAAATAGACCATGTAAATACAAATTAGTACTTAATATTATCTATATTATAAATATTTTATTAAAATATAACATGAATTGTGAAAATACAAATCTTACCACTACATCATCAATGTATGATGACGGTGCCTCCTCGCCTCTAGCATGTGAGGACTTCCCAAGGTATCCTCCAGTCTATGTAATAATATCTGGTGCATCATGCATCTCATGCACCTCATAATTTTCACTATCCATAGGAGGATCAACAGGCTATCCAACTAGACCCAAGCATACGTGCCCACACATGACGCAACTATGGGGCATGTATATGTGTGGAGCTAAGGATTACGTGTCAATGCCACTAGATGCACTGCTACTATCAAGAATAGGATGAGCTCTTGACCCAGCCTGAGAAACCAAAAGGCTACTCAAAGAGTGGATAGCCGATATGGTCCGTGAAGCCGCCTCACAAATGATATCAGGAGGCTGCATTGCAGGTGGGGGATCAACAAGGGAGGGGGGGCATATGGGCCCTAGACTACTCTAACTACCCCAGGTCTATTTTGGGGCATACCTAAACCTACACCCTGGAAAGGTTGGCTGTCAAAGTAGTTCACATGTTTGCGTAAAACAAACTCAATATACAATTTTTTTATGAAATAGAAGGGGATATCAAGATTTTTGTTGGGTGGTTTGTCGAAAACCATCCACCAACGATCCCAATTTTTTTTAACAATCTCATCATTTATGCACCATTTAATAGAAAGTTTTGTTTTTTGGGATCTACGGGTTGACCAGTGCGAGGATTGACAAACAATTAGGCGATATCGACTTTGGATATCTCAAGATCCTTGATATCCTTATACGACAAGCCATCTGCATATTTTTCCCTCATAGAATCTTGCCACAAAAGGACGGTATTGTGCTCCTCATTCATGGTTTCCATACTCTTTATGATCGATGTGAGAGGATCAAACATTGGGTTTAGACGAGGGATCCTATGGTATACTTCTGCAACCTCCTTCAATTCATTCAAATTTTGTGCAATCAAATCCTAAATTGAGGGGGGGTTTGGCAAATGAGGGTTTGGTTGTTGCAGTTGTGGTTGGTTAGTGTTTTCATTGTTATCCCCAATTTTTAACCTAATTGAATGTAAACAATTAAATTTAGTTAACAATTTAAACAATTAGGTATTTGATTTAAAAAAACCTAGTTTTCATGAAAAAACCATATTTTCAATGAAAAATCAAATAAACATTAACAAAAAATACAAATTATGATTGAAAATGATTGAAAACGATAAAATTCTTACCTTTCAATCTATTTTTTAGTAATTTTTTGCCAAAACACCGGATATCGGATTTTGATAAAATCACACAGCCCGTGAGTTAAAAATGACTCATGAGCTATCACTGTCGAAATATATTTGTCTCAAAAAATCGCATATCCGATTTTTATACCTAAATTATTTTAAAATAGCATATATAATATAATAATATATTATTATATTATATAATACGTATTGTATTATATTAAAAAATATAATTATATATTATATGTATTATAATATATAATATAATATAATATTATATATTATATAATACGTATTATATAACATATAATATTATATTATATTATATGTTATAATATATATAATATAATATAATATATATAATATAATAATATATTATTATATTATAATATAATAAATATAATATATTATTATATTATAAAATATAATTATATATTATATAATATATAATATAATATAATATTATATTATATAATACGTATTATATAATATATAATATAATATTATACAATATTATATTATATTATATTATATTATATTATATATAATATAATATAATATTATATTATATTATATATAATATATAATATATAATATATATAATATAATATAATATATATAATATAATACGTATTATATAATATATTATTATATTATAATATTATATTATATTATATATTATTATATTATAATATAATATAATATAATAATATGTTATATAATACGTATTATATAATATATTATTATATTATAATATTATATTATATAATATATAATATAATATATTATTATATTATATAATATATTATTACGTTATATATATTATATAATATAATAATTTATTATATATTATATAATATGTAATATATAATATATTTTTTAAATAAAAATTACAAATAAAAATCAGATATCTGATTTGCATAGGTAATTACCAAGCCAAGGTGTACTGACACCCAGGCCAAGCAAAAAGTCAACACAGATTTTTGCGTTTTTAGGCGAGTGAAGAAGGCTATTTTTTTCACATCACCACTTTTTGGCCCCCTTGATCCTGCACTAACCCATATCTACCAATAAAATCAGTCACTTTTTCTTTAACACCTTGCTTACAATGCTTCAAATCAATCAAAGTAATCTTAGGAACAATATTATTGTGAAATTTTTAAATGAAAGCTTTAGCCAATTTTTGAAATGCTATAATATAATAAGGAGGCAAAGAACAATACCATTACAAAGCTTTATCTATAAATGTTCTTGTAAATAATTTAGCCAGAAGTCTTTATTCATAAGAAAAATCACTACACAAAGTTTGAAATGTTTTCAAATGAGTCATGGGATCACCTTTTCCATTATAAATCTCCAATTGAGGGACTTCCACATGTTTAGGGTGGACAATGCAAACAATGTCATTAGAAAATGGGTTGGCTACATAAAATGTGGGCACATTTAACTTGGATTGGTTCATGGAAGTTATTTCTTGTTCCAAGGATGATACAGTTTGAGCTAGGCTATTAATGGTTGCTTATGTGGATGGGTTAAAATTAGACATGTTGGATTAAGATGGAGGAGTAACATTGTTACATGAAGGAAGAGGTGGAACACTATGATAGGTAGGTATGCGAGATGATTGGGTGACAAATGGAAGTATCATGGAAGGAGGGATGAAAGAGTTTTGATTAGCAATGTTTCCCCTTTGACTAACATGTGTAGGAGAAACATTTTATATGGAAGTAGGCATGATATTCGATGTAAAGGTAGGCACACTAGTCATAAGAGTAGTCATAACAATAGAATGATTAACTTCATTAGGAGGTTGAGTGTAACCAAGGGCTTCAACACAACTTTTCAGAGGCATAATATTAGTGTCAACAATATAAGAAAGGCCATGCAACAAATCAATATCAAATTTATCACTTTGGACCATTCATTTTAATCCTTTAATCAATGGGATAGCCTCACTTTTTGGGTATTGTTGACTCATCTATTGTTGAAGATTTTCAAATTCATTGGTAATCTTCTCCAATTAGTCAAGGGAAACCCTAGTTAGTGATTCATCCTCTGTTAGAACCCAGAGGAAACTGAGAGGGGGGGTGAATCAGTTTTCTATTAATTTCAACCCAAATATAACTTAATCAAACTTGATGTCGGTTAACAAATTAATAGTAAATATCAATATCACTGAAACTGAATGCATGAAACAGAAAGAGAAACAAGATATTCAAAATTTTCTTTAGGAAAAGACTTAGTAAAGATATCTACAATCTGCTCTTTAGTATTCACATAAATCAATCTCACTTCTTTTTCTTCAACATTCTCTTTCAGAAAATTGTATTTGATAGAAACATGTTTAGTTTTAGAGTGAAATACCAGATTCTTAGATATATCAATTGTTGTTGAATTATCACAATAGATGATTATTGGTTCTTTGCATTTTACCTTTATGTCCTTCAACATTTGCTTAATCCATAATACCTGAGTACAATTAGTTGTTGCTGCAACATATTCTGATTCTGTTGTTTATAATGATGTACAACTCTATTTCTTTCTCAACCATGAAATCAATCTCTTACCAAGAAAGAATGCCCCGTCGGTGGTGCTCTTTTTGTCATCTACATCTCCTACCCAATTAGCATTGGTGTACACACATAAATCAAAATTTTCATCTTTAGGATACCATAAACCAAGATTTGTTGTGCCTTGTAGATATTGGAAAATTCTTTTCACTGTTGATTCATGATTTTCTCTAGGATTACTCAGAAATCTTGAAACAATACACACTGCATTCGTTATATCAGGTCTTTTTTGTGTCAAATACAGTAAACCTCCAATCATATATTTGTATCTTGTCAGATTAATAGGAGTTAAATCATCCTTCAATGATAGTTTATCAGTTGTAGTCATAGGAGTAGTTACCGATTTAGAGTTTTCCATACCAAATTTTTTCAGTAGTTCCTTTAGGTACTTTGTTTGACATATGAATATACCTTTATCACTATGTGAAATTTTCAATCCTAAAAATAATTTTATCTCCCCAATCATCAAAATTTCAAATTCTTCCTGCATCTTATTAGAAAAGTCTTTACACAATCCATCTTCTCCTCCAAAAATGATGTCATCAACAAAAACTTCAATAACCAAGATGTCTTCATTAGTCCCTTTGAAATATATGTTTTTGTCAGCATTACCTTTAGTGTAACCAAGCTTCAAAAGATATTTTCCCAATCTAGCATTCCAAGCTCTAGGAGCTTGCTTCAATCCATATAAAGCTTTCCTTAATCCGCAAACCATATCTTTATCATTTGTCAATGAAAATCCATTAGGATATTCAATGTAAACTTCCTCTTCAAGATCACCATTCATAAATGCACATTTTACATCCATTTGATATACTTTATAGTTCTTGTGTGCTGCAAATGCAAGAAATAATTTGACTGCCTCAATTTTGGCTACCAGTGCAAAGGTTTCATTGTAATAAATTCCCTCTTTCTGTGAATATCCTTTACACAATAATCTTTCTTTGTTTCTGATTACCTTACCATCTCAATTAAGTTTATTTATGAATACCCACTTAGTTCCAATTACATTTTTATCTTTAGGTCGGGGAACCAATGTCCATGTATTGTTCTTTTCAATTTGTTTTAATGCATCAATGTTTATCTTCACATGCCTCAATAATAGATGCTGGTTCAATTTGAGGAATTAAACATACCTCTTCATTTTTCAGTCTTCTACTTGTCATAACTCCTTGATACTTATTCTCAATTATCTAACTTTCAGAGTGATTCAGTCTTACATACCTGGATGTGTTCACTTGCTGTTGTTCTTCAGTCACTATGGAATTCTCTGATGATGCCGATGTGACTAGATAAATATTTTGTACTGGTGCACTCTGTATAGGTTCATTTGTGATCATCTTAACTGTCGGTTCAGAATCCATAGACCTTGAATTTCCTCTAAAGTGTTCATCTATCTTCACATTTGCACTCTCAATGATTTTCTACAATCTTTTATTAAAACATCTATATGCTTTGCTCTTAGATGAATAACCAAGAAATATACCTTCATCACTTCTAGGATCAAATTTACCAATATACTCATCTCTCCCAATGTAACATTTTCTTCTAAATATTTTGAAGTACTTAAGAGTAGGAATATTACCAAACCATAATTCATAGGGTGTCTTACCGGTTTCACCTTTGATGTAAACTCTGTTGAAAGTGTAAACCATTGTATTCACTGCTTCTCTCCAATACACATGAGGTAGATTTGCTTCTAATATCATGCTTCTAGCTGAATCCAGAATAGTTCTATTCTTCCTTTCCACAACTCCATTTTGCTGAGGTGTCTGGGGTGCTAATAGTTGTCTTCTAATTTCATTCACGTCACAAAATGTATTGAACTCCTTAGATGTAAATTCACCTCCTTGATCTAACCTTAAACATTTGGTTTTCTTATCAGTTTCATTCTCTACAAGTACCTTGAATAATTTGAATTTCCCAAAAGCTTTGGATTTCTGCCTGAGAAAAGTAACCCAAGACATTCTAGAATAATCATCAATGATTAACATAAAGTATCTATCTCCCTGTAGGCTTCTTGTTCTTTACGGACCACACAAGTCAATATGAATTAAATCAAGAACATCATTGGTTTTCTCAAAAATACTCTTAAAAGTTGTTCTAACTTTCTTTCCCATTTGACATTCCTTACATATCAGATTAAGAGGTTTTACAATCTTAGGTAAATCCCTTACTGTCTTAGATGAACTAATATTTACAATGCAATCAAAATTCACATGACAGAGTCTTTTATGCCATAACCAACTTTCATCAATATGTGTAATCAAGCATGTCTTTTCATTGTTATTCAAATGAAATATTTTACCTCTAGTCTGATTACCAGTTGCAATCTCCAAACCAATTCTATTCATGATTTTTCATTTACCATTCTTGAATTGTAACTGAAATCCTTTTTCAACTAATTGACCAACATTCAAAAAATTATGCTTCAAACCTTCAACATAATAAACGTTGTCAATATTGTGCTTACCATCACAAGATATAGTGCCTTTTCCTTTGATCAAATAAGCTTTGTCATCTCCAAATCTTACTAGACCTCCATTGTATTCCTGAAAAGATAAGAATTTACTTTTACAACCAGTCATATGATGTGAACATCCGGAATCTATAATCCATTCATCCTTTTCTTTAATTTTAGCTGTCAGGGCCTACTCTACTGATGGAATAGTAGGTGTTGGTTCACCTTCTGATATTGCAACAAAATCCCATCCATTGTCTGTCGGTTCTTCATCAGAATCATCAGTAACTCCTTCATCAACATAATAACATGATTTATCTCTATTCTTCTTAAATCTGTATCTCTGATATTCAGGGTTAGGCTTGTATGTTCTTTTAGCTTCTTCTCTCACTCTTGCATGTCTGTCAGGACATCTACATGCCATATGACCAGATTTATTGCAGTTAAAACATTTAAATGGTGCTTTATGTTCATACTTACTTCCAATAGGACCTTTACGTATTTTTCTTGCAAATAGTGCTTCAAGTTCTTCCAGTTCTTCATTTTCCCTCCTGATATCTTCAAGTTCTCTTGCATAAAGTGCTTTCCAATCAGATTTATCAGATGATGATGATGATGTAGATGATGATTCTTTGAAGGCTAAATCTGTTTTAATTGTAGCAATAGGATGAAATTCCTCAAGCTCAAATGCTGAAAGTTTTCCAACCAAGGTATCTCTAGATACTAATGTATTAGGCATAGTTCTGAACTCATTAATAGTAGTTACTTTCATTTTGTATGCCGGTGGCAATGCTCTCCAAAATTTAGAAACAATTTCATCTTCACTTAAGGAACCTCCACATCATTGTATTCCCAAAACAATTTCATTAACCCTTTTCATAAAAGCAAAAAATCTTTCATCTTCTTCCATTTTCAAATTTTCATACCTAACCCGGAAGCATTCCAGTTTTGCAATTTCGGCAGTGGTATCTCCGCCATTCAATGTCTCCAATTTATCCCAAATAGCTTTAGCAGTAGATCGATATGATAATCCCATGATTTTCTGATCTGACAAGGTGCTCAAGAGTGCTTCTCTTGCTTTGCAATCATTCTCTTGATCTTTACCCAATGTTGGTGGATTAGGTTGATTTGGTGTAGGACCAACATAGCCATTCTTTGTAACATCCCATATGTCTTTTCCAATGCAATTTAGATGTGTCTCCATTCTGATCTTCCATATAACATAGTTAGTTCCATCAAGGTTCCGAATATCTTTCCTGAAAAAGTTAGTTGCCATAAAATCTCCTCAAGTTGTTAAACTTCTACAAAAAGAAGGCTAGGCTCTGATACCAATTGTTTGGACTCGGAGGCAACTGAGAGGGGGGGGAGGGTGAATCATTTGTCTATTGATTTCAACCCAAATATAACTTAATCAAACTTGATACATAATACCAGTAAACCAAACTTGATGTCAGTTAACAGATTAACAGTAAATATCAATACCGATGAAACTTAATGCATGAAACAGAAAGAGAAACAACATCCAAGACACATAACATAAATATTTGTATGTGGAAACCCTGTAAGGGGGAAAACCATGGTGGGAAACCTTACCCACAATCAGATGATACTATAGACACCTAAAATTGTCATGTCTAATTAAATAAATATTTTTATTTTTTTAATTACTTTAGCCTAATTATTCTATTAATTAAATGAATATTTATTTATTTAATTAATTCATTTATCCTCTTCTAGCCTTATTCATCATTTAAATAAATACTTTTATTTATTTAATTGATCCCACTTCTTCTATTAATTAATTAAATCTTTATTTATTTAATTAATTCATTAACCTTTTCTACCTATGACACATGGCATTCATCTCTTAATTCCTACACTACCTACCCTCTCATTATTTTCTTATTTCCTCTACTTACCCTTTAATATTAGCCAACCATTTATCTTTTACACCTCTCAATCTTATCCCTCCATTTCTTATGGTGTCTTCTATATAAGGAGATTCTTCCTTCATTATCAACCTATTCATTTCTAATCATTCTAATCAAGCCTTCAAGCAATCAACCCTAGCTACTCTAGTATTCGAACTTTCATATGCGATCAAGCCTACTTGCAACCACATTTCCATTCTTTATTGAGCTCTTGTGCACACATAAAATCTGAGAGCAAATATATCAAGCAAGATCAATGGAGATAGGAAGAATGGAGATCCAAACCCTATTGGACATGTGATGGTATAATCTTTGTGATTTCATTTGATTTGTATTGTCTTAGGTAATCTTTGTATGTTATGGTGGATCTTTGTTGTTGTTAGGCTAATATTTTGTGGTTGAATCTATTTAGTCTTTCAATATTGTTTTATCCATTTTCACCATAAACAGATATGGGGTCTACACATACAAAAAGGCCAACCGCCTATAGCTCACTGCTCAATCACAAAATAAGAGTCACACTGACTACAATTGGATGAATAAATCCAATGATAATGTACTGCTCAAAGTAGCATCTCTAATGCTAGATTCAGTACCGGTTAAGCTCTGATAACCACCTTCTCTATGGTTTGCTCATAAAATCTTCTATATTCACACATACCATGTTATAATACCATAACCTTACATACCATATCCTTGCATCTCACAATTGAGATCTTACATATATACCAAAACCTAAGACAAAATGTGTAGGTCGGATAATTAAGAATATTACAATAAAATCAATTACAAGTAGGTCAAGATGTGATGCATCATGTTGGCTCAATGTAATTCCAAAAATACCAATTGATTAAATCATCTCCATAATGTGTCGTGCTGATCTAGAATAGATAATGCATGTCGGTCCATAACCTAGACCAATTTGTTAGTAACAACAAATATGTCAACCCAATTAGACCAATAGCCAGAATACCAAAACCATGTGCCCAAACCATGTCTTTGACATAACCAAGTGATCTCCAAATGATAACAAGTCATCCTCAGTGTCGGTGAACAATATAACCTATCTGTGAACCAAATACCTATGACTGTGCATAAGTCATTGAACTTGCCGGTGAGAATAACTAAGGATCTCCAGAAAGATAAGTGTTGATAAGTGTTGATATCAATGAAAAAACCAATGCAAAACATCCATAATACCAACATCCTCATCATGAGAATTAAGTAAAAAATGAGGATAATAACTATTGGCCATTTGGTGGAATTGATTATGTATTGAATTGATGTTTTGTCATTGATGCCAACGCTAGCTATTTGGATGCTTTATTGGCACCCTTTTGGTCCAGGTAGGCTGAGTGGTTTCTTGGTGGTTTGGATCCGACATGATCCGATAGGCTCTGATATGGTTTGGTTATGGAAATGGCTTATTCATGAAACTCATGTTCATATTCAGTAAGTTGTTTTTATTTGCTGATCAGATGCTATCCAATTTTCTTAGGAAGCTTGGCTTCTGGTTCCAGCGAGGGTTTCACCAATAGAGATTTAGATAAAGATCTTTGATGATATGCATAAGTGGTGTTGGTGCAGTTTCTAGTGGAGTTTCAGGATGCTATTTGTGATCATGTTAGAGACTTGGCAGATGGAGATCATTGCTTTAGCGTGTGGACCTATATTGGGTCTTGGTTGATCTTGGTTGTGGATTGACTTAATGTAACGTGTGTATTGGACCTCTCGATGTGTTTCTGGGATGTCTTATGTGTTGGATATTATTTGTTTGGTCTAAGGCTGACATGTTTTGTAATTGTGTAATTGGTTTATTGTCTGGTGGTCGACCTGATTGTTTATATTCAAGGGTTTGTATATATAGATGTAAGATCTCATTGTATATCATATGGTAGAGATCAAGGGAATGTGATATAGATATGTAATGTGTGAATAGTGTAATATCATTCAGGCAGAGTATTTGGTCGATCATTGGAGAACAAATTGGGTTTATGTAAGAGGATTTAGTCCTCTGGTATTAAGCTCACCCAGAACTATACTCAGGCATATAAGATGCTATCTTTACAGTTCAAACACTTCTCTAGATTGTAGTATAGATTTCTTTGTCGTCAGTGAGACTCCTTTTTGTGATGAGTAGTGTGCTCTAGGATGTTGGCCTTCTGACAAGTGCAAGCCCCTCAATTATAATTCACATTCTTACTACAAAAGTATTATCTGACTATGGATAGGCTTCCTACCATGGTTTTTCCCTTTACCGCGTTTTCCACATATAAATCTTGGTGTCATGTGAATGGTATTTATTCTATAATTATTGTTTATGCTTAATTAGTTTAACTGCTATTCTGATATTAATGTTTTGGGTTTTGGTATTTAAATTTTAATTTCTAATGGTTCTGGTAATCTGTGACAACTGATTCACCTTCCCCTCTCAGTTGTCTTCTAGTTATTTGAATTGTCTAACAATTATTATCAAAGCTCTAGTCCTCTTTGTAGAAATCTTAACCACTTGAGGAAGATCCTATGGCATATAATAGTTCAAGTTCATCTAGTTCTTCTAGTGCTATCTTTCAGAGAGATATTCTAAGGCTTGATGGAAAAAATTATACAGTATGGAAGATTCAGATGGAGACTCATTTGAGATGTCTTGGCAAGGAGATTTGGGAGATCACACAAAATGGTATCACACCTTATAATCTAACATCTAGAAATCCTCCTCTAGAAAACCTAGATAAGGAGCTCAAGAATGATTGTAGAGTAAGAGAAGCCCTCTTGTGTGCACTTTTTGATCAACAAATAATGAGATTAACTGACAAATCATCTGGAAAGGCTATATGGGATAAGTTGGAGACTCTTAATGAAGGTGACCCTATAGTGAAAATTGCTAAAATTGATGGTTACCGGGTGAGATATGAAAACCTGAAGATGGAAGAGGATGAAAGGATTATTGCATTCATGGGAAGGGTAAATGACATTGTTATGGGAATTCAATGTTATGGTAGAACTCAGAGTGAAGATGAAATTATTTCTAAAGTTTTGAGAGCCCTACCACTGGCTTACAAAATGAAGGTTACTACCATTAATGAGTTTAGAACAATGGCTAATACATCTATGCACAAAGATAACTTGGTTGGGAAACTATCTTCTTTTGAGCTTGAAAAATTTGGACCTTCTGGAATTGTGAAGACTTAACGTGCTTTTCATGTATCTACATCTACAACCGGTAAGCAAGATTGGAAAGCTTTATATGAAAAAGAATTGGAATATATGAAGAGAGAAGATGAAGAGTTTGAGAAACCTAAAGCACTATTTTCTAGAAGACTACCTAAAGGATCGGTAGGAACTAAGTGTGAAGGAAAAACACCTTTTAAATGTTTTGCATGTAATAAGATTGGTCATTTTGCATCTAGATATCCTGAAATAAATTCAAGATTAGAAGAAAGAGATAGAAGATCTTTTAAGCCTAACCTTGGATATCAAAATAAGTATAAGTACAAGAAAAACAAAGACAAATCATGCTACATAGTGAATGAGGAAGGCATTATTGATTCTAAAGATGAACCAATAGAAGACTTTGCTAGTGGTTCTAGAAATGGGAAGGAATGGGTGTTCCTAGATATCAAGGAAGATGTTTCAGCACTGGAAAAAAATGTACTTGAAGAGAAGGCACTTGCTGCTAAAATTGAAGACAAGGATGAATGGGTAATTGATAGCAGTTCACATCATATGACTGGAGATAAAGAGAAGTTTTTATCTTTGCAAGAATTTGATGGCGGTTTGGTTAGATTTGGAGATGACAAAGCATGTATGATCAAAGGAAAAGGAACTATATCAGTGGATGGTAAGAACAATACTAACAATGTTTATTATGTTGAAGGTTTGAGGCATAATCTTTTGATTGTACGACAATTGGTGGATAAGGGATTTCGATTACAGTCTAGGGATGGAAAATGCAAAATCATTAACAAATCTGGTTTGCAGATTGCAACTGGTACACAAACAAAAGGTAATATATTTCATTTGAATTTCGGTGAGAAGACATGTTTGATTACATAAATTGATGAGAGCTGGATATGGTATAAAAGGTTGTGTCATGTGAATTTTGATTGCATTGTGAAGATCAGTTCAACTAAGGAAGTTAGAGATATACCTAAGACTATGAATCCCTATAATTCGGTATGTAAAGAATGTCAAATGGGTAAACAAGTTAGAACCTCTTTTAGGAGTATACAAGATGAATCTAATGATGTTCTTGATCTTATTCATACTGATTTATGTGGCCCTACTAGAGCTAAAGTTTTCAAGGTGATAGATATTTCATGCTAATCATTAATGACTATTCTAGAATGATGTGGGTTACTTTTCTAAAGGAAAAATCTGAGGCATTTCAAAAGTTTAAAATCTTTAAGACTAAAGTGGAAACTAAGATAGGATTGAAGATTAAATGTTTTAGGGCAAATCATGGTGGAGAATTCACATCCGGTGAGTTTAATAACTTTTGTGAGAAGCATGGTATAAGATGATAATTGTCTGCTCCTCGGACACCTCGGCAGAATGGAGTTGTGGAAAGGAAGAACAAAACTATCTTGGATGCTACTAGAACAATGATAATGGAATCTAGTCTACCTCATATCTACTGGAGAGAAGCAGTGAGCACAATGGCTTATACATTCAATAGAGTAAATATCAAAGGAGAAACCAGTAAGACACCTTATGAATTCTAGTTTGGCAATACACCTACAGTTAAGTATTTAAAAATCTTTGGTAGTAAATGTTATATCAGAAGAGATGATATCATTGGAAAATTTTATCTTAGATGTGATGAAGGCATATTTCATGGTTATTCTAATGAAAGAAAAACATATAGATATTATAACAAAATATTACAAAAAATTGTGGAGAGTGCTATTGTCAAAGTGGATGAGCTGACTAGAGGTCAAATTAGAGTTTATGAGAAGGAACTAGTAGTGGAAATGATTATATCTTAATCGATAGCACCTTTATCGAAACAAAATGTTGAACCAGTTACTCCGACAGTATTAGAAAATTCTATAGTAACTGAAGAGCTAGGAAGAGGAACAGAGAGTTAGAGGACTCATAGGTATGTGAGATTGGATCATGTAAAAGCTCAGATCATTAGGGATAAGAGCAATGGAGTGATGACAAGAAGAAGACTGGCAACTAATGAGGTATATTTAATTTCACAAGTTGAACTGATATCAATAATTGAGGCATGGGTAGGGTCATAAAATTGTATCCCTAGAAATTATCAACTGTATTAGGTTCCTCATGCATGCAAACTCAAATCCTCTAGCCTGATTGGAGACTAGAGAGTGCTTGGCTTGCGAAAACAACTTCTCCCTTGGCCTCTGCATCACCCTCACTGCATTCTACCCTGGAGAAAAGGGTAGGAAAAGGGTATGGCATCATTATCCTCTCCTTGGATAGGGTTGTATCACTCTTGGCCTCCTTGGATAGTGGCATGGCACCCCTATCCCTGCCCTATTTTAGGGAAGGACCCTTCCTAGGAAAGGTCTTGTGGGTTGTGCCTTGGGCAGGAAACCTCCCTAATGTTGGCCCATGATGAAAATCAAATCCACAAACATGTATTTAAGGGGAATTCCTCCTCTCATTTTCATAGGTTCGTTAAGTTTAAGCTGAATAAGGTTGGAGTATGCACAAGCGATCAAGCATTAAAGAGCATCTAAGAACTCAAGCATTCTTTTACAACATTGAGCATTCTCAAGTTTCCTTTCAAGGCTAGGTGTTGCATTCAAGTCAAGGATTCAACCATTCAAAAGGAGATCCCTTTCAAAATTCAATTCCACACAAACATTTCTATCAACATTGCTTCTATAACCTCCCTTGAGGTGATTTACAATTCAGTCTTCTATTTACATCTATTTACAAGTACTTTCTTTCATTACTTAGTTAATTCCAAAATTGGGGTTTGACCTAAAGACAAACTCCCAATCCCAACACATTTTTCTCTCTTTTCTATATGTAGGTTGTAGGTGTGTAGCTATACTTTCATATTCAGGGCTCATTTGTAGAGGCAGAAAAACCCTTTTCGTTTCACGAATTTTTCTAAGGACCGTGTACATTCCTGCCACATTCTTTGGAACTTTTCATCAAATTTGCAGGGCAACTTCATCTCGATATTTTACTACCAAATCTAGGTGCAAAGCTTCATCCCATATTCTGATATCAAGTTATAATCGATTCTTTGTCACTTTGGCACTACATAATTTAATCAATTCCTTTCTAAATCAAACAAAGGAAGAAGGGGTCATCATAAAAATCTTAATTCATTCAAAATTCAATCTATCATCTTTGTATAGAGATTGAATCTGGTGAATCTCATCCCCTATTGTCCCCATATAATGGTGGAAAGTTCTTGAAGTATAATTGATAGTGAAACTCTCATCTCTCTTTGAGGGAAAGTGTAGTTTTCCTCTTGATTCATCACTCATCATTTTCCCACCATTACATTTTGGTGAACCCAACATCTTGCATGCTTTCCTTTGAACAAAATTGCATATTTTTATTGACAAGTTTCAAATTTCTGCAAATTTAGTGGTTAATTCATTAAGAACCCTAGTTTTAAAAAATTAAAATTGAACTTGTGATTTATAAAAAAAAAATTTAGTTATCTTAGATTTGAAAATTGCTTTGTTTGTCAGATTCAATTTCATCATTGTCTTGTTAAATTTGCAATTAAAATTTACAAAATTAAGAGATTATTTGTTAAAACCCTAATTTTTAAAAATCATCATGAACTTGTGTAAAAATTGGATCTCCATTTAATTTTCATATTTTTTATTGTTCTCGGATTTGTCTTCAATCCTACAATTCAAATTTTCAATTTTCCCCATTTTTCCCAAAATTTAAATTTCAAAATTAAGTGGTTAGGTCATCAAACCCTAATTTTTAAAATTAATTAGAATTTGTGCAAATTTCATTTCAATTCATATTTCTAAATATTTTCCCAAGTGTCCCTATCCATTAAGTTTGACCCTTTTCAAAATTGCAATTCAATTCCTCTTTTTTTCAAAACCTAATAGGGTCCTATTTTCACCTTTTTGCATTCATTTCACCCTTCTAGAGGTGGTAAAATTCAACAATGTTTTGGGGTTATCTTTAAGATCATCATAATATCCATCCCTAAAAATTTTGAAAAAGGTTGGTCAAACCATGTGCATTCTCACCACAGTCCTCAGCTTTTTCCCCAAAATTTTGGGAGACTGTTATGACTCTATTTAATAGCCTAAATCGAGAAAATTGGCTGATTTTATCGATTTTTGATCCCTCTAGAATTGTAAATATCTTCAAAATTCAACATTTCAACTTTCGAGAAGATTTTTAAAATTAAGAGGTTAATTATAGTCTTCCCTGATTTTCCAAATTCTGATTTTAAAATTAAGTGGTATTCCCTTGGCCCTAATTTTAAAAATTCCAATTTCCTTTCATTTTTTTGGAAATTGTGTCATTCCCTTTCTCCAACAAAGTTCAAATTTTGTAATCATTATTTTCTTAAATTTTGCATTACTCAATTTTGTAAGCTTTGTTTCACAATTCAAAAATCAAAATTTCCCTCTAGTGTATGAGTTTTACCAGTATTACTCCTACCTATCATATCCTTGTTAGACAAAGCATTAAAATTAAGTCTTCCCAAGGTTTAATTACCGAGGAGATGGAGCCTAATTTAGGTAACTTTTTTAATGAGGATCATGTTAATTCTTCTCATCATATTCATATGCCTATTCACCTCATTGATAGATCTCGTAATGAAGAACGAGCTTTAACTAGGGTTTCTTTAGATCAAATTTCTACATTGGACAATCAATTTGACAGTTTTCAACAATGGATGTCCCAAGAATACCCTGATAATGAAGCTCTTCCATCAATTGAAGGTTTTAATAACATGATTCAAAGTGATAAGAATGGAATTGATATATTGCATGGAATTGCACATATTTTTTATTCTAATGTCATTCCTATCAAGAGTTGTGCCAAAACCCTAGGTTACTCACAACCTTCAACATAAGTCAATTCCTCTATTCCTTTGACCAATCCTATGACTAGTATTCCTACTTTCACATCTAACATCATGGCTACTTCAACTCAAAATGTCATTCCTACAACCATAGGTGATGGGGACAATCCCTCTTCTTCATTTAATCCTCCATCAATACCTATGTCTTCCATGAGTATTCCTACTATTTCTCAACCAATCAGTGTGACACAAGGAGGCAATTCCTTCAGTGGCTTTATTCCTCCTTTAAGTATCCCTTTTCCTACCCAATCATCACCAATTCCTACTTATCATAATGCCCCACCACCTTATTCTTAGTCCATACCTTCTTTCAACAACATCACACCCCCTTCTCAATCACCTATGTCTAACATGAATTCTTCTACCGAAATGACAATTAACAATCTTGCTCAAACTGTATCTTCTTTACAACAATAAATTGCTTCCATGATTCAATCCAAGTTTAGTGTGCCCACCTTTGATGTTGCAAGCCCACCTTCTCTTTATATTGTTAAATTCATGCCGCCTAAACATGTGGAGATTCCTCAATTGGAACTCTATAATGAAAAAGGTGATCCTCTTACGCATGTCAAAACATTACAAACCTTATGTACTAATTTTGCTTATGATCAATGATTTCTTACAAAATTGTTTACAAGAACACTAAGAGATAAGGCCTTACAATGGTATTTCTCTCTGCCTTCTTATTCTATCACTTCATTTCAACAACTAGAAAATGCTTTCATCCAACAATTTCAAAACAACATTGGTCCTAAAATCACTTTGACTGAATTAATGTATTGTAAACAAGGTATTAAAGAAAAAGTGACTGATTTCATTGGTAGATATAAGTATTTGTGTGCTCAAATTTCTTTTCATATGCCTGATAATGATATTAAAAGAAAAATCATTTCCAATTTACAGAAAGACATTAGGGAAAAGCTTCTTTTGTCTTCAAGTTTACTTCCTTTCCACAGTTGTGCACAACACTCCACAATTATCAATTGGCTATGAGTCAAGTGGAGCAATCCTCTCCTCTGGCTCTGAGTGATAAAGGGGAGAGTGTTCAACAACCCTTTGCGAAGTTAAAACTAACAAAAATTTTCATCAAATTCAATGATCCAATCAACAACAACCATGTGAATGCTACAATAGGTGTGTGCCTCTTATTTCTAAATTTTTCCAAAGAGAAAGACAGTTTACTCCTTTAAATGAATCTTTTCATAGTGTTATGTCTCGGTTATTGCATAGAAATATTATCAAAATTCCTCCTATAAAACAAATTGATCCTTCCAAACTTGCATCTCCTTATTTTGATAACAAATCCTTTTGTCAATTTCATTGTCAACCTGGTCATGATACTAAGAAATGTTTTATATTGAAAAATAAGGTTCAAGACTTGATTGATAATAATACTATATCTATGGTAGGTATGAATGATAAAGGGAATAAATTAGTGGCTCCTCCTAATCAAAATCTTAATATTTTCACTGATCCCTTGCCATATCATACCTCTAATGTTATTGAGATTGTTCTTAATTCTCTCACTTCTGAAGCATTCATCTGTATGGCTCCAAACTTTGTTAATATGGTAGAAACACAAGATACACCTAAGGATCCTTCTATTACATTTGACCCTAATGAGACTATTAGAGGACCCGATGGCCCTTTATACATAGTTGCAAATATTAAGGATATCCCTTTCTGTGGTGCCCTGACTAATCCTTCTTGCATGGTTAATGTCATAACTGAAGAGTATATTTTCACTTTACGATTGCATAAAATATTATATGATGTTTCTAATGTAGTTGTGAAGTTATTTGATGGCTTCTCTTGTCCTACCATTGGCTTTATCACCCTTCCTATTGAGTTTCATGCTAAATCCATGGATGTTGACTTTGTTATCATACCTTCCTCTGAGAAATTTCATGTGAAGTTGGGCTATCATTGGCTATCTTCCATGAAGGTTGTTGCTTATCCAATCCATAAGGGGCTTAAATTTCCTTACAATGGAGAAATCATAACCGTGAACCATAACTTATTTTTTTCATCTAACAGAAGCCCTAGTATTCCTATTGATATTCATGGTTATGTAGATTCAGATTGGGTAGGTGAATTTGATAGCAGCAGATCCACCAATTCTTATGTGTTTACATTATTTGGTGGTGCAATTAGTTGGATGAGTATGTGATATGCTATTGATTCTTTGTCCACTACTGAAGCATAGTATATGGCAGCTACTCATGCATGTAAAGAAGCCATTTGGCTTAAGATACTATGTTAAAATATTGGAATAAAATAAGTAGTGTCAGTTTATTGTGATAGTCAGAGTGCAATTTGACTAGCTAAGAACCTAATATTTCATGCTTAGACCAAAAAAATTGATGTTCAATATCATTTTGTCAGAGATATGGTCAAAGATGTTAGGGTGAAGCTAGTTAAGGTAGAAACTTTTATGAATGTTGTAGATTCTTTAACTAAGGCTATGAGCACAAAGAAGTTCAGATGTTGTTCTGAGTCTATAGGCCTCATGACCCCTAGCAATTAATTTGTTGTGTTGATACTACCTTTTATCTTTTAAGTTGTTCAACAAGTGGGATAATGCTGGGAAAATGGTGTCTAAATATTGCATTTACATGAGGTTACTATTTATGGTAAATTTTCATTTGAGCATGAAATGGTGCAAAATTCTCTGCAAAGCTTCTGGTTGGATAGATAAGCATGTCGGTGATGTTTTGTTGCAAGATCACAACTAGTTATTAAAGTTTTTGTTTTGGCAGGGTGTGATGAAAGTTTTAAACTTAATTTTGAGTACTTTAGACCCTCATAAATGCCCTAAAAAGTGGGTGTAAATGGGGTAGTCATTAATGAGGTAATAGAGCACTTCGTGAGCTTTCTGGTTCTTCAAACATTTTGACAATTAGATACATGATTCACAAATTATGGCCTCCAAAAGTTTGACACTTGAAATAGGAAATATAAAATGTATCAGAAACATAAATGAGTTGTAGAAGGGAGGGACATGTGTTGATGTGTGTTTTAACACATCATAGGGAATCTATATTGGAGCTAAGGTTGGCTATACTTTATTGGGTGGTTTTGGGCCATGGTTTTGTAATACTATTTGATGGTTTGTTGTATTGTATCTCCTATATATGAGGTGCATGAGATAGAGGTTGTGTTTAAGAGTCTTATGGCTATAGAGTTACCTCTAAATATCTGATTAGTGGTACTCATGTGAAGAGATTTCTTTGCAAGTATATTGTAATCCGTTATTACTGAATAATATATTAACCTTTCTTTGCAGTGTGTGTTTTTTCTCCCGAAAGGGTTTTCCCCACGTAAATCACCGTGTTGTGGTATGAATGTTATTATGTTTATTTTTGTTAATTTTTTGTAATGGTTGTAATTATCTATATTTTTTTTTGCATTATTCTCCTCTCAAGGTTAGTTTAGTAACTTGTTCCACTACTTAACATTCTTACATGTAAGTATGGTTTGTTGGGTCACTCTAGTCTTCAAGTATTCAAAGCTCTTCTCTGATTCATTGGTACCTTGGAACCTATTCTTATTTTCTCCTTTGATAATATCAATGATAGGAGAACAAATATGACTAAACTTTTTAATAAACTTGCTATAAAAACTAGCTAAGCCATGAAAACTCCAAACCTCTCCAACTAACCTAGGAGTTGGTCAATTGAGTATGGCTTCTACCTTTGAGGGATCCATCTTAGTTTCTCCCTTGGAGATGACAAAGCCAAGGTAGACAATTTCATCCTTCATAAACTCACACTTCTTGAGAATGATCATCAACTTCTCCTCATTCAACCTTTTCAAGACCATATTCAAGTGCTACAAGTGATCCTCTTTAGGTTTGCTAAAAACAAGTATATCATCTAGATAAACAACCACAAACTTACCTATGAAGGAATTCAAGACCTCACTCATCAACCTCATAAAGGTGGTTGGTGCATTTGAGAGTCTAAAGGGCATAACAAGCAATTCATACAAACCTTCATTTGTCTTGAAAGATGTCTTCCACTCATCCCCTTCTTTGATCGTAATTTGATGGTAGTCACTCTTAAGGTCTATTTTTGAGAAGTAGCACTCTTTTCCAAGACAATCCATTAAGTCTTCCATCCTTGGTATGGGGAATCGATACCTTATCGTGATTTTATTGATGGCCCTTGAATCGATTCACATCCTCCATTCCCCTCCCCTTTTTGGTGCTAGCATAATGGGGACACCACATGGGCTTAAACTCTCTCTTATCAGGCCCTTGTCTAGAAATTATGAAAATATTGAAAGAACGAGGAGGATAGGGATATGCTATCCTAATCAGACCAAAAACAACTTTGATTGTAGCATATGTGGATGATGTTTCTAAGGAAGTGCAGTCAAAGTTGTTTCTGGTTTGATTAGGATAGCATATCCCTATCCTCCTCCTCCTTTCAATATTTTCATAAATTCCTTCTCCCCAACCACCATGACACTAGATCCAAATTGCTTGCCCAAGTCTTCATCTTGAAGTGGTGTCAATGTAAATGACTTCCCATTCTTTTCTATCTCATAGACATTCTTGTCTCCATCATGTTTATCTCTCCTATCATACTGGCATGGCCACCCTAGGAGTAGGTGACAAAAATCCATTAGAATGATGTCACAAAGAATGTTATCTTTCTATCTTCCAATATTAAACTCTACCCATGCTTTTTCATTCACCAAGACATGTTGGCCCAAGTTGTTTAGTCAAGATAACTTGTAGGGGTGGAATGACGAATCCTCTTCAAACTCAGCTTCTCTACCATCTCTAAAGACACCAAATTTTTAGTAGAACCAGAATGAACCATAACTTTACATACCTTACTATGTAATTTGTAGGTAGTTCTGAACAATTTCTTTCTTTGAGGTGGTTCTTTGGTTGTGGGATATTTTATGAGTGTCCTCATCATCATTAAGGACTCACCTATCTCTGGAGCAGCATGTTGAGAAGGTGAATTGACACTTTCATTGTCATATTCATGAATTAGTTGAGTTTTCCTCTCACACTAGTACATTTGGAGCTAATTTCCAACAATCGATTGTCGGAATTGCAACTACTTTTCGTTGGACTACCAACAAAAGTAGCCATTGAGAACTCATCGTCAAACTTTTCGATGATGCCTTTGACCATTGAAAGTACGATAACCCCATGGACTCTGCCGATGGTAGGTGTATACACGTAAAAATGGTCTGAAGATAATTAATTAAATAAGCAATTATTTAATTAATCGCCCTTCCCAATTTAATTGAATTCACTAAGCAATTTGATTAAATTTCCCCTTTCATCTACTTATTAATAAATATAAGGATTTTATTTAATAAGTTCATTTCACTCCTTTGATTAATTAATTCAAATTCATTAATTCCCTTCATCAAATTCATTCCTTCTAAATCCTTTAATTAATTAAAACTAATCAAATTCATGAGTTGTTGAGATTAATTAGCCTTTTCCTATTATTTGAATTTTTAAATTCAAATTATCCTAACTTCCACCACTCCTAAACCTAACCCATTCTACCTACCCACCATGTCCCCTTTCATCCAATCTCTTCTAGAACCTTTGTGACATTTGTCACTAAGTGTTCCCTTTCATACACTCTCTTCTAGAAGCCTCTTGACACTTGTCACCATAGAGATGACAGATGTTCCCTTTAATCCAACCCCCTTTTCCAACCTCCTCCAATTTAACCATTGATTTCTGCCACCTCACCCCTAGCCTTGGAAATCCTATAAATAGATCCCATCTCATTCTCATCTCATTCTCATCTTATGCATTGTTACTATAGGCATCTATTTTATAGCTTATCATTCTTAGCAATGTTATCATGTTCAATTTTAGCTTAATTGCATCTTAATCTTAGTAGATTTCTAGATCAATCATGAACTCAGATAGCTTAATCATGTTATTCTTGCTAGATCATGCATTTTCATCATTCAAATCCTCCATCTAAGTGTAGTCAAGTCACTGGAGTATGCATAATTAGATCTGAGAGCATTTTTCATACTCACATTTTACTAGGAGGCAATAAGTCGAATAGCTATGGTTTTGTCTTTCATTATTTCAATTTACTAACCATTGGTTGTAATGATTTATTGAGTGCATTGTGGTTGCAGGTAGAGGTACACTTCATAGAGCATGACATTTTGGAGCCCACCATAGGGCCAAAATCATCTCTTTTGACCTCTTAATCTTCAGCAAACTTCATCTTTGTCCAGCTCTATTTCATAAATTTGTACGAGTTGCTTTTCCAGCTCGTACGAACTTTCTTTCAACCCAGGATGACAGGCAATCCTAACTTGTACGAGGTGATTCTTCTGTCGTACAACATCCTTTTATTCATTGCAAATTGCTGATCCTGTCTCGTACGAGCTCTTTTTCATTGTCACACAGGAGCTAAATATTTGTCATATGAGTTTCTACTTTAGCATTTTCTAATTTATTATAGCTCATTCCTGTGTCATATGAGCCTGTTTGTATTCCTGTGCGAAATCTAAATTTGCGTCGTACTAACTGGAAATTTATGTCCTACGAGTCTCTAGCTCTGTGATTTTTAACAGACTACAAGTTAGGGTTTTCTGATTCTAATCTGAGATTTTCTAACATTAACCCTAACTGGTTTATGAGATTTTTGGCAGCCTAACTCTTTTCTGCAAGATGATTGACGAAGATACGCTTGTCAAGAAAAAAATTCAAAAACACAATCATGACTACTAACGAATCTTTGCAGGTTGCCTAAGGATTCAACAAAAATGTTGTGTATTCTTTAAGATTTTTAGGCACACTTCAATTTGGGCTTAAATAAATGAACAACTATGTCTTTCATGTCTTTTATGATAGGTGAGTATTCTCTCACCTTTCTTAGGTGATCAGAAAGCTAGACTCATCTTTTGTTTTCATTAATGCATTTCTTTAATAAGCCTGCCCTCCCGAGGAGTAATAACTCTTAGCCCTTAAAGTCGGTGAGAGGGAACAACCTAAGTGGGAATGGCTAATGCCACGTAGTCCAACCCACTATAAAATAAATGTGTTTTTGATGAAAATCAAATCAACGATAGTGCTCAAGAATAGCTCTCCTCCATACCTTCGAGTATATCTGTAGTCACATAAATCTGTCCACTTAATTAAATAAATATTTAGTATTTATTTCATTATTTAACCATCAATCAATAATTAACTAAATTAATATTTAATTAATTCATCTTAACCCTCTTCTCCTATTAATTAAATAAATTATTCAATTTATTTGATTTAATTCACTTAACCAAATTCAGACCATTAATTAAATAAATAAACCATATTTGTTTAATTAAATCTTCTCTCATATTTAAATAAATTAATATTTATTTAAATCTCCCAAAATCCCATTTCTCACATTTAAATAAATTAACATTTACATTTATTTAAATCACCTTTATCCTCCACCCACTTGCATTTTCCTACAAATGCAAGTTGCACAACTATTTTAAATAAATAAATTATTTATTTAAAATCCTATTTATCCTCACCCACTTGAAACCTTTAATGGTTTCCCTTAAAGTCTTCAAACTTAATGGCTTCCTTCTAGAGTCTCTCAAACCTTTAATGGTTTCCCTTAAAGTCTTCAAACTTAATGGCTTCCTTCTAGAGTCTTCTTAAGCCTTTAATGGTTTCCCTTAAAGTCTTAAAACTTAATGGATTCCTTCTAGAGTCTTCTTAAACCTCTAATAGTTTCTCTCAAAGTCTTCAAGCATTTAATGCTTTATCTTCCCTTTTTCTCATGTAAATAAATTAAGATTTATTTAAATCCAAAATTCACATTCATATTTAAATAAAATAATATTTATTTAAATATCTATCCAAATGCAAATTACACCATTTAATTGAAATAAATGATTTTATTTTAATTGAAAATCCCAAAATTCATCCCACTTGCATTCTCCTACAAAATCCACTTGCGTGCCTAAATCCCTTCTAGATTCTTCTAAACTCCTTCTAATTAGCCTAATCCTATCCTAATCATTGTCACATTCCTAAATAAAAGGAAGTCACTTCTCAAAAACCTCCAAAGTCTTCAATAACCATTAAAGGCTTTATGTCTTCTAATGGTTAACCTCTAAAGTCTTCCAAACCATTAAAGGCTCTTACATAACCATTTATGGTTAACTCACCTTTTACCTTTGGTTAGAGACTTTCCTCTAACTTAACCATCCTTTTGATTCATGGGTCTCTTCAAAGAATTTATTTCTTTGACTAAGGTAACCATTTAACCCTTGCACATTCATTTATCCCTTAGATAAAAGGAATATACATTAACCTAACCCTAACCCAACCTCCTAGGGTAACCATCATGTCCTCTCAAGAATTTAATGCTCCTTATCTCTCCTTTCAAGCATCCTCATGGTTACACTTGTCAACATGGGGTTTGGTTGAAAGTTTCACATGGATTGAATATCTTTCAATCCCAACCCTTGTTAAGATTGCTCAATATTAACCATTCATTTCCCCATTTCTTTAATAAATAGAACCCTTCTCCTCAAGAAAAGGAGGAAGCATTAGAGTATTGTTGTTATACTGGTATTAGCATAGAGTTTTTCAATAGCATCACTATCTACACTTGCATAGTATTTGTTTATCATATTCAACCATCTTGAATCTCCATATGGCATCCATGGCTAGTGCTAAAAGTTGAGAGCTACACTCATGTGGAACTTGGAAAGGAGAGGAACAAGGGAGGAGCAACTATGAGCATCTTGATTAGCATTTAGAGGAGAATAGTTTATCTATTCTATGTTTGTATGCTTTCTATTTCATGCTTAATATCTCTCAAAAACCTCCAAAGTCTTCAATAACCATTAAAGGCTTTATGTCTTCAAATGGTTAACCTCTAAAGTCTTCCAAACCATTAAAGGCTCTTACATAACCATTTATGGTTAACTCACCTTTTACCTTTGGTTAGAGACTTTCCTCTAACTTAACCATCCTTTTGACTCATGGGTCTCTTCAAAGCATTTATTTCTTTAACTAAGGTAACCATTTAACCCTTGCACATTCATTTATTCCTTAGATAAAAGGAATATCCATTAACCTAACCCTAACCCAACCTCCTAGAGTAACCATCATGTCCTCTCAAGCATTTAATGTTCCTTATCTCTCCTTTCAAGCCTCCTCATGGTGACACTTGTCAACATGGGATTGGGTTGAAAGTTTCACATGGATTGAATATCTGTCAATCCTAACCCTTGTTAAGATTTCTTAATATTAACCATTCATTTCCCCATTTCTTTTATAAATAGAACCCTTCTCCTCAAGCAAAGGAGGAAGCATTAGAGTATTGTTGTTATACTAGTATTAGCATAGAGTTTTTTCATAGCATCACTATCTAAAATTGCATAGTGATAACTCAATGGTGAACGGAAAGTACCAAACCAATACTAAGAGGGGGGGTGAATCAGTACAAACAAAAACACATTTTCCCAAAACTGGTTTGTCAGCAAACACTGTGCTTTGGTAGACAAACAGTAACATCGATTGTAAACAGAGTACAACTGGCAAAACCCAAAATAACTAAGACAAGCATAAACCGGTTGACACTTATCTTTTCATACAATCTAATACTTCATTTCCATTTCACCCTAGTGCATAAACAGGTAATCTATCATCAAAGATATATAAACAGCTAGATAACCATGATTTACCTTCAGACACAAATCACTTAAACCATCACATGAAAAACACCACACATGACACATGGATTTTTCACGTGGAAACCCATCTAGGAAAAACCACGGTGGGGATGAATACCCACAAGCTATTTTTGAACTCTTTAGAAGTCCGCTCTGTTAGAAGCCTTGTCCGATTAAAGACTAATACAATAGGTTATGTTAGGAACCAATCCTGTTAGGGATCACCTGGTTAAGGGATGGCTAGAATACCTAGTTAAGGGTTTAACCCCATTAAAGGTTACCTTGTTAGAGGATTTCAAGAACTCAATGGTTTTGAGTCACCCCGTCAAAGGATTTATAGTAAGCTGGTTAAAGCTACCCTGTTAAAGGATTTCCCAACTATTGAAGTGGTTAGAGATCAACAGGTGTTACAATGATCTGGTAATAGCACTCAATGCCAATGCAGATCTACTTTAGCTCCTCTTCACAATCTGCACTTACACTCTATAGGTATCACTTCTCTCCTCTTGTCTGGCAAGAATCACATATCTCTTCACTTGGATACACACACACAACTTTTACCAACAACCTCAGAAAGAAACACAACATTGACCTTATAGGAAACAGATAGGTCAGTAGCATAAACCCTAAACCCTAAACCTGTTAGGTTAAGAAATTCAAACGGTTCAATCCTAACCATTGAGCACATTGCATTAAATGCAATAGTCTTGAACCAATCCCAACACGTTCTCCATCGTTTGTTTCCACCACTTTCATGGCGGCTGATAACCCATCATGCCTTTTCACCATTTATAGACTTCACACATTCCCGAGGTAGAAAGAAACAATCTCCTTCATGCAAGATCCTTCACGCGCACAAGGCTGACGTGGCAACATGATCTGTTCTTCATTACAATGCTAACTCATCACACAAAGTCATCAGTTGAGTCACATAGACTTGAAGCACTTCAACCGGAAACCCTGAAGTTAAAACTACCAACCAGTAGTCATACAAAGCTTCCATGTACCGGTTCCCATATCAACTTGCCGGTTAACCTTGAACAAACACACTGCTTCACTTTGGCACATATACTGGTTCACAATATTATACCGGTTCTCACATATAACAGTTCTTGGTAACATACCGGTTCTCTCTTCTTCAGCATATTGACATCAATGACAACATACAATGTCATCATGCCCTCATACTAGTTCACATAATGCCAACAATCTCTCACTTTGGCATTGATGGCAATATACAAAGATATCTCTCTACTTCACATCTTCTCCCTCAATTTCTGCAGATATCTTCTCCGCTTCACTTCTTCTCCCCCTTTGACAACAATGCCAAAGTGGAGGCACAAGCTTCCTTGTTCCATTATGTTGCTCCCCTGAGGAGTAGTATCCTTCAACACATCAATCCTTACAAAATTTTTACTATGCAATACCTGACTGATGTGGAGCATATAACTTTAGTTCACCTCCTGAAGGGACAACACCCCTAATTCACCTCTTAAGTACATAAATGTAGCCTTTGGGAGAGGCTTGGTGAATATGTTTGCTAACTGCTCCTTACTGGAAACATGTTCCAGTGCAATCTCTTTGTTCTGAACCTTTTCCCTCAAGAAATGATACTTAAGCTCAAAGTGCTTGGTTCTAGAATGTAAAACCGGATTCTTGGAGATGTTAATTGCACTAGTATTGTCACAAAATATACTTATCGGTTCAGATACAGGAACTTTGAAGTCATTTTATACATGCTTCATCCAAATTGTCTGAGTGCAGTTCATGAAAGATGCAATATACTCTGCTTCCACTGTAGACTGAGAGATACAACTCTATTTCTTACTCATCCATGAGACCAGTCTACCACCGAGAAAGAATGCACCATCAGTTGTGCTCTTCCGGTTGTCCACATTACCTTCCCAATTAGCATCTATGAATACTTTCAAGTTGAAATCCTTGCTATATGGATACCACAATCCATAATCAATAGTTCCCTTTAGATACCTACGAATCCGCTTGACTACAACCAAGGGGGATTCTCTTGGACTTTTCTGGAACCTTGCAGTAATGCCAACTGCATGTGCAATAGCTGGTCTACTATGCACTACATAATGCAACTTGCCAATCATTGATCAGTATTCCTTCTCATTAACCAATGCTGAGTCATCCTCTTTGGATAGTTTACAACTGGTCACCATCAGTGTACCAACTAGTTTGCTATCTTCCATGCCAAAGGTCTTCAACACCTCTTTGACATATTTGGACTGAGTGATAAAGATTCCATCTTTCATCTATTGAATTTGTAGTCCAATGAAGAACTTAATCTCCCCTATGAGTGACATCTTAAACTCTTTCTCCATCTCATCTACAAACTCATGACTCATCATGTCATGTCCACCAAAGATAATGTCATCAACAAATACCTCACAAATTAGGATCTGATCTCTTTTAGATTTCAAGTAGATATTGCTATCTTTACTTGCTCTCTCAAATCCAATCTTCACAAGATGGGAGTGCAGGCATTCATACCATGCTCTAGGTGCTTGCTTTAAACCATATAAGGCTTTATGTAACCTACACACCATGTCACTATCTTCAAATAGGGCAAACCCATCTGGTTGCTCTATATACACCTCCTCTTCAAGCACACCATTTAGGAATGTAGATTTTACATCCATTTGATATACTTTGAATCCTTTAAAAGCTACACATACAAGAAGCATACGAACTCCTTCCAATCTGGCTACAGGAGCAAAGGTTTCTCCATAGTCTTGTCCTTGTTCTTGGGCATATCCTTTACACACCAATTTGGCTTTGTTTCTAATCACTGTGCTATCCTCATTCAGCTTATTTCTAAAAACCAATTTGGTACCAATGACATTTTTATGCTTCAGTCTGGGTACCAAAGACCATGTACCATTTCTCTCTATCTAGTCAAGTTCCTCTTCCATTGCCTTGATCTAGTCTTCATCTTTATGTGCCTCTTTGAATGATTTAGGCTCAAATTCAAAGATCATACATGAGTTTTCTCTGACCTTTCTTCTTGTAAGGATTCCTGCATCCTTATCTCCTATGATCTGCTTAGGATCATGATTCAGCTTGACATACCAAGGAATGGTCTTAACAGATTCCTCTTGCTTTTCTTCTTCATCCTCATCTCCATCAGTATCAACATCTACATCTACCAGTGTAGGAACACTGTTACTGGTACTTGGTTGACTAGCAACCAGTTCCCAGAAGGTTACAACTAGTTCATTTACTGCTTGCTCACCATCGGTTTCCTTAGTTTTCTTAGAGGTTTCATCAATTCTCACATTGATGCTTTCCATAATTCTCTGAGTCCTATTATTGAAACACTTGAGAGCTTTGCTCTTGGTGGAATACCTTAGGAATATTCCCTCATCACATTTCGCATCAAATTTGCTCTGGTATTCGCTCCTCTTGATGTAACATTTTCTACCAAACACTCTAAAGTAGCTAACCGCATGTGTCTTACCGGTCCAATACTCATAAGGAGTTTTATCCTTACCTTTCTTGATGAGTACCTGGTTCATTGTGTAGACTGTAGTGCTCACCGCTTCTCTCCAAAAGGTGTGAGCAACCTTTCCTTGAATAAGCATTGTTCTTGCTACTTCAACCACAGTCCAATTATTCCTCTCTGCTAGGCCATTCTACTGTGGAGTCTAGGGGGTAGACAGTTTCCTCTTGATGCCATGTTCTTCACAGTACTTGTTGAATTCTCTGGAAGTGAATTCCCCTCCTTGATCAGTTCTAAGGCACTTGATCCTTTTACTTCTTTCCTTCTCCACTAATGCTCTGTAAGCTTTGAACTTTCCAAAAGCTTCAGACTTATCTTTCAAGAATGTGACCCACATCATTCTTGAGCAGTCATCAGTGAGAATCATGAAGTACCTATCACCTTGCACACTCCTAGTTTTCATAGGACCACACAAATCAGTATGCACAAGATCAAGTAAATTGTCAGTAGTGAAAGGTTTACCTTTAATGGTTGAGGAAGACATTTTCCCCAGTTGACACTCTCTACACAAGGTATTTTCCAGTTTGCTCAGCATCAGCAACTCTCTAACTACCTTGATCTTACTGGCCTTC